>NC_057414.1:37778831-38078831 GCF_019320065.1 Cervus canadensis
CCGGGACTCTCTGTTGAGCACGGCCAGCCGGGATGGGCAAAAAGGAATCAGCAAGTGTAAGCCAGTATGCCCAGGGTATTGAGATGAGGGGATCCCATAAGGGAGTGGCTTGTTCTGCACGAGAAGGGGGGGGGGAGTGCCGTCAGGGAGGGATTCAAAGAGGGCTGGCTTTTGGTTGGCTTACAAAGATGAGTAGGATTTTGCCTGCCAGAGGAATTAGGATAAACAAAGCACAGATTCCAATGAGGTGTTTTTAAGGGAGCAACAAGTTTGGGGGTTAGGAAAGGAGGGTGAGGGAGTGTGAGGGGGCACTGGAGTGCCTCCCCAGCCAGAAGGCGGCCCTGTGCCTGTCTGTGCCTTGGATCCCTAGGAGTTGGGGAGTGACTTCCTGCTCCAGGACTCAGAGAGGGCAAGGCCCCTGCCCAAGGCTGCACAGCCTGCCTGCCAGCTGCTGCGGCCGTTAGGTGCTGCCTGATAGGCTTGGACTTTATCCTGCAGATCCCTGGAGCCATGGACGATTTTTAAAGTAGGGGTCAGCCTGTGCATTTTTGAAAAACAGTTTTGCATTTTTAGAAAGAGGAACTCGGAGGATGGTTCATACTTAAATCAAAGGCCTGAATCCCCATCAAGGAAACTGGGTTTTGTGAGTGGAGGAAGAAAGGGCCTCAGAGTGCCCCTCGTCATTCCACCCATGTGTGGGGAGCTTCCTGGGCGTTCACACCTGCCTGGGCGGTGGGGGGGATGTCCAGTCAGCAGCATAGGGGGCTCCCAGCAATGCTTCTGTTCTGCACCCCCTGAAGGGGGCACTGCCCCTCCCCTGGAAGTGCCCCTGGTCTGGATGCCCTCCGTCCCATTAAGGCCCCTGTGCCCTGGGGGAGGAGAGCCAGAGGAGATGCTTTGTGGCCTCCCCAGACCAGGAAGTAGCCTCTGCCCTCCCCCATCCTGAGACATTTCCTCCAGATGAAATCACATCCCCAGCAGGGGAACAGGACCCCATTGTGAAGGGCTGGGGTCTCGAGAGAAAGGGCGTCTTTCAGGCCCTTAAAAATAGCAGTCCTGAGATTTATGAATCCGCATGGAGTAGCAGGGTCCATCCTCCCCACCCCCAGCAGCAGCACAGGCCCTGTCCTCACCCCCCCTCACCCCCCATGACCCGGTGGTGACCAGCCGGACAATCCGCCAGCCCAGGCAGGGGAGGGACAGCTCGTCCACCCGGTTCACACGATTTCTCTCTGCTTCGCCCTCCTGAGCTAAAACTGCCGCTGGCTTCGTCCAGTGCTGCCAAGGCCTCTCGTATGGTTCGCACCAGACCCTTAGCAGGTGGGGACCATCGACATTTTACAGATGGGGAAACTGAGGCACAGCTAGTAAGTCATACCATGAGTGGGTGATGGAGCCGGGGTCGGGAGCCAGGCAGCCCTGGACCTGGGATTCTGCAGTGGCGAGCTGGCCCCGGAGGTCGTGGGGTGTGGTCCCCAGACCTGTTACCAGGCACCCCGGCGGGGTCAGCCCGCAGCCACCCTGCCATGTGACCTAGGTGTGACCTAGTCAGTGCCTACGGCGGGGGGGTCAGCTGGGCACTCCTCCCCTCGCCGAGCCAGGGGGGCAGAGGCTGCCACTCTTCGTATCACTACAGGGGTCTTGACAGATCTTCGGCCCCCTCTACACGGGTGCCAGGCTCCCCGCCCACCCACTTCTACCAGAGAGCCGGGAGGGTGGGGCCACGCGTGAGGTTGTTCAGTGATAACGTGTGAGTTGAGGGAGTTTTAGCCATTCTAGACTCTTTAAAAGGTGAAGGGCTGGGAGAGGAGGCGGTTGGGAAGGGTTCACTGGGTGTACCCCTGAAAACGAGACGTCCTGGGCTCCCGGCAGGGCAGCCCGCGCCTGCCAGCCGCTCTGGGACAGCCCTCCCCTTCCTCTGCTGGGGTCTGGCTTGCTGAGAGCGGCTGCTGCACCTGCTGGGACCTCGCAGTGGTTTCACATGTGTATGTGTGTGTGAGGGACCCCCGGGGCCCAGCCCCACGCGGCTCCTCACCCTCCGGGGGCCACCTGGCGTCGAGGAGGGGCTGGCGGCTGCCATCCCAGCTGTTGGCAGCTCCGTCCTCCCCAGCCCGGCCGCCGCCCACGGCGTCCCAGCCCCTCCCACCCCTCCCGCCCGTCCCTTCGAACCGAAGCTGGCGGCGCGGCCAGCCCCTCGTCCCCGACAGGCAACTGGAAGCCCCGGCCTCCCGCGGTCCCAGACCCCCGCCCCCGGACGCCCCGCCACGCAGCGCCGGGCTCTCCATCCTTCTCCCGCTTCCCAGAATCCGCGCTCCGTGCTCGACTCCTCCTTGGAGAGAGTGGGATGATGTCACTTCCTGAGGGTGGGGGGAGGAGTAGGCACGACCCCGGCAGGCTAGCCCGCCCGCCCGCCAGGCCGCCACCTCGCTGAGAGCAGCCTGGCAGCGGCCGGATGAAGCGGCTGCACCCGGGAGAGGGCGACGGAGACCGGCCGGGCCGGATGTGCTGGGCCGGCCACCTGGCCCCACACCCCCCAGCCCACCCTGAGGGCCGTGCCCACCGGCCGGGGAGACTTGGCCACTTGCTGAGTGATGCTGGTCTCCACGGACACTCTTCTTCCCTGGAGCCGTCACCGGGGAGAGGAGGACTTGCCACCCAGCCGGGACCAGGTGCCATGTAAGCCTCTGCCAGCCTGGGAGCAGCGGCCCACCAGCGCCCAGCCTCCTGTCGCTGGGGTTTCTCTGTTGAGTTGAGCGCGGGGCTACCCTGAGCCCCTCCCCCGTGTCTCCCCACCAGCCCCCTGTGGGGAGCCAGTGGCCTGCGCCACTGCCCTGGTTCCTGGGGCTCTTGGGAGGGGAGGACCGGACTCCTGGGCCCTTCTCCCCAAGCTTCCCTGCGGCTAATTTGAATTCAGCTACTTCGGAGAGTTGGGATCCAGGCAGTAGAGACTGCATGGCTCAGGTGGAGCGTGGAGGGTGGAGGGTGGCTGCCAGGAGGATGGGATACCCCCAGGGCTCACCCACTGCCCTTCCGGCAGAGAAGCTGGGCACCCCAGCGACACTCCTGACCGCCCCCCCCGGCCCCCGGTCTCAACCAGGTCCTTCCCTACCAAGGGGCGTCGCTGTGATTGGGGATTCTGTCTGATGGGTGCAAAATCAGGTCATAGAGTGTCCTCCTGGCATTCCAGCAAAGCACGAAACAGACCTCATTCAACAGATATTTACTGAGCACCTACTATGTGCTGAGTGCTCCCATCCTCCATGAGTGAGTGCCAGCCCCACGCGTGCGCTCACCCCCACCTTCCCCAGCGCCTTCAGCCTTCCACCTCCCTGGCTTGGCTGATGCCGGGAGACAGGCTCAGGCTTGGGCTGGGAACCTCCCACCCCACACCAAGGACTGCATGCACTGGATAGGTGGGTGGGGGTCCCCTGATCCCTTGGAGGGGGGCAGGAATAAGCCCAGGTCTTTAGTGGAGCTTAGCAGTTCCTGTTGGGGTAACCCCAGGCTGAGCTGATCTCAAGGGGCCTGTGCCACTCTTGGGGACAGGCAAGTCCTCGGGGGTTAGACTGAAGCCAGTGTCTGGCTACTGCAGTTTTCCACACTGGCTCCAGGGGGATGGACATGGTGGGAGGTGGGTCCTGCCCAGGGACGGGACTGAAGCCCTGGGGATGTCGTACTAGGAGGATGCCCCTGCTGCTGGGCCTGCCTGGCCAGGAGCACAGTGGCCCTGGATGCGACCGCGGCCCGGGCAACCTGGGGGTCATCTGCTCTGTTTCAGGAGGTGAGCACCAGGCCCGCTGAGCCTCCGCAGAGCCGCCAGCCATGCCTGGGATCGTGGTGTTCCGGCGGCGCTGGTCTGTGGGCAGCGATGACCTCGTCCTGCCAGCCATCTTCCTCTTTCTGCTGCATACCACCTGGTGAGCCTCAGGGCCATTCACAGGCCTGGGAGAGGCCTTCTGACCCTCTGTCCTGACCCTGTCCCAGGAGTCAGCGCTGAAACATCCACCCCCTTTAGGGCAATACCCGCGCGGAGCCCAGAGACCCTGCTTGGCCACTCCGGGAGCTGACCTAGCCCTGGGCTCCCTGCTCCCACTGCCCTGTCCCTGGGCGCCTGTGTCCTCAGAGGGCCCTGCTGCCTGGCGGACAGTGGTCCCCTGCCCAGATCACTTAAGCCCTTCCTCCTGGAGTCCAGGCTGGGCGGGGCCGCCTGCCAGGGGCCGCCTAGCCCCTCTAATGTACACATTCCCCCAGGTTTGTGATCCTGTCCGTGGTGCTCTTCGGCCTGGTCTACAACCCGGACGAGGCCTGCTCCCTGAACCTGGTGGACCACGGCCGCGGCTACCTGGGCATTTTACTGAGCTGCATGATCGCCGAGATGGCCATCATCTGGCTGAGCATGCGCGGCGGCATCCTCTACACAGAGCCCCGTGAATCCATGCAGTACGTGCTCTACGTGCGCCTGGGTAAGGGCCACCCGCCGTGGGCGGGGGCTACTCCGGCCCTCCCCACCCCCACCCGCCTCCTGTGCCTAACATTCATTCAGCCAGCACCGAGGGCCAGCAGCGAACAGGCAGACTCCCTGCACCCACTTCTGGACCAGGCATGGGCAGACTGCAGCCTGGGGGCCAAATCCTGCCCGCTGTCTTTTTTTTTTTTTTAAATAAAGTTTTATTGGAACCCAGCCACACTCAACTCATTTAGTACTTACCACCTCTGGCTGCTTCTGCACAACCATGGCAGAGCTGAGTCACTGTGATGGAGAGTATGACCCACAAGGTCTAAAATATTTACTCTCTGGCCCTTTATGGAAAAAGCTTGCCGACCCCTGTTCTGTCTCGGCTGTGTGTGTCTCTTCAGCGGCTTTGTGATCCTTCCCCAAACAGCCCCTCCTCCTCGTCCTGGGGAGGCCCCTCAGGAGCCTAGACCAGCTCCCTGAGGACACACCTGTCTCCTCCTCCTGGACTCGGGTTCAGCCGCCTCCCCCGGTCACTCCTGCTGGACACTCTTGTGCTCCCATGGCCTGAGCTTAGCCCTCTTCCTGTGTTAACTCAGGGAGGAGCCCTTTGTTGGTCTCATTTTGCAGATGAAGAATCTGGGGCCCAGGGAGGTTAATTAGCTCCCTCAAGGTCACACAGCTAACAAGTGTGCAAGTGTCAGAGTTGAGATTTGAACCCAGGTTGTCAGACTCCAAAACCTGGACTCTTGGCTGCCACCAGGGCTGCCTGTGGAGCTGGGGCTTCCAGTGCTGTCCCCGGGGTGGTGGGGGGTGGCGTCCATTCTCCCCCCTGCTCCCCACACCCAACTCCATGTCAGCCCTGGGCTCAGCCCTGGACAGGGCACCTTGAGCAGCTGGTTCGCCCCTTTCCTCTTGTTGCCTCAAGTGCTGGAGGCCGCCTCCCCGGGAACGGCCATTTCCATGAAATGAACACCCTGTCCTCCAGTTCTCACAGCCCTGAACTGTGGACCTCCTCACTCCCATTTTACAGAGGAGGAAGTGGAGGCTCAGAGAGATTAGGTAACTTACCTAAGATACAGTATTAGTTGCTCAGTTGTGTCTGACTCTTTGTGACTCCATGGACTGTAGCCTGCCAGGCTCTTCTGTCCGTGGGATTCTCCAGGCAAGAGTACTGGAGTGGGTTGCCATTTCCTCTTCCAGGGGGTCTTCCCAGCCCAGGGATCAAACCTGGGTCTCCTGCATTGCAGGCAGATTCTTTACCACTGAGCCACCAAGGAAGCCCCACATCTGATCCCAGAGTTCACCGATACAACTCTAATTCCTGAAAGAGCAGGGAAATGCCTCTTCATCATCTGCCTTTGTAGTCACCTTGTCAGGGAAGTGTCAGGGCCGAGGGCACGTGAGCCAGAGCAGGGGATGGGATGGCCACACTCCCCGGGCCTCTGCACCTTGAGGCCTGAGAGCGGGGCAGTGGGTGGTTTGCTGCCGAGGAGCCGGGCCCAGGTTCCAGGGCCTCCCCGTCCTTCAGCCGGGACCCTGCTCTGCTTGCAGCCATCCTGGTGATCGAGTTCATCTATGCCATCGTGGGTATTGTCTGGCTCACCCAGTACTACACCTCCTGCAACGACCTCACTGCCAAGAACGTCACGCTCGGTATGTTGGTCGGGCCTGGGGTAGGAGGGCCGGGCCAGGTTAGAGAGGGCAGTCCTGGGGTGGAGGGGATATAGCATCCTTAACCCTGGGTTGGGGGCTTCCCCGATGGTTCAGTGGTAAAAGAATCCACCTGCCACTGCAGAAGACATGGGTTTGATCCCTGGGTCGGGAAGATCTCTTGGAGCAGGAAATGGCAACCCACTCCATTATTTTTGCCTGGGAAATCCCATGGACAGAGGAGCCTGGCTGTAGTCCATGGGGTCTCAAAGACTCAGACACGACTGAAGTGACTAAACAGCAGCGCATTCCATGAACAGAGGAGCCTGGCGGGCTACAGTCCAAGGGATCTCAAAAGAGTCATGAGTGACTGAGCACTCATGCAACCCTGAGGTGGAGGGGACATAGCCAGCCCTAACTCTAACCCTGGGATCGGGGGTCCAGGGGCCAGGTTAGAGGGCAATAAGCTCAGGCACCTTGAGACGGAAACAGTTTCTGTGAGCTCGGCTGACGGATTGGCTGGGTGAGGCTGTAGCCTTCATCCTGAGGTCTGCTGTCCCCCCACTTGGGGGCCCTGGTCTGGGGGTGCACAGCAGAAGGCACAGAGCTGACCAGGGCTCTGGAAACCCACATAGCCATTTGCTCTGTGCCAAGGATGGGCCTGGCGGGGGGGCGGTGGAGGGTGGTCACAGTTCAGCAGGTAACGGCCATGTAGCTGGAGGTTGGGGCTGGGGTCTTTGGAGTCTGGCTGTCGGGCCCCAGAAGCATTTTGAGGTAGGGAGGCCCCAGTGCCCCTTTCTTTCAGAGAGGTGTCCCCAGTGCCATGCCCCTTGGCTTCCCACCCCTCCTCCACAGGGATGGTCGTCTGCAACTGGGTAGTCATCCTGAGCGTGTGCATCACGGTCCTCTGCGTCTTCGACCCCACGGGCCGCACCTTCGTCAAGCTGAGGGCCACCAAGAGGAGGCAGCGTAACCTGCGGACCTACAACCTGCGGTCAGTGGGCTGGGCGAGAGGGTGGGACTTGCTGACCCCGGGCAGGCAGAGGCCGGCCCCGCACCTCCCTCACTGCATCTCAACCTGTGTGAGTCCCAGGTGCTGGCCCAAGGCTTACCTCAATTTCCTGGTCTGTAAAGTGGGAACGCAATCATTTCTGCCTCATGCAGCTGCCGTGAGGTTTATCAGAGTGATGAACACGGACGCTCACGGGAGCTTCGTGCTCAGATCATCTTCGGGACTGAAAACATGAGAGTAATAGTAGGAAGCACCTGGATAAGCAAGCCCAGAGGTGCACGTATTAACTTACAATAACTCCCCGAGGTCGCTGTTCCTGTCATCCCCATAATACAGATGAGGAAACGGGCACAGAGAGGTTATGTGACTTGCCTGAGGTTGCACAGCTGGCGAACAGTGGGGCTGGGATCAAGCTCAGACAGTCTGGCCTTAGAGCCCTGACTCTTAACCACTAGGCGAGGCTGCCTCTAGGATTAAGGGGGCTAGAGGAGGTTAACCAAGGCAAAAGGCTTCTTGCAGTGGGGGGGATGTTTTGCACAATGTTTTGGAGAAGGAGGGAAGCAGAGAAAATGAGGCAGGGCGTCTGGGATGGTCACAGAGTTCCTGTTTATTGAAAGAAAAAGAGCAGAGGGGCTTTCAGGGTAGGCCACAGTGGCTCCCGTTCATCGAGCTTCTGTCCTGGGTTGGCCCTACACTTCCACAGCAGTCTGTTTCATCCCTTTGCCAACCCTGGTGCGGCTGTGAGACCCATTCTACAGATGAGCGGTCCAAATCCCAGGGAGGGCAGGCCACATGCCCGGGTCAGGTTGGTGGGGGAGTGGAGCTGGCACTCCACCCCCAGCCCAGGGCAGCAGGGTTGGGAGCCCTCACCCAGGGGAGCGGGTTGCCTGGGCCCCCACCCCACCCTCCCATGCCCCTCCGTCCAGCCCCCCGGGCCCTCCACGTCAGCTGGGCCCTGGAGCCAGAGCTACACCCGCGCCTGGACTGGCCACCTCCCAGCCCCAAATGCCAGGTTTGGGAGCCAAGGCCCCAGAGCCTGTTGTTCCTCCCGGCGGCGCAGCTGGCCACCACCACCCGTCCCATTTTGCTCATTCCGAGCACATGCCCCCACCTGACCTGGTTTCTGGACTCCTGGGGCCCTGGGGGAAAAAAAAAATTCCCCTCCCCTACTCTGGATAATTGCCTTTGGGGCCCAGGGCAGCCAATGCCTTTACAGTGGGGGTGGGGGGGAGGGGGTGTTGGTGGTGGCTGTCATCTGAATTAGTAAGTCTTCCGGGCCCTGTTTGGGTTGTAAGAGGTCTCAGGCTCCTAGACCCCCACCTGTTGTGGTTTCTCCATCTCTCAGATGGGCTGGAGGGGGCAGCCCAGTCCACGACTGCGTTACTGTGACCACCTCTCCGGCTCTTCCCCCGGCCCCCTCACTCTGCTCTTAGACCAACAGAAGTTTTTCTTAACAAGGACATTTTTCAAGCCTGCTGACCCTTCATCCGCTTCCAGGTTTGGTTTTGTGCACAAGTCGTGCTGCTCCCACACCGATGGTTTATTTTAGTTTCCGGGAGTTAGGTTGCTGCTCAAGTCTTGGGCCCTTTCTTCTTCCGGTGAAATCTGGTAGGATTTGAGATGGGTTCTTCCCACCACTGCTCCTTGGGAGCCTGACCTTGGATCTCTGCAAGAGTGTCTGCCCTCCCTTCACTTTAGTGAGCCCCAGGGCAGAGGGGTGCAGGTCCATGAACTTTCTGTCCAGACCGAGTGTCTTGGTCTCTGTAGCCCAACGGATGTATTAGGCCAAACTTGTCGTTGGCGCCATCTACCCCCTGGTGGGCATAAAGGGTACTGCAATATAGTATACAAGACTTAATCTGCCAGGGGGAAGGGAGGAAATTGTCTTTGAATGTTTGACCGCCAGTTTGGTTAGAAAGAGTTAAAGAATGTGATGCTCTGGGAACTTAGCTTAGCTGGCATGCTGTCCCTTCATCCAGCCCCCAGTAGGGGGGACATTGGCTTAGGATATGAGGCTGCCCAAGTCCCTTAGGGCTGGCAGGTTCCAGAAACAGCAAGTCCCTTGCCCTGTTTCCTAACCCCGTCTTGTCGCCCTGACGGCGCTGTGGCTTCCCCGTCCTTGTGGCCCATAGCGCTGTGGCACCATGATTGGGAGCAGGAAGCGGCTGTTAGCTGCAGAGAGGAGGCGGAGGCAGCGACCGCCTGGCCTGTCACTCCTGATGGATGCTAAGTGCCTTGCAGGCATCCAGGGTCATTCAGAGCCTGCCCCTCCTGACCACCCAGCACCAGGCTCTGAAAGGGCTGGCGGGGAGGGCGCATGTCACAAAAGCCAGCCAGCCCCTCTTGCTCAGTCTGGAAATTTACATTTTTAATGTTGGATCTGTGATCTTTATGCTCAAAACACACACCGACCTCTGGACACTCAGTGTTGGAACGGTCTCCGTGGATAACCGGCCAATCATTCTCGCTTTGAGTGCAGACCCCTGGGTACCCTGCCTCCCCATCAAAGCAGACATACCCATTGGGGCTGGGGGTGGAGGCAGGGGAAGGGCAGGGGCCCTCTCCCTTGTAAGATAATGGATCCAAGGCACTGCAGCATGCTGAACCTCATTCAGCCCCTTAAGCTTCCCCAAGTACCGAGATGAGAGAAATCCTTTCTGAGAGGGGAACAGGTCTGGCCAGCAGGTCTGCTCCCAACGTGGAACAAATCGGCAGGGAGGCCCAGCACCCTGCCGCCGTCTCCCAGGGCCCTTGGTTAGAGCCTTTGGAGTGGGTTTCAGGGCGGACCCCAGTTCGGGCTCCCAGCTCCGAAGCCCCCCGGGTGTGTTGGTGTCCCTGTACCAGAGGCACAGGCCCTGGCCTTGGCCAGCAGCGCGCCATCGTAGGCCAGCAGGAGCCCCTCAGGGAGAGCCCTGCAGGCTGACAGCTCACTGGCCACCCGGCTTTGACCGGGCCCAGGCCTATTGCCCCCCCAGACCCTCCTGCCGGGGAGCCCTTTGCCGGGGTCCTGGGAACAGGCTGCTCTGTTACTGTAACATCTAGGCCCAGCTCTTCTGGTCCAGCCCTCTGACCTCACACATACCAACTCTCCCCCACTGCAGGCACCGCTTAGAAGAGGGTCAGGCCACCAGCTGGTCACGTCGGCTCAAAGTGTTCCTCTGCTGCACTCGGACGAAGGACTCCCAGTCAGTAAGTACTGGGAAGTCGCCGCCCTGGGGCTCAGGTCCTCCTCTCTGCCGGGTTGGGTGAGGCTGGGCTTTGAGCAGGACCGGAGGTTACAGCCTGCTCCTCAGAGGACCTGTTGTTATTCACCGCCCGACTCCCTCCTTCGTGTGAAACAGCCCTTCCCTTCCTTTGTTAAGCGACAGAAAAATGGGAAGACCTTTTATTTGACCCCCTTGGAACTTAGAGATGAGTCTAGGAGAAGAGGTACTCAAGTATCAGGGTGACCTGAAGACGAAGCAAAGCAAGCAGCATCTCACCAGCCACAAGGGCTTCTCTGGTGGCTCAGTGGTAAAGAATCCGCCTGCCAATGCAAGGGACATGGGTTCGATCCCTGGGTCAGGAAGATCCCCTGGAGGAGGGCATGGCAACCCACTCCAGTGTTCTTGCCTAGAGAATCCCATGGACAGAGGAGCCTGGCGGGCTACAGTCTATGGGGTCACAAAGCAGTCAGACTAAACCACATCCAGCTGCAAGTCCTTCTGTAAGATCAGCAGCCATGTGGTCAGTGCGGCCGTCGCTGTCCTCCGCACCCACTAGGGCGCTGCAGAAGGAAGGTGGGTCAGCAGCGGGTGGCCCCCTGGTGGGGGAGGGGAGGCAGGGCCCTGGGAGCCCTCCGTGGAGCGCCCCCCAGTGGAGCGCCCCCTGCAGTGCTGGCAGGGTCCTTAGGGATCATCTAGCCCCACCCCTCATTTTGCAGATCAGGCAACTGAGGTCCAGAGAGGTGGAGTGACTTGCTCAGCGTCCCACAGCTAGGTAGTGGCAGAGCCAGTGAGGTCAGGAGACCACTCCTGCCCGAGCCAGACAGCAAGTGCCCTCCATGGAAGCCACCGGAAAAGCCTCCAGTGGCTCCTACCCACCCGCAGCCCCTGCTGAACCATAGAGTGAGTAAATCGAGAGTAAGAAAGCCCCGCCCACCCCGGAGGTTCCCTGGTGGGTGGGAAGCACCCCCCACGGGGCTCTCTGGGCCGGGTCTCATCCAGGGCACACCCACCCCTCCTGGCAGGCAGATTGGGGGCTGGTGTTGGACCCTGGGGAAAAGGCTGAAGTCTTTTCTCAAATAAGGCAGGGGGGGATCCCCAGAAGCTGGGTCCCACCAGACACTGATGGTGATCAGGTCAGGTCAGGTCAGGTCCCGCCCAGAGTTTTGATCAGCTCATGCTGTGTTGCTCAAACATTTGCACTGGATGCCAGGATTTAAAAATCGGGGGCGTTTGTGTCGAGTTCAGTATTTCTAGATTCGGCCCTTGCATTAGGCGTTTGAGTTTGCAGCCCTTGATTTTTCTTCTCTCACAAGTGCCAGACGCTCAGGGGCGAAACCCAGCAGGAGAAAGCTGGTTGCCATGAGTCTGTTCCCACCACAGCCTCTCCTGACAGGTTAGGGAAGAGGTTCCAGGCTTCCACTTGTCGGGAGGCAGACAGGCCTCTGCACAGGACTGGCGGGGTTGCCTCTGTCCTCACGACCTCCCCCAAAGCCCCGGCCCCAAGCACGGGTGTCCTGAGGACAGAGTTTGCAGGGCAGCTGGGGGCCAGGGGCCCCGCATCAGACGTCCCTTGTCCAGGCACATGGTGGGGGTCCCTGCGCCTCCAGCTGTGGGCAGGAGGGGGAGGGGGCCTGAGACCCTGGGCTCCAAAGGGCCCTTGGCAGGGCCATTCAGGGTCACAGCTGGAGGGAGGCGGGAAGAAACAGCGTGGAGAAAAGCAGCCAGGAGCTCAGTTTTGGCTCCTCTGCTGGAGAGAAGGGTGGAAGGAGAAACAGGCTGGGCCTGCAGGCCTTGGTTCCTAGTCCTGGAGCAGGAAATGGCTTGGGGGCGTCAGGCCGGTGCCTGAGTGCTGAAGGAGTGCCAAGGACAGGAGGGCTGGGAAGGGGGGGCCAGAGAAGGGTCCCTGCAGAGGGACCCAGAGCGGATGCCCATCCCCGGACATTCACGCCCGGCCTCTGTCCTCTCTCCTGCTCCCTGCCACCGCCCCCCGCCGCCTCCCCGGACCACGTAGGACGCCTACTCGGAAATCGCCTACCTCTTTGCCGAGTTTTTCCGAGACCTGGACATCGTGCCATCGGACATCATCGCCGGCCTGGTGCTGCTCCGGCAGCGGCAGCGGGCCAAGCGCAATGCCGTGCTGGACGAGGTGAGCCCACGCGCGAGTCGCATCCCTACACTGCCCTCTGCCGAGGCCGTCCCTGCCGCCCCCAGGTTCCACGCTCCCCTCCCTTCCCCAGCTCACCCTCAGCCAGCCACCCAGGGCCCCTGCTCGAGCTGCTTCCTTCTGCAGGGCCCAGAGGCTGTCTACACCCATCTACCATCTAATCACAGCGGCCCCACGACCCACCCAGTGCTGCGCTCCAGCCTCCGTGCTTGCCTCATCACCTCCCCCCTGCAACTCGCCAGTCCTAGCTGGGGTCTCGCAACTATGTTTTCTTCTGGCCCTGGGCCGGCTCCCTCCCCTAGCATGGATGCTTTGGGTGGAAGGGAAGCAACTGGATATATGAGGAGACCTCGGATTTGTAAAGCGGCCCGGTCGTGGAAGAGCTAGAAACCACACACCTCTTTGGGTTCTCAGGCCCTTGGGAGGCAGGCAGAGTGCAGAGCCAGGGCCTGGACCCCTTTCTCGGGCTGGGCCCGGGGCAGCCACCCTCACGCGCCTGTCTTGCAGGCCAACAACGATATCCTGGCCTTCCTGTCTGGCATGCCAGTGACCAGAAACACTAAGTACCTCGACCTCAAGAACTCGGTGAGTCAGGACCACCCCCACCGCGTGCCGGGTCCCTCTCTCCCTCTGCTGGGCTGACCCGAGCAGACCACCTGCCCGCGGCCCTTGAGGCACTGGCTGCACCTGCTCTGCTGTGGGTCCCGCCTGGCCCTCCAAGCAGCCCCCTTCCTCCCAAGCACACTCTGACCTGCCTCCCTCCACATTTGTCTGGTTCTGCAGGCCAACCCCCTGAATCGGTTCCACTGAGCTCAGAATGTTTGGCCCTGGCCTCCTGAGATTGTCAAGTACTTCCAGGGGCTGAGCTGCTGTTATTTTTGCCACGGTTGTTATTGTTATAAAAGGCAGCAAGACGTAGCACTTGGTTTCCAAGGGTTGTTTTTTTTTTTTTTTTTTTGAGTAGCAGGAGCTCTTCTCAAGCGCCTTTAGTAGAAACTCTGGCGTTGTGTGTCCCAGTGAAGAGGGGGCTGGTCCTAGGCTAGGGGAGCCCCTCACCCAGGGCTGGAACTGCAGCCAGAGAGCGGGCCCTGCGCTGGGAGCAAACAGGTTTAATGTGCGGCTCCCCACCGGGGTCTGTGACCTTGAGCGAGTCCCTGACCCGGCTGAGCCTATTCCCGCAGCGGAAGCGGTGCTGGGCCTGCCTTCCACCGAGAGCCCTGGTGGGGAGGAGGTGAGTGAACACTGGTGCCCGTAAGGACAGCGTTAGAAAGGATTCGGCCTTCACATCTGACTCACCTGGAAACGCCGGTTCTCCATAGGCACCCCCGCCCAGCTCCCCAAAGCGGGCGGGGGTTGCATCCCTTCTCCAAACAGCCCCTCCGTAGCAGGCCCCCGGCCTGCCAGTCCCCGCCTCCCTCGGGGATGCCCGCCCGGCTCGCTCTCCCCTGCGGAGGGGCGGGGGCGGGGGCGGGGCCGCCGAGCCCCCAGGTGCCAGCGCCCCGCCCTCCAGGCGTGAGCCAGAGGTTAATTACCTCCTTCTGCGCCTTCCTGAAGAGCAGACCCAGCGGCCCGGGACGGTTCCATCCCTCTGGGCCCTGATTAAAGTCCTGCTTATTTCACTTCACGAGATGACTAATCACTGTCTTTAACTTTTACAAGGTGACTAATTCCCTCTAAGTGCAGGAGTCCCCCAGCGCCTGGGGCGCCCAGGACTGGGGAGAAGCGGCTTCCCTGGGACACGTGTGCCTCCTGACGGCCTCCCTGGGCAGTCTGGCTGATAACAGCAGCCACCGGCCTCAGACGCTGGCTTTCAAACCAGCGCCTTTCTCAGAACGATCCCGACTGCCCCAGACGCCCTTGAGTCAAGCCAAGGTCTCCCTGAGTGCAGAGCACGGCTGGGGTGATTGGTCTGGTCCCCAGCATGTCTGCATCTTCAGGGCCGGCCCTGCTGCTTCTGGCCTGGGCATCCTGCTCCAGAGGGGAGCGTCCAGGCCTCTTGGGGTTCAATTGCCCTTCCCGGGGCCTGATGGCCAAGGCGGGTGATTGTGGCTCTCACCTCCCCCTCTCCCCTTCTTGGGAAACCGGCAAGGAAATTGATCCAGTGCTCTGAGTGTTTTTCTGTCCCCAAATCATTAATTCTGAGATTGGAGCAACAGGACAGGTCTCGGGAGGTTTCGTGCCCTGGTTGCATGCAGATAATTAGGGAAATGCAATTATCATCTGGAGGCGTGTTCCCTCCTCCACGCGGGGTGGGGGTGGCATGGTCTGCTGCCTGTGGGGAGGGCGGCTCCCGCCTCCATTGCCTCCATGGAGGGGAGCCCGTGGGCGCCGAGGCTACAGGCGGGAAGGGCAGGAGGTAACCTTCCTCTGCCGCTTCTCTTCCAGCACGAGATGCTCCGCTATAAGGAGGTCTGCTATTACATGCTGTTTGCCCTGGCTGCCTATGGCTGGCCCATGTACCTGATGCGGAAACCCGCCTGTGGCCTCTGCCAGCTGGCCCGGTCCTGCTCGTGAGTACCCTGGCCTTTCCCCAATCCCTGCCAGTGGCGAGTGCAGAAGGGCTGAGGTCACAATGCCGGGCCAGCCCATGGTGGGGCCGGGTCTCCCTAAATGAACTGGACCTGCTACCGTGCCCCCTGCGGCCCACACCGCTGCACTTCTGCACCATCTCTGGGCCAGAACCTTTCTGGTTCTGCGTTATCATGGCTGGGGTTTTGGAATCACACTTTGTGGGTTTGAACCCATACTTTGTCATTTTCAGAGTCAGGCAAGTCAGCATACCTCTGCAAGCCTCAGTTTCCATCTGTGAAATGGGGATGGTAATACATACCTCCCAGAGCTGTTCTGAGAGGCTGAAATGAACCCAGCATCTGGCTGGCTTACCGCTTCCTTCCCCCCACCCCCCATCTCCCTCCCCGCCCCTCTCGACCACTCCCCTCTGCCCACATCCTCCCTTCTTCTGACTCCCCTCCTACTCCCCTCCTGTGCTCTGCCTTTCTGGAAGAAAGGCCTTTCTGGGTAGAGGCCCAATCCCAAGAAGCGTCTGGAAAGGCAGCAAGAAGGCCCTTTGTGAACGGCTCCAATCCTCTTCACAAGGAGTTGGCAAGACCTCAGCTGGGTGCCGCCCTTGGCCAACTGCGGGGGGTGGCCAGGGTGGACCCTGCTTTCCTAAGTGGGCCAGAGGAGGGCTTGGCTCCGTGAGGGCCCCTCCCCTTCTCTGGCATCTCCACCTTCTGCCCAGGCCTGGCAGAAGGAGGATGGTTGCCCGGGTTCCCTGTTCCGGACAGGCTGGCATGCTGGGCGGGCAGCTTCTGTCCACCACACCCCTACCCTCGGGGCCCACAGCAGCCACCCCGTCCTTCAGTGTCCTTTCCCCAGAAAGCCGGGGGGCTCTCTGGGTTGTCATCACCATCCCCCAGTTGACTGATAGAGCCGACCAGGGCACCCCACGCCCCTCCCTATCTCTGCCAGCCCACAGACAGCATCCTTGGGAACCCTGCGGCCACTGAGAGGTCCTCGGAATGAGCCCAGCACCAGGAGTTCTGAGACCCGGGCTCCCACAGCCCTGGCAGGGCTTTCTCACTTACTTACTTACACTCCTTACTCACTGGCAGGGCAGGAACGACATTTGCACAGGCAGGGTCTGCCTCTCCTGCCGGCGGGATCTTTCAGAAGCTGGGAGGGAGGCAGTGTCCCTGGCGGTCTGGGCATCTGAGGGGCTCTGCCAACAGGGGCAAGGCTGCATTCGTATCAGCTTCTCAGAGCTGCCAGGAGAGGCAGCAGAAAGACCTCAGACCCGTGAGGGCCCAGCTGGGTCCCTGCCGAGAAGAGCCAGGTGCCTGGAGGGCGGAGGAGAGGCAGGCCCAAAGTCCCAGCCTACAGCCCAGAGAGTCGGGCTCCCTTGTCCGAGCCCAGCCTGTCCACAGCAGGCCAGGTTTCCAGCACAGGCTAGAGGAAGGACTGCCCACCTGCCTCAGGCCCAGGCCTGTCACCTGGAGTTGTTTTCCCGTCCCATGCAGAGCAAGGCAAGCCAGGCCTGCCTATGTGCCCCCCAACCCTGGGGACACCCCATTCAGACCCAGCCCTGCCCTGGACATGTGGTTGGTCTCCTGTGGGCAGGAGAGGCCCTGCCAAAGGCCAAGCAAATGCTCAGGGCTCCCGCAGCCTCTGAGCCCCTCAGCACCCAGCCTCCTCTAGGCGGGAGTGCTGGCCTCAAAGGTGCCATGGCCCTTTCCTCCCAGGCTGCTGGCCCTGCCGCTCTCGTGGTTCCCCAGGCCCCCAGATCACTGACTCGGGGGCTGCCATCTCCCTGGTGCCAGGCTCTTTGTGCATTTTGGGCCTTTGATCTCACCCCAGCCTTGTGAAGTAGCTCTTGGCATCTGCCCCACCCCGCCAGGCCATCGCAGTCAGGAAGGGCCACTGGAGCGAGGATTCCAGCCTGGGCCTCTGTCTCCCCAGGCCTCACTGTGGCAGTCACAGCCTCAGTGCTGGAGGGCCAGGCTGAGGTTGGAGAGGAGTGCTAGCTGCCTGAAAACGAGAGCCTGGCCCACAGACCCAGAGCTGTGTCCATTTGGACCAGTAGTGGCAGGGGAGGGAGTAGGGGTCTCCCGGAGTAAATGGAAGTGGTCGCCCACCCCAGACCCATGGCTTTCAAGACGTGGCTTGACCCTGGGTTTTCCTGCGGAGGCCTCTTTCCATTGGGAGGTCTGCATCAGTCCCCCAGGGGCTGCTGCAGTGAAGACAGACCTCTCCACATCACCTAAATCTAGGATTCTTAGTAAAATCTTAGCCATCAAATCAGGAAAGCAGATGGTGACCGCAGCCATGAAATAAAAAAATGTTTGCTCCTTGGAAGAAAAGCTATGACAAACCTAGACAGCCTATTAAAAAGTAGAGACATTACTGTGCCAACAAAGGTCCGTCTAGTCAAAGCTATGGTTTTTCCAGTAGTCATGTATGGATGTGAGCGTTGGACCATAAAAAAGGCTGAGCGCTGAAGAATTGATGCTTTTGAACTGTGGTGTTGGAGAAGACTCTTGAGAGTTCCTTGGACTGCACGGAGATCAAACCAGTCAATCCTAAAGGAAATTAGTCCTGAATACTCATTGGAAGGACTGATGCTGGATCTCCAATACTTTGCCCACCTGATACAAAGAGCCAACTCATTAGAAAGACGTTGATGCTGGGCAGGATTGAAGGCAGCAGAAGTGGATGACAGAGGATGAGATGGTTGGGTGGCATCACTGACTCGATGAACATGAGTTTGAGCAAGCTCCAGGAGATGGCGAAGGACAGGGAAGCCTGGCGTGCTGCAGTCCATGGGGTCGCAAAGAGTCAGACACAACTAACTGAGCGACTGAATAGCAACAGGAATGCAGGCAGATTTGGGTCACATGCTTTCTGGTTCCCTGAGCCCCATATGTTGGGTGCTAGCTCCCTCTGGTGGCCCAAGGAGTAACTGCACCCAAGATGGGTGCCCTGCTCAGCAGTTCGCCCATTCATTTTTGGGGGAGCCTACTGTGTGGTGGAGAAGGAAATGGCAACCCACTCCAGTACTCTTGCCTGGAGAATCCCAGGGATGGCGGAGCCTGGTGGGCTGCCGTCCCTGGGGTTGCACAGAGTCGGACACAACTGAAGCGACTTAGCAGCTTAGCAGCAACTGTGTTGTGGGCAATACCAAAGAATGTTCAAACTACCCCACTATTGCACTTATTTCACATGCTAGCAAGGTAATACTCAAAATCGTTCAAACTATGCTTCAACAGTGTGTAAACTGAGAACTTCCAGATGTACAAGCTGGATTTAGAAAAGGCAGAGGAACCAGAGATCAAATTGCCAACATCTTCTGGATCATAGAAAAAGCAAGAGAATTCCAAAAAATCTGCTTCATTGACTACACTAAAGCCTTTGATTATGTGGATCACAACAAACTGTGGAAAATTCTTCAAGAGATGGGAATACCAGACCACCTTACTTGCCTCTTAAGAAACCTGTATGCAGGTCAAGAAGCAACAGGGGAAAATGGAAATAGAGACAGACTTTATTTCCTTCAGCTCCAGAATCACTCCTGACTGTGACTACAGCCATGAAATTAAAAGGCACTTGATCCTTAGAAAAAAAGCTATACAAACTTAGACAAGGTATTACAAAGCAGAGACATCACTTTGCCAACAAAGGTCCATAGCTTTGACTATGGTTTTTCCAGTAGTCATGTATGGATGTGAGAGTTCGACCATAAAGAAGGCTGAGTGCCCGAAGAACTGATGCTTTTGAACTGTGGTGTTGGAGAAGACTCTTGAGAGTCCCATGGACTGCAAGGAGATCAAACCAGTCACTCCTAAAGGAAATCAGCTCTGTATATTCATTGGAAAGACTGCTGCTGAAGCTGAAGCTCCAATACTTTGGCCACCTGGTGTGAAGAGCTGACTCATTGGAAAACACGCTGATACTAGGAAAGACTGAGGAGGGTAGGAGGGGAAAGGGGCAACAGAGGATGAGATGGTTGGATGGTATCATCGACTCAAATGGACATGAGTTTGAGCAAATTCCGAGAGATTGTAAAGGACAGGGAAGCCTGGCGTGCTGTAGTTCATGGACTCGAAAAGAGTCAGACACGACTGAACGACTGAGCAACAACTGTGTTTTTGGTGCTGGGGATGCCCAGACAAGGAAATGCAGCGCTTTGGAACACAGGAGTATTTTGGAGAAAATTGAGCTGACTGTGTGGTCAAACTGGGGAACACCGGGCAAGGAGTAGCTGTCATATGAGATGGCCCCAGGCAGATCTCACAGCAGTATAAACTTTGCACAGAGGCCTCAAGAAGTGAGGGATCCGGCCACACAGTATCCAGGAGGAGAGTGTTCCAGGCAGAGGGAACCGCAGTGCAGAGATGCTGAGGACGGAATGTATCACCAGTGCATCGGAGAGGAGTGGGAGGCAACAGGCCAGAGAATGGGGCCAGATGGAGCTGGGCCCTCAGCGCTTGCTCGGACTCTGGCCTTTACCCTGGGCAGGAAGGGCAGCATTGGAAGATGTTGAGTGCAGTGATGTGGCTCATCTTATATCTTTTTAAAAAAATTACTTTATTTATTTATTTGTTTTTGGCTGTGCTGGGTCTTAATTGCTGCACGGGCTTTTCTGTAGCCGTGGAGAGTGGGGGCTACTCTTCCTTGCCATGTGCAAGCTTCTCACTGCAGTGGCTTCTCTTGTTGCGGAGCGTGGGCTCGATGGTTGCAATTCCCAGGCTCTAGAGCACAGGCTTAATAGTTGCGGCTCATGCATGGGCCTAGCTGGTCCAACACATGTGGGATCTTCCCAGACCAGGGATCGAACCCATGTCTCCCGCATTGGCAGGCAGATTCTTTACCACTGAGCCACCAGGGACGCCGCCTCATCTTTTATCATAGAAGGTCACTCTGGCTGAGAACGTAAGGGGCGGCTGTGAGTGAGGAGGACCAGTTGGGAGCCCCTGTGACACTCTGAGGCAGGGAGGCAGGGATAAGGTGGCTTGGAGCGGGACAGGGGGGTGGGGAGAGGTGAGGGAAAGCATTTGGCATCTGGATGTGAATTTGAAGGCACAGCTAATGGATGTGCTGACCGACAATATGGGATATGAGGTGGGTTGAGGACCCAGTGGTTCTAAGCATGGGCTGAATGCTCAGGGGCAGGTGTGGGGGACTGTTGAAGCAAGGGGGCTAGGTAGGCCCTTGGGATCTGGAGCTGAGGGGACTGCAATCCTGGGGGATATCTGGGAGGAGGGTTTTCATGGGTGGTTGAATGTGAGCAGGGTCTGGGGGGCTCTTTGGCATTCAGGTGGTATTTAAAGCCCAAGACTGGGTAAGGCCCTGGGAGCTCCTGTCATTAGAAAGAAGAGGAGGTCCAGGGCTGACCTCTGGTCTCAGTGAGAAGACACGGACAAGAAGAAGCACTCCAGGAGAGGGCTCCCTCTGCCAGATGGAGAGAGGGAAGCGGGGCGGGAGAGACCCCCTGGGTCACGTGTTGTCAAGAGGCTGAATAAGGCGAGGCCTGGGGAACGGACTGGAGAGCTTTGCAAGGGAGGCTTTCAGAGAGGGCGTGGGGCTGGCTGCAAGAACAGATTCCCGAGAGGATGGGGAAGACTGTGGCTCCATCGGGGTTCCGGGCTCTGAGCTCTCTGCCCCCCGCCCAGGTGCTGCTTATGTCCTGCCCGGCCCCGGTTCGCCCCCGGAGTCACCATCGAGGAAGACAACTGCTGCGGCTGCAACGCCATCGCCATTCGACGCCACTTCCTGGACGAGAACATGACCGCGGTGGACATCGTCTACACCTCCTGCCACGATGCGGTGAGGGTCCCGGCGGGCTGGTGCGCAGCCTCCCCGCAGCCTGGGTCCTGCGCAGGGGCAGGAGCCCTTGGCCTGGCTGGCGTGGCTCCCCTAGGTGGGCGAGCCAGAGCCGGGCTGCCTCCTTCTCCCCACATCCTGGCCTGGGCCCACTCTGGGGCTTGGACGTGGACCCCAGCCCTGCACCTGCTGTTGCGGCTTCCTGGCTCCAGCCTTGCGGGGAAGGAGTTGAGGGACACAGAGAGGCACTCGGGAGGGGAGAGGGCAGCCCCTCGACCAGGCAGGCAGGACCTGGTACTCAGGGCGCCCGAGTCAGCAGAGGTGGGAGGGCAGGGCAGGCTGGGTGCTGGGCTGGGAGGGACCTACTGTGACCCTTGCCGGCCTCAGGGGCCAGTGGAGCCAGACTCCTGGGCCCTGAAGGAAACCTGCTTCCGTCACTTCCCCACATCTGGCCCCAGCCCAGGGGCCACTGAGGCTCACGAGCTGCCCTTCTCCCAGGTCTATGAAACCCCCTTCTACGTGGCAGTGGACCACGACAAGAAGAAGGTGGTGATCAGTATCCGGGGAACGCTGTCCCCCAAGGTACGCCGCCCAGTGACCCCGCCCGCCCCCCGGGCCCCCTCACAGCCCCTGGGGGGGGCACCCACCTTCTCCCTGTTCTCAGCCCCACGCCTCACTGTTCTCCCTGCCCCCCAGGACGCCCTGACAGACCTGACCGGTGATGCTGAGCGCCTCCCCGTGGAGGGCCACCACGGCACCTGGCTGGGACATAAGGTACCCCCCTCCTCTCGTGGGCCCCCAGTGGCCCCCAGGCTTCTCCTCTCTGCTGCCAGCAGGCAGGCCTGGCCCGCGGTTGGGGCGGGGGCTCCTCCGGAGTCGCTCCTCTCACCAAGAGAGATGGTCAGAGCGGTGTGGATCAGTCTGGAAGGTCCACTGCCCCCCACCGGCCGGGAACCCCACAGCCCTGTGCAGCCCAGACCCTGTCCCACAAGAGAGAGCTCAAGGAGGCAATGGAGAAGGGATCTCACTGGTTCCTCTTAGACCCACAATCCCTCTGAGCCTCAGTCTTCTCATCTGTGAAATGGAAATAATGTGATCAAGTGTCCACCAGCCCACCCCCCATCCCCCCCACCGCCAGGTTGTCCTGAGGACCCAAGGGGGACGTGGGTGGGACGGGGTTGGTGAGCTTCACATCACTGGCCTCACTGGTCCCCGACAGGCCCCCCTGCCTCCCCATGATAGTGACACCCACCTCTGTTCCTCCTCACCCAGGGGATGGTCCTCTCGGCCGAGTACATCAAGAAGAAGCTGGAGCAGGAGATGGTCCTGTCCCAGGCCTTCGGGCGAGACCTGGTGAGGGGTTTTTCATACTTCAAGCCCTCCCGCAAGGCGACAGGTTGGGAACAGAATGGGTGAATGATGACGCACCCCTGCCCGCCCCCCACAAGCCGGACTCGGACATTCTCCTTTCATCCCAGGCCCCCAGCCCTCTCCTCACTGCTCAGTCCCTCCCGCCCCCTCTGGCCCTTTCTTCTTTTGCACCAGCTCCTCTTGGACATCTCTGCTTGGCCCCACCCGAGTGGTGGGCACCTGCTCGGTGCCGGGCAGCTGAAGCACAAAGGTGGCTCAGGTCCGGAGCTTCTGAGATGCTGAGCAGAAAGAACACAGAACGTGATTGCAGAGCAGATAGAAGGGGTGCTGCTGTGGATGGGGTGATCTGGGCCCGGCCCACTGCCCACCCCTCCCTGTGCAGGCAGGCAGCCAAGAGGCTCCCAACTGCCCTTCCCACAGTCAAGCTGTCCCTGGGCTCAGACCTGGTCCAGCTGTTGGGAGCAGGTCCAGGGATGGGAGCAGGTGACCACATGGTCATAATAGAGCATAATCACCCATATAAAGGTCTGTCCTGGGTGCAGGCTTCTCTGGTGGCTCAGAGGTAAAGGATCTACCTGCCAGTGCAGGAGACCCAGGTTTGATCCCTGGGTCAAGAAGATCCCCTGGAGAAGGAAATGGCTACCCACTCCAGTATTCTTGCCTAGGAAACCCCAGGGATAGAGGAGCCTGGCGGGCTACAGTCCATGGGGTCTCAAAGAGTCAGACATGACTTACTGACTGAACAACAGCAATAATCCCAGGTACAGGCGCATCCTGGAAAATCAGGAAGGGCTTCTCCAAGGAGGTCACCTCTGTGCAAGGTTTTGAAGGATGAGTAGGAGTTTGTTAAATAGTCTCTCTAAGAAGTTGCTCCTTGGGTGTCTAGCTTGGCTCTTCCTCTGCCCAATACAACACAAGACGTGATCCCAGGACTCTGGGGAGCACCCTCTGCCTCCCTGGGGTCAGCCTGGCAGCAGCAGGTCAGGCGTCTCAGGGCTTCTCTCTGCCCCCAGGGCCGCGGAACCAAACACTACGGCCTGATTGTGGTGGGCCACTCCCTGGGCGCGGGCACTGCCGCTATCCTCTCCTTCCTCCTGAGACCCCAGTACCCAACCCTCAAGTGCTTTGCCTACTCCCCCCCAGGGGGCCTGCTGAGGTAAGCGGTCCAGGGCCCCAGACTTGGCTGGGGCTGGTGGGGCAAAGATGGACGGTGGAGGGAGCTGGCTTGGGCCGGGGGCTGCACTTGGCAGACTGGTATCTGGTCATCAGGGAATCTAGGGATGGCCTGGAGGGTGGAACTGGGCGCTCTGTCAAATACCAGGCCCACCCTGGGATCCAGCCCCAGCAAAGAGTTGCTGACAGGGTAGGCGGGGCAGGGACCACAGCCCCACTCCCCACGGGGTCTTTTTTTTTTAATTCCTTTATTTGGCTGTGCCAAGTCTTGGGTGTGGCACTCAAGGTCTTTGTTCTTCCTTGCGGCCTGTGAGATCTTTGTAGTTGCCGTTTGTGGGATCTAGTTCCCTGACCAGGGATCGAACCCAGGCCCTCGGCCTTGGGAGCATGGAGTCCTAGCCACTGGACCACCAGGGAAGTCTCCCCCCAGAGGGTCTCGAGTCAAGAGACTGCCTCCAGGAGTGCTGGAGCAGAGCCCCCGGGACACACCGCACCCCTCCGCTGCCTTAGCACCCCTTGGATTTCCTTGCAGCGAGGACGCCATGGAGTACTCCAAGGAGTTTGTGACGGCTGTGGTTCTGGGCAAAGACCTTGTTCCCAGGCAAGTGGGTCCCTCTCTCCCCCGGCCTGGTCTGGGCTGTCCTCCCTCTCAGCCCTCACCCAGGAGGCCCATCTTTCTCACTGAGATTCCCACCTCCTCGAGGGACCCCAGAATCCCCCCTACTCGTGTCCAGGGTGAGAGGAGAGGGTAGGCCCGGCCTGCCCCACCGCCCTCCCTGGCCCCGCTTCCTCGCTGGGCCCTGCTGAGCTGCAGGCCCTGCCCCACCCGCCCTGTGACCCTGATGGACCGGTCTCCTTGTTCCTGGGGCTCCGGCTGGCCCTCACCCCCACCTCGCCATCCCTGGCCAGTCCCAGCTGACGTTCTGTCTTGATCCCTCCCCCAGGATCGGCCTCTCCCAGCTGGAAGGCTTCCGAAGACAGCTCCTGGATGTCCTGCAGCGAAGCACCAAGCCCAAAGTGAGCTCGCTCCCCTCTCTCCCGCCTGGGCAGCCAGGGCTCTGGTCTCCCCGACCTCCTCCTGGCGCATGGGTCCCTCGGCGCAAAGCACAGGGGCCCCCGCCACAGGAGGCCAGACTGAGGGTGTGGCTGGTGTCTCAGGGACCTCAGGCTCTTAGATTCTCAGCATCTCTGCGCTCTCCCCAGCTGCCCCCTGTCTGTCCTTGTGCAGATGGAGAAACTGAGCCCCACAGTGGGCAAGGGACTCACTTTTGCTCATACAGCCCATTGTAACAGTCAGGACTGGAGCTGAGGACTCCTGAGTCCTGGCCCCTGGGCCCAGAGCCACCTACAGTCCGGCCAAAGCAGTCCCGAGGTTCAGTGGTCCCATGTGACTGGAAGTCCTCCTCCAAAGCCCACCGCGATCCCCCAGGCTTAGGGAGGCTGGAGGTCACCTGCAGAGGGGACCTGGGGGCAGTCGGTTCTGATTTTGCCTGCAGCTGAGAGGAGAAAGCCAGCCCTTCCTAACCCCCTTGCTCAGGCCCGTGCAGGGTGGGACACTGGAGGCTCCTCCTGTAGCAAGCTGGCCTTCAGCGTGCTAGGCCGGGGGTGGGCAGGCTGCAGCCAGGCTCCCCGAGGCAGGCAGGGCCTCTGTGCCCCCAGGCCGGCCCTCTCTCCACTCACCCTCTCAGCCCAGGTGGGACCATTCCCAGCCTTGGTGCCCAGGACCCTCTGGCAGGCAGGGCGCTGGGCCAGGTGCCAGGTGCCAGGGTGGTCAGGCAACAGAGCCTTATGAGGGGCCTGGTTCCAGGATGTGGAGCTGCCCCTCCCAGGCGCTCGTCTGGCCCAGGAGGCAGTGGGGGACCTGATCCTGGCCTGGCCGAGTGGGTGCAGCTGACCTGGGCTTCAGGGTCTATCCTGCCTCTGACTTACAGCCTAGAGCACATCCCCTTCCTTCGCTGGGCCTGTTTCCCATCGCTCCACAAGGGGTTGACTGGTCTTGCAGTCCCAAAGTCCAGCCATCCCACGCCAGCTGTCCCTGGCACCTTTTGGCCATCGTGGCCCCCAAGCACTCCAGCCCCGGCCTCTTCACTGGGCGCTGCCCTTCCCCTGCCCCCTCCCAGCTCGCCCGTCACCTGTGAGCCCTCCTTCTGAGCACTTCCCCAGCTGGCCAGCGCTGCTCAGCCCTGACCCCCCCTCTCCCCCTGTCCCCACAGTGGCGAATCATTGTGGGGGCCACCAAATGCATCCCCAAGTCAGAGCTGCCCGAGGAGGTGGAGGTGACCACGCTGGCCAGCACGCGGCTCTGGACTCACCCCAGCGACCTGACCATCGCCCTGTCAGCCAGCACTCCCCTCTACCCCCCCGGCCGCATCATCCACGTGGTCCACAACCACCCAGCGGAGCAATGCTGGTAAGTGCTGCCTGTGATCCGGGCAGCTGGGAGGCGGCAGCGGCCGGGGCAGGGGGGCAGGGGATGGGCCGACCTTCACTCGGTCACGCTCGGGGCAGGGGGCAAAGGCTGGGCAGTGATGGCCCAGGGCCCCCACCGCGGGGCTGCCCCCGTCTCGGGCCCTGGACATGGAATGATCGGCCAGCCCATGCCCCCAGCATCAGCCCTTCCCTGGTGTTCCCCCAGCACAGCTCTCCCCACTTGCGTCCATTTAAAAGCAAATGCCCTGGAGGGTCACCCTAAGGCCCCGGCTGGCCCACACCTCAGCTGCTGGGATCAGCTGGCAGTCAGCTGGTGGGGGCAGGAGAGAGGAAAGGAAGGGGGGCATCAGAGAGACTTCTCCCACCTCGCTCCCCCCACTCTGATCTCTCAGAGGAGTGAACTGGGACCCTGCCCCAGGGATGGAGCAGGAATGGCCAAGACCACAACTTGGCTCTGTGATCAAAGGCTCTGTGAGGGTCAGGACAGGGCCCCAGGTCAGCCTCTCTCGCTCCGTTTGGCATAGGCGTTCCAGGCGCAGGTGGGGAGCGAGGAGCCCAGGGACGCAGCCCGGCTGGCCTGGCCAGGCAAGGGGTCTCCAAATCCACGCAGGGCCGAGAGCAGGGCCAGGGGACCAAGGTCAGGCCGCCCCCACCCCCTCCCCCTGCTTCCCTCTGGCCCCTGTATCCCTCAGCTGCTGTGAGCAGGAGGAACCCACGTACTTCGCCATCTGGGGCGACAACAAGGCCTTCAACGAGGTGATCATCTCACCGGCCATGCTTCACGAACACCTCCCCTATGTGGTCATGGAGGGGCTCAACAAGGTGAGCTGCGGCCCCCGCTGTCCGGGTCCGTCCCCGCATTGCACACAAGGGGGCCACGACACGCAGAAGCGTCCACTCCCTGGACACCCAGTGGGCCGGGGAGCCCCTTCGTGTCCTGGCCTCCACACCCCGGCTCTGTCCACACCACTGTGTGGTCCTGGGGTGGGAGAGTCTAGAAGATGCGTGGGGACCTGTCCCTGAGGCAGGCTGGGCTCAGAAACCCCGAAGCCACCTGGCGCTGGGCGGATACACAGCCAAGCTGGGGCCGCCTTGGCCATCTCCCGGCCGTGGAACGGCCGACCACAGGGCAGCTCCAGTCTGGCCCATGTGTGGGGCGAGGCTCCATCACAGGGCCCGTCCCTGGCCTTCCTGGAGGAGCGGGGGCCTGGCAGGAAGGAGAGTGGGCCCGGCTGACCCCATGAAGGTCTCTTGGGCCTGCCACCCCGCGCCCACTCGTGATTGTCACCCCTCGGCCACTGCCCGCTTCCCCGTCCCATCCCCAGGTGCTGGAGAACTACAACAAGGGGAAGACTGCCCTGCTGTCCGCTGCGAAGGTCATGGTGAGCCCCACGGAGGTGGACCTGACCCCCGAGCTCATCTTCCAGCAGCAGCCGCTGCCCACGGGGCCACCTGTGCCTGCCGGCCTGGCCCTGGAGCTGCCCGCTGCAGACCACCGGAACAGCAGCGTCAGGTCAGTGCTGTTCCCCACCCCAGGGAGTGCGTGCAGGGGCCCCAAGTGTGCCTTCAGAACGTGAATGCTTGTGGACCTTCATATATACACCCTGGGCCCTCGTATGTTCACACGGCTCTGTACGCATGCACGGGAGCGGTTGCCCCCTTGTTTGGGGTCACTCTGCTCTGCCCCCCACTGCCCCTCAGCCTGCCACCACTGAAGCCCATGTGGGCCAGTGGGCGTCTAGGGATGCACACACCCCCAGTCACAAACACAGATTCACTCATTAGCCGTTTAGACCCGAAGTGGTGGACACCCATGCACTTACACATAAACACACACATTTGTTGTTCTGTCGCTCAGTTGTGTCTGATTCTTCGTGACTCCCTGGACTGCAGCACGCCAGGCTTCCCTGTCCTTCACCATCTCCCGGAGTTTGCTCAAACTCATGTCCATTGAGTCAGTGATGCCATCCGATCATCTCATCCTCTGTTGTCCCCTTCTCCTCCTGCCTTCAATCTGTCCCAGCATCAGGGTCTTTTCCAGTGAGTCGGCTCTTTGCATCATGTGTTAAAGCATACATGTGTATATACTTGTGTTCACAGATAGTAGCTCTGAGTGTACAGAGCCGCATACAGACAGACTCACATATAGAACACACACCAAGACAGCAGCCAACACACTTGTACGAACACAGGTATATGCTTGCACGGGCAGCCATGCATGTAAATGAGGGATGCACTGTGCCCAGACCCAGCCACTCAGATACCTGGACCGGCTGACATGCAACGCATGCTGCATACAAACAGAGGTGTGCGCACACACCCTGCGTTCATACACACCTTTTGGGGCCTCTGAGGCTGTGGCTCTTGAGGCGGATGGGGCTCCTCCTGCCTCCCTGGGACCCTTCCCTCCCAGGTCCTGGGTCCCGGTGACAAATCTGGCCCAGAGGCAGTTGAGAAGGGTGCTGGTGGCTTCCCCGCCCTTGGCAGGCATGCTTGGACGTCTCTCCCTGCTGCTGACCAGACGGGGGAGCCAGTGTCCGTGCAGCCACAGTAACCGCTGCTTCCCCGTCCCTGGACTTTCATTCACTCCCTGCAGTCTGGTGTGCGGAGCCCGGGGCTCCGGGGCCCCATCCAGCAGAGGGCTACACCCCCTGGGAGAGGTGGGAGGGACCCCAGGGTGAGGAAGGAAGTAACAGCAGCTTGGAAGGGACCCCCTCTGGGTGCTGGCCCGGAGGGTGCTGGACCTGGTGGATGCGGCTCTCAGCTGTGCCGCCTCCCTCCCTGCCTTCCCTCCTTCCCTCTCTCTCCTTCCCCTCTGCCTGCAGGGACCTGGGGCAGCCAGTCTCTCTGGGCCTCAGTCTCCTGGTCGGTACAATGGCACTAGTGTCCCCGCCCATCGCTGTCCTGCTCAGCCCTGCATCAACCCTCCTGTCTTCTATCTTGGGGTCTCCTGAGCTGGTCTTAAAAATGAGGGTTCCCTGTTCTCAGACCATTCAACTACCTCCCCCTCCTCCCCTCCCCAAGTTCCGTCCAGCTAGAGGAGCTGGGGGGGGGGGGGCGTCTCCCCGCCCCTGTGAGTCTCACCCTTCCCTGCCCTCCCCCGCTGCAGGAGCAAGTCCCAGTCTGAGATGAGCCTGGAGGGCTTCTCGGAGGGCCGGCTGCTCTCCCCCGTGGCCGCGGCCTCGGCGGCCCGCCAGGACCCGGTGGAGCTGCTGCTGCTGTCCACCCAGGAGCGGCTGGCGGCCGAGCTGCAGGCGCGGCGGGCGCCGCTGGCCACCATGGAGAGCCTGTCGGACACGGAGTCTCTGTACAGCTTCGACTCACGCCGCTCCTCCGGCTTCCGCAGCATCCGCGGCTCGCCCAGCCTCCACGCCGTGCTGGAGCGCGACGAGGGCCACCTCTTCTACATCGACCCGGCCATCCCCGAGGAGAACCCGTCCCTGAGCTCACGCACCGAGCTGCTGGCGGCCGACAGCCTGTCCAAGCACTCGCAGGACACACAGCCCCTGGAGGCCGCCCTGGGCAGCGGGGGCGTCACCCCCGAGCGGCCCCCCAGCGCGGCGGCCAACGAGGAGCCGGAGGAAGGGGGCGGAGCCCCCCGCAGCGGAGAGCTGGCGCTGCAGGAGAGGCGCCTGGGGGACTCACCCAGCCCGCAGGTGCTAGAGTTCGCCGAGTTCATCGACAGCCTCTTCAACTTGGACAGCAAGAGCAGTTCCTTCCAGGACCTCTACTGCATGGTGGTGCCGGAGAGCCCCACCAGCGACTATGCCGAGGGCCCCAAGTCCCCCAGCCAGCAGGAGATCCTGCTCCGAGCCCAGTTCGAGCCCAATCTGGTGCCCAAGCCCCCGCGGCTCTTCGCCGGCTCGGCCGACCCCTCCTCGGGCATCTCGCTGTCACCCTCCTTCCCACTCAGCTCCTCGGGCGAGCTCATGGACCTGACCCCCACGGGCCTCAGCAGCCAGGAATGCCTGGCAGTGGACAAGGTCCGGACTTCTACCCAGGCCGGCCGCGGGGCCAGCCCCACCAAGCAGGACGACCTGGTCATCTCGGCACGCTAGCAGCACCCAGGAGTGGCTACCAACCTTGGCCCAGGCCAGAGCAGGTGGCTCCTTCGGGCTCCTGGTGGCTGCCCCTCGGGCCGGGCAGCTTTAGGGAGAGGCCCCTCCTGGGCCAGTGTCGCCTCAGGCGTTGAGCACTGCTGCTGAGCTGGGGGGTCCGCCTCCCTACCTCAGCTTAGGACCCCCCCCCCCCCCCGGAGCCAAGGCAGCTGGGATCTGGGCCCTCCAGATAGGGAATGACAGGGAGGGCCGTGAGCAGGGAGGAGGCTGCAGGGACAGCCTGCCAGGGGTGGGGCAGGGCCGCACTCTGCCCTCCCAGCCTGACTGCTCCCCTGCAGGGGCATCCTGGCACCCCTATTCTGGGACAGGCCATGAGTATGCTGACTCCCCATCACTGCCCTCTGGCTGCTCTCCCAGGGCCGAGATGGAGAGTGGCCCCCTCCCCACATATTCTCATCTGTGGTCCAGGCTGGCACCTGCCCTGGCCACCCTGAGATCTGGTGCCTGCTGGCCAGCCCCCTGGGGGTGACCCCCCCTCCACCAAGGTGGCCCGCAGTGCCGTGTATGTTTACAGAAGCTGCTGGGCTGGGCTCAGGATGTGTCCTGGGCTTGCAAGCCCCCCTCGCCCTTGCGATTGTGTGTTCAGCCGCCCCTTTCTAAGCAGGCAGGGGCCAGCCTCCACACGGCCCACAGCAGCTGGGGGGCCCATCCATCTCTGCTTGATGTCCCTCACGGTGATCCCTCTGTCGATGGGTCCCGGGTACCTGGGCCTGCCTGCCCTGCCAGCCTGTCCCTTCCTGGCCTGCCTTCTACCCCCAGGATCCTGGCCACTCAAAGGGTGGAGGGCACAGGTGTGAAAAGCCCTGGCTGCAGATTCAGTGCCCTGGGCAGAAGGAAGGCCCCACCAACACCCCGCCCCCCCCTTTAATCACCTCCCCCAGGCCTCAGCACTCCAGGCCCTGGGATCTGAAACCAAACAAGCCTCCGTTCCCCGCAGCTCCCACTTTGCCCCGCGCCCTGGGCTTTCTCCTGGGAGCTGGGCTCTCTCCCCTCCCACCCGCCGTGACCTGTTGTCAGGAAGTGGGGCCGAGAGTAGGGTACTGTGGGACCTGGCTAGAGACCTGGGAGGGCCAGGGGCTTAGCCTGAGGCCTCCACAGCCTCCACTGGAGGGGCGCCTTCCCTGCTAGGTTGGGGAAGCATAGGGGATGGGGTGGAGACCCTGCCTGTCCCTGGAGGCCCAGCAGGGGGGTGGTGCATGCTGGGGTGGGGGTGTGTGTGTGCATGTGCATGAGTGTGTGCCGTCCCTGAGGACAGGGTCGGGGGGTGGCTAGAGCGCCCTCCCCGCCCCGTCTGCCCACTGGCCCCCACCTCGGCCTGCCGAAACAGCAGGCAGCGAACACAAGGGGCACCATGCAGTGGGGGCCACGGGACGAGCTCAACTTCTGACACACGGTTCCCCCCTCGTCTCGCCGGCCACTGACCCCTGGTTTGGAAGACGGGTGTGTGCCGAGGCGTTGACCGCCTGCTTGTGCCTTCATCTCCTCGGAGGCATGGTCCCCCCTACTCTGGGCCCACCCACGGCCTCCCTGGGTCGCCTAGGGCTTCCCTCACCAAGACCCCCATCTCACGATCACTGCTATCTGGGACCCCTGCCCACCCTACCACATGGGGACAGAGACCTGGGAGCTGGGCCTCCCTCACCCTCTGTGACTCCCACCCTCATCAATCTCCCTCACCCACCATCAATCTCCTACCCCTGCTGGCTGCCCCCCCACCGCCCCCCTGCACAGAAGCAAGATGGAATCAGTGGCTCTTAGAGTTAAAAAAAAAAAAGACAAATCATAAATCAGAGTAAAGTTCCAACTAGCACCCCAGCCAATAGCAGAGGGGCTTGGGATCTGGCCTTTTAATTCCTCCTCCACCAGGGTGGGCCTGGGACTTCTGAGGGGGCGTGGTGCCCACCCATGCCCAGGACTGAGCCATCAGGGACAGACTCCCCACCCCCAAGGCTGCAGCCACACAGGGTTGCAGGCTTGGGGCTGGGGCAGGCTCGGACTCAGCCCTGGACGCCCCCGGGTCAGCCCACCCCCTCCCCACCTCGCCCCTGGAGGATGGGCCTGCTGCGTGTGTCTCCCTTCCTCCACGCACCACACTCAGGGGGGTCTGAGCCACCCCCCTCAGCCCAGCTCGGCTCAGACAGTCCCCCCACTCTGTCCCCCAGACCCGCAGCACAAGGTCTCCCGGACGGCACCGGCCCGTCCTCCCAGGGGCCTGGGCGACCTCCATATGCAATCAGTAGTGAGAGCTGGGCGCCACAGACACTCATGCACTGTTCGTGCCATCCTCCCGTGACTTTTTTTGTACCTAATGTATGAAAGATCCAAACTAATATTGCTGTAAAAAGGAGAGACAAATTAATATAGCTTATTCTATAAATATATCTGTATATAAAGGTTTCTGTATATTGTATAGAGCTGTGTATAAACTGGATGTAGAAGCACGCTGGCTGCCTGGAGTGACCTCTCTTGCCCGCAGGTTGGGTGGGGGTGGATCTCCGTGGCAGAGTGGTGGGAGGGGACCCCCCCCACCCCAGCCCGAGGCCAGCTGTCACCACTGTCAATGCCCTGGTCCAGGGCCACCCTTGGAGTCGCAGTGAGAGACCAGAAAACACTTGAAGCCCCGTTTGAATGGGGGCAGCTCCTTTTTGGGCCCTGCCTGTGTCAGACACGTGCCAGGGGATCTGTCTGACCTTGTTAGGGCCCTTTCTTCCCCCTGGCAGGTCTGACAGTGCCTGCCCTTCCCCACTCCGACCCCGACTGCTGGAAGCCAGGGGTAGGGAGTGGCCGGTTGGTGAGGGCACTGAAACTCCCGATCTCGGTAGCACTGGAATGCAGGGGCCACTGGAAGTCTTTGCCGAGAGCTTCCCTGTGAAAGTGTCTAGTAGCTCAGTCGTGTCTGACTTTGTGATGCCATGGACTGTAGACCGCCAGGTTCCTCTGTCCATGAGATTCTCCAGGCAAGTGGGTAGCCATTCCCTTCTCCAGAGGATCTTCCTGGCCCAGGGATCGAACCTGGGTCTCCCACGTTGCAGGCAGATTCTCTACCGTCCGAGCCACCAGGGAAGCCCGTCTTGGCAGCACTCAGACTGGAAGTCAAGATCTCCCATCATGGAGACCTCCTAGCCCACCTTCCCTAGGGAGGGTGCAAAAGCCCTGGTCAGGCCCAGGGACCCCCTTCCAGCCTGGCCCCAGGCCAGTGAGTCCTGAGGAGTGGCTGCAAGGCCAAGGTGGGCTGGCGGCCAGGCCGCCTGCCAGCCCGGTGCCCAGGTCTGCCCCCTCCGCACAGCAGATGGCGCTGTTCCTCCAGCCAGTCCCTAGGGGACCTGCACCAGCGCCGCCCAGGCATGGACCAGCCAAGGTCTGACCAGACCTGGACCTTCCCCTCCCCACACTGCCCAAGCTCCCAGCTCTGAGCGCAGACTGAGGGGTTGGGGAGGGTGACAGAGTGGTTCTGTCTTCCCCCAGGCCTCTTTGAACAGAGGAAGCGGAGGCTACATAAAGGTGGAAACCTTCTCCAGGGCGCTCAGGCCCAGGGACAGACCTAGGACTAAAATCCAGGCCTTCCCAGCCCCGGACGGTCGCCTCCACACTTGCCTAATGGTTTTCAAAGGCTCTTCACACCTTGTGGTCTCATTTGATTTGCAAATTGTCCTATCAGGGGAGCAGGAGCAGAAGCTGAGGATCAGAGAGGTTCTGTGACTTGCCTGAGGTCACACAGCCAGAGTGTGGAACGAGGAAAGGCTGTCATGAGGAGCGACTGGGGGAAGGACTGGAGCAGCGCCTTGCCTCCCAGACCCCACTCAGTAGCCCCGGATGGCCTGTCCCGTCTCAGCTGGGAGGGAGGTGGGAGAGAGAGGTGAGTCTGCAGGACCCCTCACTTGCTGACTCCCTGGGTTCACGCTCACCACCCTTTGGGCCCTCCTCTCTTCCTCTGCAAAGTGGGCAGGTGCCAAGGGCTGTCTGAGTCCACAGGAGGCCCGGAGTCCTGCAGGCTGCAGTAGGGAGGGTTCTGTTCCCAGCGCTCCACCCTCCCCTGGGCCAGCCTCCAGCCCGTTACTCATTAATGCTCATGTCCCTGCCTCCCTCTCCCCAGGGTTGCCTGCTGAGTGGCTGCCTCTTCCTGACCCGACTGCCCCATCAAGGGCCAGCGCTGGGCTCTGACCTGGAATCAGAGAAAGCCTCATTTATCAATCACATCCCTGGTACTTAACCTACACCGTGAGGTGGGAAAAAATGGGTTGACTCAGAGATGGAGGTGCAGAGGACGGGCCTTACAGAATAGTTGAGCCAGCCCCAGGGACAGCTATGTCTGCCAGGCCAGCACGGAAATCTTGGTCCCTCACTCGTGTGGCGTGGTGAGGAGGGGGTACTGGCAGGGACTCCTCTCCATGGAGGGGTTCCCTCAAGGTCCTGCATACACAAGGCTCTCTGGGGCTCCCTCGCCAGCCTCAACCTCCTTCATTATGGAGTTGGAGGGTGGCAGCTTTGACTCTTCGCTGAGCCCTGGAGTCTGGGACCTTTCAGCCACCCTAGTCCCCCAGCACAGAAATGAAGATCCCAGGGGACCACTGCTCCCTCGCTCAGTGGTTTAGTGGAGTCAGGGGAGACAGCAGGACTAGAACCCCCTGAGTGAGTTCAGCTCCCATGAGATGAACAGGAAACCCCATCCCACCGCATGCATCTTCAAGGCTCATGCGCCAAGACCCAACAACCCAGCCTGAGGACTTGGGTGCTGAGGACGAAATACGCATAGCCCCACCCACCCACTGCCAGGGTAAGGCATCACTTGCGGATGGGGACCGCCTCCTAACGGTAGACTTTTTGGGCACCGCGTGGGATGTGGCAGGAAGACCTGTGGATGGGGGAGGCTTATAAAGAAGCTGATTTTCCAGGCGGTCCTGGGCAACTCCTAAAATAAATTCATTTTAAAAAATCACTCGGCGTAGGCGGGTGTCTACTTTGTCCGCTGGGCGGGCCTGACCCGGGTGGGGGAAGGGGCACAGCAGAGAATAACAATTGTCTTAAGGGAGGCTGCAGAGGGGGAAAAACCTCTGGGGTGTATCAGCTGGAAAAGAATAGACGTCTCAGTGTGGCCCTCTCCCTCCCTCAGTCGGGCCCCTGCGGGGGGAGCGCCGGTCAGCACACACAGCTGGGGCCTCCAGCAAAATCCATTTCTATATATCTAAGAGCAACAGCTCGGAGAGCGGCCCCCGGGGGACAAAACCTCATTGTGAGGTGCCCGCCGGCCTGGGCACCCCCTCCCCCAGTCCCAGAACTGTCGTGGCATTGACCCTCCTCGGCGGGCCACCACGGGCCTGCTGACTGGGCCACATCTGGGGCTCGGGCCCCGGCCGTCCCCCCCAACCCCCACCAAGGCTGGCCGCTGGGGAGGAGGAGGAGGGTGGCCTGGGTGGGAACCGCTTTGCAGGCTCTCATCGCCAGCCCCACCCAGCAGCCCAGCTCGCCCCCCACCCCCCACTGTCCTCTGAGGGGCCACCGGTGGGCTGGCTAGGCCGGCATCTTGATCTGCCTGTGGGTCCCCCCACCACCCCCTCCTTGGCCTCTGTTTCAGTTTTGCCGTCCGGCAATCAGCGCCGAGGAAACCAAGCCTGATATTCACGGCAAGGACTGATGCTGAGGCTGAAGCTCCAATACGCTGGCCACCTGATGCAACGAACTGACTTCCTGGAAAAGCCCCCGATGTTGGGAAAGATAGAAGGCAGGGGGAGAAGGGGGTGACAGGGGCTGAGATGGTTGGGTAGCGTCATCGACTCAATGGACATGAGTTTGAGCAAGCTCCGGGAAATAGTGAAAGACAGGGAAGCCTGGCGTGCTGCGGTCCCTGGGGTCGCAAAGAGGAGAACACAGCTTAGCGTCTGGACAACAACAAAACAGGGCTGGGGTGGGGTGGGTTTTTTTTCCAGCCCCCGTGCTGTGTCTGAGGACCCAGGGAGGCTGTGAGCGAAGCCACTCTGTAGTGAGATGATTCGCCGGGTCCAGGATTCCAGAATTCCCTGCTTCCGAGGTTTCAGAGTTCTAAGATTCTGCAGTTTGAAGACGCCACCCTCCAGTCATTCATTCATCACATCTATCAATATTTTGAGCACCTACTGAGTGCCAAGTAGCATTTTTGGTGTTGAAGTTAGAGCAATGACCAAGTCAGAAAAAGCCCTTACCCTCATAGAGCTTCCATTCATGAGCGAGGAGAAGAATGATACAAAGAGTATCATACAAAGAATGAACAAAGAGTAGACACAAATCTTTTATGTGGTGAGAAAGAAAGGCTAGGTAGGGGGAGGTGGCCCCAGTGGTAAAGAACTCGCCTGCTAGTGCAGGAGACTTTAAGACATGCGGATTCAATCCCTGGGTCAGGAAGATCCCCTGGAGGAGGGCATGGCAACCCACTCCAGTATTCTTGTCTGCAGAATGCCGTGGACAGAGGCGCCTGTGGGCTACAGCCCACGGAGTTGCAAAGAGTTAGGCACAACTGAGCGACTTAGCACTTACACACACAGGGGGAGTTGCTTTCAGTAGGATGGCCAGGGAGGTGATGAGTGAGCTGAGACTGACTACTCCGAAGGAACCAGCTCAGGGGAACCAATGTTGCAGACAGATGGAACATCATGTGCCAAGGCCCTGCGGCAGGTGTGAGTCTGGCATGTTTGAGTGATCGTAAGGAGGACTTTTGGTGGCTGTGACTTAGCAACGAAGAGAAAAGGAGATGATGAGGTCAGCATTACAGGCAGGAGCAGGTCACACATGGCCTTGGAAACCAGGGTGGAGGTTTAGATGTTGTTTTTATTTTTTAAATTTTTATTGGAGTATAATTGATTTACAATGCTGTGATAGTTTCTGCTATATAGCAAAGTGAATCAGTTATACATACATGTGTGCTAAGTCTCTTTAGTCATGTCTAACTCTTTGCGACCCTACGGACCGTAGCCCATCAGGCTCCTCTGTCCATGGGATTCTCCAGGCAAGAATACTGTAGTGGGTCGCCATTTCCTCTTCCAGGGGATCTTCCCGACCCAGGGATGGAACCCTTGTCTCTTAAGTCTCCTGCATTGACAGGCGGGTTTCTTTATCACTAGCACAAACTGGGAAGCCTATCAGTTATACATACACAAATATAATGCCATTTGCAGGAGCATGGTAGGACCTAGATACTATTTTCAGTGCAAAGGGAAACCCCAGGTTTTAGGAAAGAAGTGACATGATCCGATCTACGTTTTAAAAAGAGTGATTTGGGTGACTACCCTGGCCATCCAGTGTTTAAGACTCTGTGCTTTCCAATGCAGGAATACTGGGGTGGGGGTATCCATCCCTGGTTGGGGATCTAAGATCCCACATGCTGTGTGGCTGGCCAAAGAATAAATAAATAAATATAGATAAACAAAAAGAGTGATGTGGGAGGGTTATAGAGGAGATCAGTGGAGAGAGAGGCTGTGCTGTTCGGCAGAAAAGAAATGAGAGGCTCTCACAGAGATGGAGACAGAGAGAGAAGGCTGGTGGATTCACTCGGAGGGCTCTCCTGGATGACGGATGGAGCAGTTTCCCAGGTCAGCCGGGACCTGGCTCTGATGTTGCCTTTGACCCTAATCACTTTGAAACTGTTAGACCTGGACTGTCCAATATCGCAGCTACACACAAGCTATTTAAATTTGAACTAATTAAAATTAACAAAAAATTGAGAAGTCAGTTTCCCAGTCTCAACAGCCACTTTTCAAGTGCTTGGCAGCCGGATGTGGCTGGCGGCGACCCTGATGGAAGACAGAGAAGTATTCCCCCATCACTGCAAGGTTGTACAGGACAGACTTCCTCAGACGGTACTGAACCTCACCGAGCCTCAGCGTTCTCATCTGTAAAATCACATAGTAGTCTCTCCTTGACTCAGCAGCAGCAGCAGTAGTCTCTCCTTCGTAGGGTACCTGAGAGGATGTACTCAGAGATAATCCCCGTAGAGCACTCAGGGTGGGCCTGGCCCCCAGCGAATGTTTGAGAGATGCAAGTTATTATTGCTGAGATGGGCGGTGGGTCAGCAGAGGAAACGGGGGCTGTCCCTGAGGTTTGGTTCTGAACATCTAAGATTGAGAAGCCCGCTGTCTTCTCTTACCCCAGGGGCAGGCGAGGACTGCGGGGGTCCTGGCCTCCCGCAGCCCAGGGGTCTGGCGGCGCAGCGAGCCCCCCACCCCACCTCAATTAGGACGCCCCCCTTCCCGCCGAGCGCCCCCTGGAGGAGCCGCGCGCATCCTGCCCGGCGCGGGGCTGCGGAGGACCGGCAGGGGGCGCGGCGCGCGGCCGGCGGGCGGGGCGCGTGCGGGGCGGGCAGGGGCCGGGCCAGGGCCGCGCTGGGGGCGAGCGCGGCGGCGGGCCGGGCGGGACCGCAGCGGGAGCCGAGCCGGGACTGTCGCGCTGGCCGCGCCGGCGATGCCGCGCCCCCGGGCCGGGCTGTAGCGGGGCCGGGGCGGAGTACGCGCCGGGCAGACCGGACATGGAGGTGGTGGACGAGACGGAGGCGCTGCAGCGCTTCTTCGAAGGTGAGGGACCGCGCGGGGCCGGCGGGGACGGCGACCCTCTCGCGCTGGGAGCCCCCAACCCGGTCTCCCTGGGGACCGGGACCTCTGACTGTGCTTTCGCCACGCCGGGACCCCGCCACAACGCCTGCTCCGGACGGGGGCCCTCCTCCGTCTCCTGCAGGTTAATACCCACCTCTGCTGAACTTGGGCTCACCCTCCCTGTCCCTCCCACCCCCAAACACACACAACTTCCTAGGAGCTGCGTCCTGTCCCTACTCAGCCCTCCTTCACGCCTTCCAGGACCGCAGTCCCCTCTAAATTCTGACCCTTCCCGACCCCGGGGATCGTCTCTGTGCTTCGCTGGAACCCCCTCTAGGCTGGAGCCCCCAGCACGCCTTCCGGGGGGTCTTCCATGCCTCTTAGGCTGGCACCCCATAGTGCCTCCCAGAGACTGGGACCCTCGCCTAACGACCCAGGCGCCCTGCGTGCCTTTCCGGTTGGCACCCTGCTCCCGCTCCTCCCGCTCCTCCCGGCCTGACTCCTAGGAGCGGGGACCTGCCCCACGGTGCTTCCCGGAGCCTAGGACCCCATCAAGATGGGGAGACCCCCTTCAGGACGGTCACCCACCTTCTCCAAGGCCGCCCCCTTCCCCACGGCTGGACTTCCCCTGGAAGCAGCTACCCCTCCCCTACTAGGGGCTGGGGTACCCCTCCCCAGCATTCCTCTGTGGGCGGGATCCCCCCCCCCCACCTCCAATGCTCTCCTTGGGCTGGAAGGAGTTGAAGTTGGCATCACCCCCCCCCGCCCCCACCCCATTAGCCACCTCCACCCTCTGAGACCCTCTGGCTGCCTCCTGCCACCCCCAGGGCCCTCTGGGCTGTGTCTCACACCTGTCCCTGAAGCTCTGCCCCTCAGACGGTGCCCCTGTCCCAGGAATGACCTCTTCTCCTCACCTTGACCCTAAAGGACCCTCGCCAGGGCTGGGATCTACACACACCCTACAGTGTTTTCTTCTGCCCTCTCCCTGCTCCTGAGCAGTGGTTTTGGGGGCGCTGCACCTTCATCTCGCCAGCTCCTCTCCCCTTTTCCTGAGTAGCCTCCACCCCTCCTCCAGGCTGTCCCCCTCCCGGGTGCTGAGTTCAGGAGGGAAGGGACAGTGGGGGAGGGGGACAGGCGCAGGCGGACGCCCCCAGCTTCTCAGACCCTTGCTGGAACATCTAGCCAGACCTTCTGGGTGCTTTTGTGTCCTTCTCCACCCACCTCGGCAGCCCACCTTCTGCCCCTATCCGCTCCCCCGTCCCTGAGCCCATACCCTGCACCTCAGTGCTTTCAGAATGCAAAACTCGATGATCCAGAACCTTCCGTCACTGTGAACCTGCCCCTGGCGAGTTGCGGGTGGCCCACGGGGCACACAGGACAGGGAATTAGGGCCCAGGTTTCAAGCCCAGCGCCCAGACCCCTTTGGAGTCCTGTGAGGGAGTAAGGAAGGCCTTTCTTTGACTCAGTTTCTCCCTGCAACTTCCGGGGGGTGAGGGTGGGAGCCTTTGTCCACTCTGCTTGCTGCCCCTCAGCCGGAAGTCACAGACAGGGAGAAAGCTTGCTGAACAGCCCAGGTAAGGGCATTCCCAAGCCTCAGGCCTCCCCATTGCAGTTTTTGGGAACCCCCCCCACAGCCCCAGATCCGAGAAGTCAGTTTGGGACTAGGTTGAATGGTTCATCCTGAGTGGTTGGGCCATTTGAGGGTCCTGACATTTCCCCATCGGTCCCAGGGGCTCTGGTCCTCCCTAGCTCTTGTTCATCCTTTAGGAGACTTGAGGGGCTTTATGGGATCCCTGGGGAGGTAGGAAGGGGACATTCGTCCTTGCTTGGGGGCTACTCTTTTGGGGGTGCCCTGAGCATGCCAGACGTCCCAATGACTCACAAGCCAGACCCCCTTGCTTCCGGCAGATATCCCTGTGCCTCCTCCCCCCAGGACCCTGGGCCCGGTCAGAGGGGTGGGCCTAGCTGGCCCAGGCTCCCGGTCTCCGGAGCCAAACTTTCCCTCCTGGCCGTGGGTGGGGGGTGGGGGTGGGGGCTGACGCCACGGCTCAGCCATGCGGCTGGCCTGGCTGGCCTGGCGGGGAGGCTGTGCTGCTCCCTCCAGAGAGATAAGAGGAGACTCAAGAATGTCTGTGGAGGGAGCCAGGGGCTGGAAAAGTGCTCCCAGAGCCTGCGATGGGGGGAAGGTGGGGCAGGCGCTGAGGGCTGGGGTCTCCCAGGCAGCTTGGGTAGGGAAGGCCTGCTGGGAATCTGGTGGGCAGTGACACATGGGGGACTCAGTGTGGGTGTTAGGGAGCCCCTGGGGGGGGTGGGGGCTGCTGGCGAGTGTGATCATGAGTGGAAGTGTGGAAGTGTGAGCAGCGGTGCTGTTGTGCGCGTGGTGGATGTGTTGTTCCAGGGGGAGGGAGGAGACGCGGTGCGTATGTCTCTTGGGGCTGGGGGACACCTGAGCTCTCATCCTGGGTCCTGCTGGCTGTGGTCACCCCCCAGGACAGTGGGTACGTAGGCGCAGGGTTTGTGCTTTCGGCTCTGGGCTTGGAGACGGGAGAGGGCTTGACTGAAGGGGGCAGGGCGTGCCCAGGCCCCTCGTGTGACATGGCCCCCTCTCCAGGCACATCAGGCGTATATCCTGGGTCCTGCCTGCACAGGGTGGGGGGCCAGGCTGTACCCGGCCCCAGGGTGGGGGGCTGGAGGCTAAGGCGCTTTGAGCCTCAGGTGGGAGGCTGGGACAGGGCGGCCCCCTCGAGGCTGGTACAGCCGGGCCCCCGTGACCGCCTTGCTAATCCCCTAGAGGGAGGCTACGGCCGCCCAGACGTGCGGGCACAGGGCCTGCGGAGAGCGGACCCTCCGGGCACAATGCACTGGCTCCCAGCAGGTAACCGGGATGCAGTAGCAGGTGTCCTCCTCATCACGTTGACTGGCTGGGGCCTGGGGCTCCCAGAGCTGGTCAGGGACAGGGCCAGGCAGCGTCGGAGGATCCCTATCGTGTCTTAGAGGTTGTGGGGCGGGCTTGGCCACTGAGAGCTGTGTAACCTTCTCTGGACCCCTTTTCCTCATCTGCAAGACAGGAGTGGGTGGCAGAGAAGGTCTGATGAGCCTTCTCCTCCAGCCCTGGGGAGGAGGGATGTTTTAGAAGGCAGAGGGTACTGGTCCCTGGCTTCAGGGACACATGGGGTGTGAGTAAACAGCGGTCAGCCCTCAGGAAGCCGGTAGGGATGGAGGAAGCAACTGAGAGGAGCTGGGCTGCCTGTATGTGCTGGAGAGGCCACCCCGAGGTTGGGGTGCCTCCCCCGGCCTCTAGAACCGTGCTAGGGTTGGAGGGGGGAGCTGGGTTTTCACTCCTATGAGACCTGCTGGGTAGCTTGGGCAGGTGACTTCCCTTCTCTGGCTTCATGTCCCCTCCTGGGGTAGGGAGGTAGGCTGGACCGAAGCAGGGGCTTCCAGTATGATTCTTTTTAGCCACCAAACAAAGGCAAACTCCTGACCTCGCAATAGGACATATACACTGGATACGGGGAGCGGGGGTGCTGGGCTCCTCACCGACCCCAGAACACCAGATCCTGGTTTTGACCCTTCCTCAGCTCTGGGATGGGGAAGGGGAGGGATGGCATTGACCTGCTTTCCCCAGAGTCCAAGACTGTGGCTCCGAGAGAAGGGGGTCAGCCCAGGTGAACCAGGGCTGATAACCAGGCTTCAGCACACCCCATCGCCAGGGCCTTGGGGAGGGAGGGTGGCCTTCCTATGGGGCCCAGCCCCTCTGCCTGCAGAGGGGACCCCCGGGGGAGCCCAGCTGACCACTCGTGGGAGAGGACGCCCACCCTGGACGGGAGTCTGGAGCTGAGATGCGGTGTGTGACCAGGCACTGTGCCTGAGTCCACCTGTCTATAGTATGTCTGGGGAGTCGGTGGGTGGGGGAGACCACCAGACCCCTGACTCTCAAGGGGATGAGATGGGGTGCCTCCTGGGTCCGCCCAGAGCTCCTCTGGAGGACTCCTGTCCCAGCCCCACCTCCCTAGGTCCTGACCCCAGCTGGAGGGGAAGTGGTAGGTAGCGGGGGCAGGGGCAGGGGGCCTGACTCATCCCCCTGTTCCCAGCACCCAGCACAGGGCCGCATAGGGTGGAAGGGGGCAGGAGATGGAAGCAACAATGACCGTGAGCAGAGGCAGGGTCGGGGGCCTGGCTCAGCACAGAGGACCAGGCTGCTTCCAGCCTGCCAACCCCAGGGCCTCTCCTGAGTCTGGGGGCCTGGGCAGAGGGCCCCCCGGAGTCTTAGGCAGAGCCAAGCTGGGTGTTGGGGGAAAGATAGGCTGCTTTGGGCAGAACGGCCCCCTCCTGGGGACCTGGCCCCCGCTCCCTGACTCCTTGCCGGACCAGGGGCCCTGGCAGCAGAGGCTACTGGGTAAGTGCCCAGCGGGGGCTGCTGATTGGCTGCTGCCCTTGGACTTTGCCCGCTCGATAAGGATGGGGAGAAGAAATCATTAACTGAATTATTAACCGGGGCTGGCCCCGCCCTACCCAGGCTGCCTGCCCTTTTTCTCCCACCTTCTTCCTTTTCACCGAGCCCTCCTCTGGGCCTCAGTTTCCCCCGCAGCCTGGGTGTGTGCACAGAGGGGCATACTCTCCCGTCTTGGTCTCCAGCCCCGACATGGTTGACAGCATGTCGGGCAGCCCCTCGGGCCCATGTGGGTCTCTGCATTCACCGAGGTGGGCTGTGGGTCTGTCCTTAGCCTTCTCCTGGTCCTGTCCCTAGACCTCTTTGTGCCTCCACCTCCCCATCTGTAGAATGGGAACACAGCTGTAGGCGTCATAACTGCCTCTCGGGGTTTCCGTGGGGATTAGGTAAAGGGGGTCTGGGATGGTGCCTGGTGGGGTGCCTGCAGCCTGGACTGTGATTGCTGTCCCCTGGGAGGCTCACATCAGGTACTATGCTCCCCGCTTTGAGGAGTTATTGGTTCAAGGGCAGGTCGGTACCCCCAACGTCGGACTGGGGCCTGTGGCTGGTGCTGTGTGTCTTGGGAAAGCCCCTCACCCTCTCTGGGCTGCTCATTCCAGGGCTGAAGGGAAGCTGTCACCTCCTTGAGCACACTGTACTCAGAGGCCGCTCCGTGGCCCTGCCTGGCCCTGATGCCACTCCGGGTTCCCAGTGCCTCCAGCGGGGCCTGCCCCACCCTCCAGCTCAGAGATGAGGAACTCCTGGGCCGGTGGCTGGGGGAAGGGGCTTGACCATCCTTTGTCTTTGCCAGCCGCCCCCAGGCTGGAGGTTTAGGCGTGTGTTGTCTCCTGGGAGTCCTGGAGCCCTGTGGAAGTGCGGCTGGGGTCCCCTCACTTCTGAGAGGGGGCTGCTGAGGCAGGAGGAGGAGGCAATGGGGCAGGCTCACTCAGGGCGGCCGTGGCAGAGCTGGGTGGGATCCCATCTCCTGAACTGCAGCCCGTCACAGCTGCAGTGGAGTGGGGCGGGAGGGGGCCTAGCATTTGTGTGCTGGGGGTCCTGACCCATCACCCATGGCTGTGCTGGATGACTTCTGTCCAGCCCCTGGACCTCTCTGGACCTCAGACCCCTCATTCAGAGGGTCAGGATTTTCTGATAGAAGCAGTGAGACCCCAAGACTGTTGAAGCTGGAGGAAGGAAGGAAGGGAATACCCTGGGTCGAGGGGCAGTTGGCACCTAAGCAGCCCCTGGCCTGGACAGTGGGCTTCAGGGCTTCCTGGCCTCTCCCTGCCTCCTTGCTCATCGGTGTGAAAGGTTTTCCTCCATCTGACCTAGATCCCTCCAGCCCCACTAATGCACAACCACAGCCTCTGTCTCTCTGAGGAGCTTGGGGACCCACCCCCCTCACTCCCCTCTTTATCACCTCAGTCCCCTGTGCTCCCTTCTCCCCACCGTGGTTCTTCTCCTGGGGTCTGTGGTCTTGGGGGGTTAGGGGGGAATCCTCATCCCCTGCTTTGCTAACTTGGAGGGGGCTGCCTTTGGTGACGGATTTGGACTGGCTCACACTGAGTTCGCTCATCTGGACTGGCTTCACCTGGAGCTGATGGGGAGGTGTGCTGGCCTGGGCCTTCCTTGGGTCAGTGAGCACTGCAGGCACACGTGCGTGCTCACTCAGTCGTGTCTGACTGTTTGCGATCCTATGGACTATAGTCTGCCAGGCTCCTCTGTCCGTGGGATTTTCCTAGCAAGAAGACTGGAGTGGGTTGCCATTTCCTCCTCCAGGGAATCTTCCCGACCCCGGGATTAAGGCCACATCTTCTGAGTCTCCCTCACTGCAGGCAGATTCTTTACCTACTGAGCGCAGGTGTAGAAATGTGAGGTGTGTTGAGATGTGAGCATGCCTCAGGGCCTTTGCACTGGCTCCCCACTGCCTGGAATGCTCTTCTCTGTTGTCCATGTGGCTCACCTCCTCTGTGTCTTTGCTCTGTGAAGCCTTCCCTGCTAGCCCGCTTAAAATGGCAACTCCTCCTCACTCTCCTAGCACCCCAACCCCATCTCCCTGGTTTATTGTCTCCATAGCATTTGTCACCTTCTAAAATGCTGTGGGTTTTAACCATCTATCTTGTCACCTGACTCTGCATGCAGAATGTCAGCTCCATGTAGGCAGGAGGTTTTTTATTTTTATTTTTTTAAGGAAAGTTTAATTTATATGTACAGCCAATAAGTCTGATATAGAAGAGGGGACTGGGACAGGCCGGGAGTGGGTGTGAAGAGACCGGGAGAGGGGCAGCCAGAAAGTGAAGGGGAACCAAGAGGAAGTGGGGGGGTTCCTTGTGCAAACTGCCACCCTCCCCAGCCCCTCCTGGGGAAGAGAGTGTGCCCGTGTCTCCCCAGCTTGCCCTTTGCTGTTTTGCTCTGGTCCCAAAGGCAAGGTCGTCCCCTGACTAGGCCCCCTACCTGGTCCATGAGCGGGACAAGGCAGGAGGTTTTGTCTGTTTACTGCCTCATCTCCAGAGCCTACCATCATGACTGATACATGGTAGATGCTCAGTAAATAATTGTGTGAAGGTATGAATGAGCACACTTGGAACATGCTGGTGTGTGCACATGTGTGTGTCAGTGTTCGGGGTCTGTTCCTCTGCATAGGTGTATGTTTGGATGTACACGATCATGTGTGTGCCAGTGGATACATGCCTGGGAGTGTGCCCCTGTGTGCACACGTGTGTGGGGGGCATGCTGGTGTGTGAACACAAATGGGCCTGGGTGACCCTGGTAAGCCCACCCCGAGCTGCAAGGTGCCTGTTTTACCTCTGTGGGGAGGGGTCTTCCCCAGCCTGCCTGGCCTGGTCACTGTGGGAGAAGGTTGGGGGTAGCAGAGCAAAGTGGAATTCCCTAGGGACCAAGGCACGTTCCCTAAGAAGGGGCCACAGTTGCTGGGCCCAGCTCTGTTGAACCTGGTTTGGGAGCATCTTGGGGCTGAGAGTTCAGCCTTGTGTGGGTCTGAGGACAGGGTGGTAGCTATGTGGGGACCCAAGGAGGACACAGCTATACCCCAGAGGGGGCTCAAGACCTCAGGTCCCCTGGACTAGAAGGGTCTCTGCAGACAGGATGCAGGACTCGACTGCATTTTTGACAAGAAGTTGAGGGAACAAAGACAACTGTGGATCAGATTTAAGGATCTGCTGGCAATGACTCCAGAGCCGCATCCTTGTCATTCAGCCCCAGGCTAACTGGGGATTTGGTGCTGAGATGCAGAGGGTAGCTTGCAGAACCAAGCATTTGACCTGAAGGCATTTCGGGTGAGAAGGCTCTGGTCACAATTTGAAGCCTGAATTAGTTATCATATATTAATCATAGGTCATAATAATAAAGATAGAAAGTCCAGACCAAGGGAGGTGAGAGCCCGTGTGCCCTGTCCCAGTGGGAACTAGTTTGGCACATGTTGATCAGCTCAGTCAATACTGGGAGATGAAACCACAGCCCTGGGGCCCCTCTGTGACTGGGGTGATTGCAGAAGGACCGCCAGGGCAGGCAGGCAGTCACAGAAGTCTTACCCACTGGAGTAGGGATGGCTAGAGCCAAGTCCTGGAGGCTGGACTATGCGACAGGTGTGCCAGAATAACAACATGGCACTGGTTGTGCCTGGGCAGGAAAGGAGACGGGAGTCCCAAGGTTGATGGAGACAGGATAATTAACGCTAACTGAGGAATGGCCTTCTGGGGTGAGGAGCTCTCCCACCATCTCATAGAAGACTCACGACCACCCCGTGATGCAGGAATCTCCTGCACTTGAGAGAGAAGGAAGCTAAGGCCCAGAGAGGTCAGGCCACTTACTGAGGGTCACACAGCAATGAAGGAGGGGCCCACATTACCAACCAGGTCTCTTTGACCCCAGGGGTGTGCCAAGGTGGGCAGTCTCCTGACCATTGCTACCCTGGCCCAGCCCTTGTCTGCATGCAGGATGCCTGGAGTGGACCCTTGATGGCGAGAGGACAGACCTGTGCCCTTACAGCCCCAGGCTCCGATCAGCCAGGCCCGGACGGCATCCTTAGGCCCTGGCCTGCCCTGCCCATAGCCACGTGGCTGACGGGATTTCCGCCATGTTTGGGGCATGAATTGACAAGTGCCCCATTGACGGGTGGGGGGGAGGGTGTGGACAGGGCACAAGCCTCCCACTGTGCCGTGTCCCCACCCTCCCCCGTTCCCCGGGACAATGGCCGAGACTCAGCCAGCAGCCACAGCTGGTGGTGAAGGGGCGTGAGTATGAGGGGGGAGGAAGGGAAGGGTCCAGGGTGGAGGACCACCTGGGCCCCCACCCGCCCTCAGCCCGCACCTGGCTTGTGTCCCCTGGGTTACCCTTCTGCCCAGCTGGGTGGCCTTAGAGGGAGGCGGAGAGAGGAGGGCAGGGGGCTTCCTTCCCATAGCCCCGATCCCTGTCTCCCTGGGAAGGAGCAGTGTCTGGCTCCTGTTAAAAGCAGGTAATAAAGGGCCTAATTAATGAGGAGCAGCTGGGGTGCATAGCTCAGTGGGGCGGGGGTGATGTCTGGAGGGGCCCTGTCTAGCCCCAGATCCTGACCACAGCACAGCTGGGCGGAGGTCCCCAGACCCACGCCGGCCTGGTTCCAGTGCCCCACTTGCCACTCTGCTCATTCATCCCACGAACATTTATTGTGTGCCTACGGTATGCTTAGATGCTCATGCCACAAAGGGCAGAATGGGGAGGACTCAGCCCAGCTGCCATACCTGCAAGGCAGTGGAAAGGCATTTATCCTTCCTGAGCCACAGCTTCCTCATCTGTGAAACAGGGAACAAAAAAACCACCTACCCCATAGGATTGTCTTAAGAAATATATATGAATTATATATGGTCCAGTGGTCAAGACCCCGTGCTTCCAATGCAGGGGGCATGGGATCGATCCCTGGTCGAGGAACTGAGATCCCACATGCCTTGCAGCCAAAAAAAAAAAAAAAGCTGTATAAAGTGTGTGACATGGAGCTGGGCAGAATGACCACTCGGTGAATGGGGGCTGCGGGTGGGCAGAGGACCAACTCTGCCCCTGGGGTGTGTGAGCAAAAAACCTGATGAGAAAGTAGAAAGGAGACCGCCACTCAAGGGATTGGAAGAGTTAGACACTGTCTCCGGGAGGCTCTTACACTTAAGGCAAAACCTAATGAGTGATGAGGAATGGGAACAGCGTGAGGGACAGAGGATGAGATGGCTGGATCGCATCACCAACGCAGTGGATATGAGTTTGAGTAAGCTCCAGGAGTTGGTGATGGACAGGGAGGTCTGGTGTGCTGCAGTCCATGGGGTTGCAGAGAGTCGGACATGACTGAACTGATCTGAAGAGGGAAGAGCATGTGCCAAGGGCCCTGATGAGCAAGTGGGGCTTTTTGTCCCAGGAGGGAGTGAGGTGGGGGCTGGACCGTGGAGAGTCACGGGGAGGGGCCCTGGGGCAGGAGCAGCCATGGAGGCAGGCAGGGGGCCCGGCTGCCAGGCCTTGCAGGAGGGTTCTGGTTGTCCTGAGCAATGGGAAGTTGGAGGGTCTGGGGAGAGGGAGGGCAAGGATGCTGGTTTGTGACCTGGTGGTGCCACCTTCAGGCTGTGGGACCTTGGCAGCCTCCACACCTCCCAGGGAGGTCTTGAGGATCAGCAGGAGACACTCTTAGCTTCCTGCCTGATAGGTGTCTGCTCCTGGCTCAGCGGTTTCCAGGGTTCTTTTGGGAGCAGTGGGGAATGGGGCACCCCAAGAGTGTTCCCCAGGCGCCCTGCCTTTCTCCTGGGTTCCTGGGGGCCTCTGCTCCAGCCTCAGGAGTCCCTGGGCCAAAACATTGGGTTAGAGATCTCCAGTGCGGTTCATGGACAGACTGGGGGCATCTGCTCAGTGGCTGGACCCTTTAGGATGGGTGGTGTGGGGAGAGGACCAGGGAGGCCTCGAGGACTCCCAGAGAAAGCGAATATTTGGGGTCAGTGTTCCTCAGGAGGCCCACCAACCCCCCAAACCTCATACTTCTCTCCCACCCATTGGCCCACCCCCACCCTGCCCCAGGGGCTCACCCCTCCCTCCTGCATCCTCCCGTCCGCCCGGCCCCTGGCACCGGAGGGCCTCTCCTCCCCCCAACCACATCTGGTTCTCGTTAGGGTCTCCCAAGATGCCTCTGTCTGAGCACCCCCCCCCAATCCCCAGGGTGGGGGGAGGTGGGCAGGAGGATTAGGGGTGATTAGGAGTGCTCCTAGCCAGGGGAGGAGGGGGAGGAGAGGAGGAGGGGGCCTGGCCTGTTATAAATAGCAACACCATGACTCCATCACCCCATCATTCACTGTGGATTCCAAGTTCAGTCTCAAAAACCTGCAGCTTCGGCGGCCAAGGTGGGCGTGACGCTCCAGTACCTCTTCCCTCCCCATTCCCTGTGCCCGATCCTCCCTCCCTGGGGACCATCCCCCCATCCAGGAGGGTCGCCCAGGATGGCCGGGAGCCTCTGAGACCACCAACCAAACCTTCCCTCTTGGAGTCAGGCCCGTGCCCCTGGTCTCTCCTCGCCCTGTTGCCTTGGGCAAGAGACTTGGCTTCTCTGGACAAAGGGAATGAGGCTAATAACTGACACCAGGTCTTCAGGGGCGATTGGGAGGTAAACCCATCAAACACTTAGAAGGGCGCTGGGGCCTGGTGGGCACTCAGCGGGAGCCCGTGTCAATATCATCATCATCATGTCATCATCACCATTACAGGTTGGGAGGATGAAGTGTCTCACTGCACGGGAAAGGCCTGTAGGATGCCTTGCATAGAATAAACTCCTATGGTTATTAACGTACTCGGCTCTAAAAGTGCCCGGCACACAGCAGGTGCTCAATAAATGGGACCTTCAGTTAACTGGGAAGGACGGGGTGGGGGCCAGAGTGTGATCGGAGTCCTAGAATCTCGGCCTGCAGCCTGGTGACTCCCAGCTTGAGAAGCTCCCCTTGGCCCAGGAGGCCACTGGCGATGCTTGGTGGGTGTCCCTTGTTCCCGGCCGGGTGAGCCCAGGCAGGAGGGCCTGTCCCAGGCAGCGCGTGACTCCTAGGAGGGCTTAGCCATTCATTAATCACCTAAGCGGGGCTCAGCATTCTTGAAATGCCGGCCGGGGCCAGGGAGAGGCCTGGGCCGGGGGTTCCTGGGGACCCCAGGGCTCTGGGCGATGGGGAGTGAGGACAGCCACTGTTTGCTGAGCATCCACTGTGTGCTGGGCCCCTTATATACCTTAATTTGTTTCATCCTCAGAACAACCCTTTAAAGTGTTAACTGTTTGTGTCCCCATTTTACTGAGGAGCTTGAGGCTCTGAGAGGGTGAGTGACCTGCCCAAGGTCACACCGCAGGGAGTAGGTGATCTAGGATTTATTACTGGACCTGAGGTCTGTTCCCAGGGTTCACCAGGGGAGGGGGCATGAGGTGCAGACCCCAGACTCAAGGCCTAGGGGCCTGTGGGAGGGGTGCCTCCTGCCTCAGTGGGGCCAGCCAGCCCAGGCCAACAGGGTGGGTGGGGCCAGCCTCCATTATCGGGGTTGACGCATCTCCCACGTCAGCCCCCTTATCACCCCGCCCTCCAACTCTCCCTGCAAGGTGACCCCGGGAGGGGAAAGGCCAATGCCTCCCCCTTTCCTCCACTGCTGATGCCCGAGAGCACGGGGGCGCCTTTTCTGAGAGTCCCTCCCCTTGGTGGGGCCAGGTCAGGCCAGGGGGAGGGCCCGGGGCCCCCACTGTTCCTCGTTGAACCTCCCTGAGGCTGTTTCCTCCTCTGGGCTCAGCACCCTCGCCCTCATTATGAGGGTGGTGGGCACACACACTGAGGGTGGTCTGGACGCTCCTGACTCTGACCCCGACTTCCTCTCCACCTGCAGCTGGGCCTGGGGTGCAGGAGTCTCCCCCAACCCCATGCGCCGCCCCCGCCACCCCCCCCCAGGATGTGTGGTCCAGCCCGGCTAGGCCTGATGCTCCCGGCTGCCTGCAGCTGGGCTGTCTGGAACCTCCGCCTGGAGGACAGGGCAGGACAGAGTCAGCGAGTCTGGGCCCAAGTCCGTGAGGGTGGCGGCACCTCATCTGCTGCTCACGGCACCCCATAAGACGGGGACACGTTCACCCCATTTTACAGACAGACGAAGGGACTTGCTTGTGTCACGCGTCTGGGAGAGGGGATGGAGGGGCAGGAGGCGGTGGGTCTGTCCAGATGCGGACTGTGGGCCCCTCCCCTCCTGGGGGCAGTCCAGGGGACCTTGTGGGCTGGGGGCAGCAGCGTCCCTGCCTGCCGGAGGGGCAGCAGGTGGTGACAGTGAAGGGCTCTCCCTCCACGTGGACACAGGTGGGGGGGGTGCCGGATGCCCTGGCTCACGTCCACTCCTCCCCGCAGGCCACGACATCAACGGCGCCCTGGAGCCCTCCAACATAGACACCAGCATCCTGGAGGAGTACATCAGCAAGGAGGATGCCTCTGACCTGTGAGTGGCCCCGCCCCCAGCCCCTCGGGCCTCACCTGGGAGGCCTGACAAAGCCCCGCCTCCAAAAGCCGCTCCTCCCCCTCCCCCAGCCTCCGAGCCCTCTGCGGGGTCCAAGCTGCCCCGTGGGTGGGGCCCCGGGAGGGGCTGGGGGCCCCCGCTGGCGCTGAGCTTCCTCCCTTCTCCGCAGCTGCTTCCCTGACATCTCTGCTCCAGCCAGTGCGGCCTCCTACCCCCACGGGCAGCCAGCGATCCCCGGCTCCAGCGGGGTCCACCACCTGAGCCCCCCGGGGGGCGGACCCTCCCCGGGGCGCCATGGGGCCCTCCCACCCCCGAGCTACAGCGCCCCGCTCAACTGCAACAACAACAACGGCATGGGTGTTGCTCCCAAGCCTTTCCTGGGGGGTTCTGGGCCCCCCATCAAGGCAGAGCCCAAGGCTCCCTATGCCCCCGGGTGAGTGAGGGCAGGGAGTGCTGCGGGTGGGGTAAGACGCAGGGGTCCAGGGCCAGGCAAGGTGTGGACGCATTGACGGTGGGCCTGGGGCCGAGGCTGGGCAGTGGGGAGCGGGCTGCCCTGCGGGTAGTAAGGTGGGGGTGGGGGGGAGGCTCCAGGGGTAGGCGGAGGAGGCGCTCACAGCTTTGTGCTGAGACAGTGGGCAGCTGAGGGTTCGGAGCAGGGGAGTGATGAGGGCTGCTGTAAGTGCTAGAAAAGGCTCCATCCCGAGCTGTGTGGAGAGTGGGGGGAGGGGCTGAGACCGGCGGCTGGACTGTTTGCATTCAAGGGCACTTCCACATGCGTGCAGGCACCCCGAGCGCCCAAACCCCTCACTGCGCTGTTTTCTGCGGCCCCAGGGAGCTGGCTGATGGTGCAGGTGTGGGACCTGAAGTCAGTGCAGCTGTGGGGACACGCCAGCGCCCACCCCAGGTCCTCCCCGGCTCCTCTCCAAGGAGCCCACGTCCCCACCTGACCCAGGGGCTCAGCCTGGGCCCGGCTGTGACCTGAGGCTCCAGGCGGCCACCGGCCCAGCCCATGTAGACGCAGGGAGTGTGGGTCTGCCAAGCTCTGCAGAGGCGCTCAGAGAAAGTTTTGGGTCCCCCCCCAGGCTGAGGCAGGGGGCAGGGGACCCCGTCTCTGAGTGGAAGGATAGTGGGGTGCTGGGAGCACTACACCCATCAGGCAGCCAGGCTCCGTCTCCAGCTCTGCCATTCCCAGCCTTCTGGGATTGCAGGCAGATTCTTTACCAGCGGAGACACCAGGGAAGCCCATCCTTCCGGGTACGACCCACACCTCCGTTAGGGTCTCAGCACCCCTAGCTGCAAAGGGAGCCCCAAATGCTTCCGCCCTGTCACGTGACTGTGGGAATCGGGGGAGGAAGCCCAGAGGAAGAGCTGGGGGCCAGTGGCCATGTCCTGGCTTATGAGGGGAGGCCAGGCAGGGGTGAGCCATTGCGGCAGAAGGCAGCTGGCTGCTTTAGGCCGAGACGCTGTCCCTAAGCCGCCACCCCTGAAGGGCAGGGAGGGAAGAGAACTAACACCACCTAACAAGCATCTGCTGGCTGCCCGCTGCCGTACCCCAGGCCTCTGTGTGAGCTCATCAACTGCCCCAGTAGTCAGCCCCTGGGGGACCCCAAAAGCAGCCAGCCTGTGCGTAGAGCCCCGTCTCCCTCACAGCAGGATTCGGATGGCCCACTGAAGCCATTTACCAGGGAGAGAACGCGTGTCCAGAGCCACGCAGACACTCCGGGGGCCCTGGGCGGCTCCCCGCGCCGCACCCCTGCCAGGCCCCGTTCTAGGCGGAAAACAAGTCAGGCCCGTCTCTCCTGCAGTCTGGTTGAGGAGGGAGTTAGTAATCAGTAAATCAGCAACTCGAGCGCTGTGAGGAGTTATGAGGAAGAAGGCAAGGTCCTGTAGACTTGGCACGTGTGTTTGCAGGGACTGGAGGGACGGAAGGGCCTTTACACAAGGCCACTGTCAGGGCAGTGCAGGCAGCAGGCGGGGGACGGACACGGAGCTGGAGAGGCCCCGGTCAGCCCGCCGGGCCGCGAGGGCCACAGCAAGGACCGGTTCCCCATCACTTCTTCCTGTCGTCCTCATCCGGGGGGCCTGGGGGAGCCGGTGGGGGGGTGGCTTGTCCAGACGAGCTTGGGGACCCTCAGTCAGCCCAGGGCCGTGTCTGCAGTGACTGGGCTGCCGCAGACGCTGCCTGGGCCTGACAGTGGCCAGTCTTTCCAGATTTGGGGGTCACGATGGCCAGAGAGCCAGCCCCCTGCAAGTGGCCACCGCCCTCCCGTCTGGGCGAGCGCAGGGTTCATGCAGGACGTGCTGACCTCTCAGAGTCGAGTTTGTTCTTTCTCGCCCGAACTACTGATGATAACACAAAACCTCTGAGCGCAGGCCTGGCAAGCTGGCTCCCTGCCCAGCCCACACCTGCCCGTGGCAGGGCAGCCCCTCCGGTGACCCACTGACGTTTCCCAGGCCCAGCCCCTTAGGGCCCCCTAGAGTTTCCAGGAAGTGGGGCTTCAGTGGGTGCAGGAAGGAAAGAGCGGGCCTGGCCCTTGGGTCTGGGGAGGGAATTCTTGAACCCCTGAGCCAGCATCAGGGACACAGGTGACAGGCCCCCCAGTGCCCCATAGGTCTGAGGGGATGCAGGGTGGGAGCCCAAGGCCCCCCTGACCCGCAACTCAGCCCCAGGCCCTGCCGGGCACCCCGAGGGGGCTGGTAAAGAGAAATGTCTGTAATGGGGGAGGGGGGAGACCTCGAGGCCTCCAGCCCCTGGGCCTCTGGGACCCTGCCCCGCAGAAGAGCTGCCTGTCCTGTGGCCCAGCCAACAGCCCTTCCCTCTTCTCTACAGCACCCTGCCAGACTCCCCCCCAGACTCGGGCTCCGAGGCCTACTCCCCCCAGCAGGTGAATGGTGAGTCCGGCGGGCACCGCCCTCCCCCTCTGGGGTTTGGGCAAGTTGGTTGGGGCGGCCTTATCGGGAGGGAGGGAGCAAGCTGGGGGTGGGGGGGCCAGCGGCCGCCCAACAGGCCCAGATTATCGCTGGTCAAATACTCCCCGGCGCTAGCTATTGTTTCCCCGTGGGCGGGTGGGGAGCCGGCCGGCCTCTGAGCAAGTGTCCCTGCCGGTGATGCCACCCGCCTGCCCGCCTGCGCCATCATGGACGCACCCTTCGGCGGTGAGTGGACGGCTGGGGGAGGCAGCCTGGGTGTAGGCCTCGTCGCTGGCTGGGCCCACTGCGCCTTGGGGGGTGCTCAGGGGTGCCGCGGCCCCCAGGTGGCCAAGAGCAGAAGGATGGCAGGCAGCCGTCTCCCCACGGCCCAGAGAGGGGTCAAGAGTTCTGTTTATCTTACCAGAAACATCTCTGGAATGCCTCCTGGGGAACAAAGGGAGCTGGGGCCTCCCCCCCTCAGGCTGGGGCCTGGCCCCTGGGAGCCTGGTAGAGGGGCTGCCGGAGGGAGGAGGGCCCCCCCCCCACCATAGGACTGTGCTGGGGGTCCCGGGAGACTCCTTCCTGAAGTCCAGAGGAGGAGCAGGCCTGCGAGGGGCTTAGGGGAGAGCCCTGGGATATGGGTCCTCCCCAGGGAGCTGGGCCAGGCCCGGCCCGGGGAAGGAGCCGGCTCAGATGGGGTGAAAGGCTATCGACCCCCTGGACAGGGTCTGGCCTCCCCGCCCAGGCCTGCAGTGGGATTGGGCTGCCCAGCCTCCTCCCACGTGGGATGGGTGGGAGGGCAGCCCCCAGGCTGGGCTCAGGAGGGGGTGGGTATGAGGAGACCCTGCCCCAGGGAGAGCTGGTACCTGGAAACCTAATGTCCACTCCACCGCCCCCGGCTCTCCCACAGACCCCCATCTCCTGCGCACCATTACCCCCGAGACCCTCTGCCACGTGGGCGTGCCCTCCCGCCTGGAGCACCCGCCCCCACCTCCAGCCCACCTGCCAGGCCCCCCGCCACCCCCGCCGCCCCCACCGCACTACCCCGTCCTGCAGCGGGACCTGTACATGAAGGCCGAGCCTCCGATGCCCCCCTACGCCGCCATGGGGCAGGGGCTGGTGCCCACCGACCTCCACCACGGCCAGCAGTCCCAGATGCTCCACCAGCTGCTCCAGCAACACGGAGCTGAGTAAGAGCCGGGCAGCCTCCTGGGGGGTGGGGAGATGGGCTGATGGGGCCCGGAGGGGAGGCCTCAGGGCAGCAGCTGCAGGACAGAGACAGAGGTAGGAGCAGAGATGAACCCAGAAAGGGCAGAGGCTCTGAACCCCCAGAGACGGGGGTCAGTGAATGTATGTGTATATGCCCAGCAAAGCCTAGGGGATTTATAGTCAAGGCCACATGCTCACCACTAACTTATTTGATGAGCATGGCCATCCCTGTTGCCCAGATAGGAAAACTGAGGCTTGGTGGGGGCGGGGAGGGGATGCTTGCCCAGGTCACGGAGGTAGGAAGGGGCAGAGCCACAACCTGAACCTGGGCCGGTGCTCTTACCCATATAGCAGTGACTTTCTAACCACCACAGAGTCCTCAGGTTTCTGAGGAGATTCTAGGTGTAGACCCAGAACTACTTCCGCTCTGACTCCAGCTGCAGAATTATCTTTTTATCAGTTTTGGACATTTGAGATTTCGTGAAAGATTTCATTCAAGGAAAGATTCCACTGGCAAAGTTTTTGGTAAACCAGAAGGGGAAGGGGTGCTGCATAGCCCCCCAAATCATCAGCCCCTTTCCCAGGAAACTCTCCCAGTCTTGGTGGTCCAGACCCTCTGGCTTGTTTCTGGAGGCTGCTCTCCAAAGAGCCCTCACTATAACGGGTGATGCTGAGAATGACCCCATAGGGAAGGGACAGACTCATTTGTTCCACCAATGATTCTGAGCACTTGGTGCACCAGGCCAGTTGCTGGGTGTGATGGGACACACGGACGAGTCAGGTGTGGTCCTGCCCTCTTGGATCCCACAGCGTGGGGGGCAAGGAGGAGGGACAGACACATGATGATATGCATAGAGTGATGGGAGAGCACAGAGGAGGTAAAGACACGGGCTTCCTGCAGGAGGTGTCCACTGGGCTGGGCGTGTCGTGCTGGAACAGGGCAGAGAGGGGAGCAGGGATACTGCTCAGTGGGAAGGGTCCTGGGGAGAGGCTGGTCCCCCATGACGCACACCTGTATCCCCCAGGCTCCCCCCACACCCCTCCAAGAAGAGGAAGCACTCGGAATCACCTCCCAACACCCTCAACGCCCAGATGCTGAACGGAATGATCAAACAGGAGCCCGGGACTGTGACAGCCCTGCCCCCGCACCCAGCGCGAGCCCCTTCCCCACCCTGGCCTCCCCAGGGCCCGCTCTCACCCGGGCCTGGCTCCCTGCCCCTCAGCATTGCCCGGGTCCAGACGCCCCCTTGGCACCCACCAGGTGCCCCCTCACCAGGTACATGGCTTGGCCTGCTCAGGCTTTTGAGTTGGGGGGGTGGGGCCCGGGGTTCAGGGCCCATGGCTGTTCCCTTTCTCCAGGTCTCCTGCAGGACAGTGACAGCCTCAGCGGCTCCTACCTGGACCCCAACTACCAGTCCATCAAGTGGCAACCACATCAGCAGAACAAGTGGGCAACACTGTACGACGCGAACTACAAGGAGCTGTGAGTGATTCGTGCCCGTCCCCTCAGTAAAGAATCTGCCTGCCAGTGCAGGAGACCCGGGTTCCATCCCTGGGTCGGGACGATCCCCTGGAGAAGGAAATGACAACCCACTCTGGTATCCTTGCCTAGAAAATCCCATGGACAGAGGAGCCTGGCGGGCTACCATCCATGGGGTCGCAAAAGAGTCAGACACAACTTAGCAACTAAACCACCACCACCCCTCCTGGTCATGCCATCTGGGCACCCCCAGCCCTGGCTTCAGGATCCTAGAGCAGAGCCGGAAGCACCCTAGGAACAAGATAGTCCCCTTTCACAGAAGAGCAGACGGGCTCGGGGCAGAGCTAGGACTGCCACTCAGGGCTCCTGATTCCTGAGCCGGCCTTAAGAAGGTGGTGTCGACCAGGGAGGGGCCAGTGGGGGCGAGTCTGTCAGCAGTGGGTGGAGAGGGGTGTTTTCTGGCTCCTCCTCCCCCTCCCCTCCCCCTCCGCATTCCAGGAAGGTAGCCGGAAGCTGAGTGTCAGGGAGGCCCTTCCAGCAAGCCCCCTCCCTGCAGGGGAGGGACCAGTGGGTGGGGGAGGACTGGTCAGAGGCTGCCCCAGCATTCCTAGCTCTGCTGCAGCACCCACCCATGCGGATTCAGCTTCCTGGGACCCGGCCAGGAGCACTCTGGGACCACTCCCCTCACTCCCACGGGAGGCCAGCGAGGGGTGAGAGCATGGCTCACCATCAGCGCACTTTGGACCTTGCCAGGCCTGGGCAGGGTATCCGAGACTTGCCTTCTCACAGCTAGTCCAGCCTCCTGGAGTTGGGGGTCCCAGGCTCTGTGGGGTTGTTAGCGCGAAGCCCTCAGGGCTGCGACAGGGAGCTGTCCAACTGATGTAGTGGCTAAAGGATCCTTTGAGGCCCTATCCAGGTGGCGGGGAGAGGTCTTTGGATGTCCAGCCCTAGGGCCTGGTCAGGACCCCCCCCCATTCCTACGGCCATACTTCTCAGGTCAGCCCTGCCACCCCAAGTCCCAAGGCCAGGAAGCTGGCACCTGAGGTCCCCCCATCAGTGCGGTCCAGGAACTTTCTGGGTGTTTCCTGGGTGGTCAGGCAGATAAGCGGAGCCCAGGGAGGGAGAAGCAGTGAGCCCTGCGTCTTCCCGTAGATGTTAGCCGGGCCCAAAGGCCTCTCCAAGTTTGGCAACATTCTCCCTGCCCAGCTTCCTCCAGGCAGGCCTGGGCATCGGGGGCACTGCTTGTGCCTGGGGACCTGGGGGAAGGCGGGCCAACAGTCTCCCTGTTTCCTACCCCCTGGAGATCCCCCGAAGAGCCCAGACCTAGAACACCTTCCCAGCAACAGATGGGTAAACTGAGGCTGAGTCCAGGCTGCCCAGAGAGCCCCCTCCCCACCCGGTAGGAGCCAGGATGAGGATGTCTGGGGGCTTGAGCAAGCTGGTGGGCAGGGGCTGGGCCCGTGCAGAGCTGGCGCCTGGTTCCACCGTTTCCATGGCAACCAGCTGTCAGGCACAGTGAGGCTCCACAGACGCATCCCCTCTCACCCTGTCTCCCTGGAGGGAGGGGGCTTCGGGCAGCGTTCTGGGAAGAAGCCAAGTGTGGTGGGCTGTCAGGCCCCCTCATCAGGAGCTCACTCCCATCCTAGGGTCTTGCCCAGCCTCCCCCATCACCGGGGCACAGTGGTCCCAGGCATGTAAGGGAAGGGTATTGGCCGAGGCATTGTTAGACCAGAGCTCAGATCCTCCTGGGGGGCTCAGTTTCCATTTCTGAGAAGTGGGAGCAATCCCGAGAGAGGTTTGAGGATGGGGGCACCAGGTAGGAAATTGGCTTGGGGACCCAGGCCACGGATGGGACAGGCAAAGCAGGCCCGGCTGGGGGGCCTCGGTCGAGTGTCCTCACCTGCCCCCAGGCCCATGCTCACCTACCGCGTGGACGCCGACAAGGGCTTCAACTTCTCGGTGGGCGACGACGCCTTCGTGTGCCAGAAGAAGAACCACTTCCAGGTGACGGTGTACATCGGCATGCTGGGCGAGCCCAAGTACGTCAAGACGCCTGAAGGCCTCAAGCCCCTGGACTGCTTCTACCTGAAGCTGCACGGAGTAAAGGCAGGTCTGGGGCTCGGCAAGGAGGGTGGGCAGGAGGCTGGGGGAGCCAAAAGAGCCTGAGGCCAGGTGAGTGTGTCCTGAGGAGGCTCCTGGGTGCTGAGTCCAGCCCCCTCTTCCCACCTGAACTCCGGTGCCTGCCCCTTAAGGGTCATGTCCCCCAGCCCTCTTCTCGGTTCCGCTTCCCGTTTCCTTCTCTACCCTGTGACCCCAAGTCTGTGCCCCCAGCCAGGACCCCGCTCCTGACCCTGCCATCAGCTGCCTCAGTATAGCATCCCCAAAATGAACGCCCTGCAAACTTGCCCTTCCAGGCTCTTCTCTCCAGGAATTGGGCTCTGGGGCCCTGGTTACCCAAGCATGAATCTGGGACCTGCTTGCCCATCTCTCACCATGCACTAGTCCCCGCTCTGTCTCCTGGAACGTTCCACACCCTGGTCCCCTCCTCTCCTCCCCGCACCTCTGCCCAGACCAGGCCGGCCCCCTCCTTATCTGACCACCCACAGCTGGACTCCTGTTCCACCTGAGACGCAGGCGGGCCTGACATTCCCCATTCAAGGCCCCCAGGACCCCGTCTCCCCCATCCACCCCAGCAAGGCCCTGACTGCTAGGCTGAGCCATCAGAGGCTTTCGGGACCCCCATCCTCACCTCGGCCCTGGTTTGCTGTGCCCAGTCACAGCCCCCACCTCCCCCCAGGCAGCTCCTTCTCTGGGACACCCTCTGAACCCCGCTGCCTGCCTCCTCCCCTGGCTGACCACTCCTTGACCTTCGCCGTTTACTCTGCTGCCTCCTTGGGGACACCTGCCCTGAGGCCCATCTTGACGTGAGGCCCCTCCCTGTCCAGCACCTCCACGGTGGTGGTGGTTGATTTTGAGCCCATGAGCTCCCTGATGGCCTGGCCACGTGTGTCTCCGTCCGTGTCATGAGTGGGGCCTGGCCTTGCTGTGGCTCAGCTGGTGCTGTGGAGGGCTTGAGAGGCCTGGGAGTGGGATGGGGTCTGGGGAGTGTGGTTTTGGGTGTGACTGGGTGTTTGTGGATGGGCTTCCTGGTTGGCTCAGCAATGAAGGATCTGACTGCAGGGCAGGAGCCGCAGGAAACACGGGTTCGATCCCTGGGTCAGGAAGATCCCCTGGAGAAGGGAATGGCTACCCATTCCAGTATTCTTGCCTGGAGAATCCCATGGACAGAGTAGCCTGCTGGGCTACAGTCCTTGGGGTCGCAAAGAGTCAGACAGGGCCGAAGTGACTTAGCATGCACGCATGTGTGTTTGCGGAGGCTGATTTAGGATGTGTACTTGGAGATGGGTGGAGTGCGTGGATGTGAATTGGTGGCCAGCAAAGTTGCCTGTGTGCGTGCTCACGTGTGTGCACATAGGTGGGGAGAGTGGTGTGGGTGTGGGCCCATGGGGGCCACCGCGGTGTAGGAGAAGGCACAGGAGTCTATGGGCCGAGGGGAGGGTGGGCCTCAGTTCCCTCAGGAGCTCCCGCTGGGCTGGGCCTGGGCAGAGAGGCTGAGGAGGGCAGGACCAGGTGGGGAGACCCTGGGCCCTGAGGTGCCCTTGGCCTCTGCTCCTCCCCCAGCTGGAGGCCCTGAACCAGTCCATCAACATCGAGCAGTCGCAGTCGGACCGAAGCAAGCGGCCCTTCAACCCCGTCACGTGAGTGTCTGAGCTGTGTTGGGGGGGAGGTCCCCAGGACGGCTCCCCTGGCAGGAGCCAAGGAGGGTGGAAGGCACCCACAACCTGCCCCTCCCACACATTCCTGACCCCGGGGCTCCACCGCGGCCTGGCTCTCCGCAGCCCCCCTTCCCTGGCCCCTGAGTACCCTGCCCCTCCTCTGCAGGGTCAATCTGCCCCCCGAACAGGTCACGAAGGTGACTGTGGGGAGGCTGCACTTCAGCGAGACCACCGCCAACAACATGCGCAAGAAGGGCAAACCCAACCCCGACCAGAGGTGAGCGGGCTGCGCCCCTGCCCGGGAGCCCCTGAAGACCAGGGGCTGGAGGGTGTCTCCCCCCACCCCCAGCTTGCCAGGCACGGAGTCCCAGAGATTGACCCACTTCCCAGATGAGGGACCTGGGTTTCAGAGCCCTCCACCTCTTACGGATGGGAGAGCGGAAGCTGGCTTCCTAGCTGTTTCCGCCCCCTAGTGGAGACTCCGGTTCCTTCTCTGTAGTGCGGGCTTAGTCGCTTCAGTCGTGTCTGACTGTGCGACCCCAGGGACTGTAGCCCCGCCCAGGCTCCTCTACCCATGGAGATTCTCCAGGCAAGCATACTGGAGTGGGTTGCCATGCCCTCCTCCAGGGGGGTCTTCCCGACCCAGAGATCAAACCCACTTCTCTTCTGTCTCCGGCATTGGCAGGCGGGCTCTTTACCGCTAACTCCACCTGGGAAGCCCCTCCTCTGTAAGGTGGAGTGTTCATGCTCTCCTCCCAGGCGTCTGGGGGAGATGACCAAGTGCACTGTACATCTGACCCAGGAAGGCTGGTGGAGGTGGAAGGGGAATGGGGTGGGACCCTGGGCGCCTCTGAGACCCTCTTGTGTCCAGGTACTTCATGCTGGTGGTGGCCCTCCAGGCCCACGCACAAAATCAGAACTACACGCTGGCCGCCCAGATCTCAGAGCGCATCATCGTCCGGGTGAGGGCCACCTCCCCACAGGGGGCTGAGAGTCCTCCCCAGACCTGGGAGAAACAGCGCCCAGGAGAAATACAGGGTCCTCAGGGGTCAGGAGCTGGAGTGCTGATTCTGTGTGGCCCTGGGCAAGGCTCCCACCCTCTCAGGGCCAGTGTCTCCTTCACAATAAAGTGTGGAGGTGGCCAGGACCCGGTTGGTGGCTTTTCTGAAAGTTGCAGACAGTTTAAGGACAGTTTAAGCTGAGCATGGGGGTGAGGAGCTTCTGCTGGAGCTGGAGGGGTGGCTGCGGGGTTTCCCCCTTTCCCAGGGCGCTGCACGTCCCCCAACCCCCAGGACTGATCCAGCCCCAACTCCTGCCAGGCCTCCAATCCAGGCCAGTTTGAGAGTGACAGCGAGGTGCTGTGGCAGCGGGCGCAGGTGCCGGACACGGTCTTCCACCATGGCCGTGTGGGCATTAACACGGACCGGCCGGATGAGGCGCTGGTGGTGCATGGCAACGTCAAGGTCATGGGCTCGCTCATGCACCCCTCTGACCTGCGGGCCAAGGAGCACGTGCAGGAGGTGGGGGCAGGGCCGGGGGCGGGGACTCCCTGAGCGGGGAGAAGCCGGTGGCAGGGGCGGGCTGGGGGCGGGGCTGTCTTGTGGGCGGGGCCCGAGGGCGGGGCTCCAGGGGAAGGCCATGGAGGAGGCTGGCCCTGGGTCTCTGGATCCTGCCACGCTGGTGGTAGCAGGGTCTGCCCACCACCCCCCCCCCCCACTCCTGCCACCGGACGGGCCCAGGAGGGGAGGGGTTCAGTTGGGCCCTGGCTCCCGCGCAGGTGGACACCACGGAGCAGCTGAAGAGGATTTCGCGCATGCGGCTGGTGCACTACAGGTACAAGCCGGAGTTTGCCGCCACTGCCGGCATCGAGGCCGCGGCGCCAGAAACCGGTAAAGATCTAGGGGCTGGGATCTGGCATCTGGCAACCCCGCCCCTGTCCCCTGTCCTCTGGAAACCCTGCTTCCAAGAACCCCTTCCCTCGACTCGTGGAACCCCGCCCCTGGGAATCCTGGCCCTCTGGGAGACCTGCCCCTGCACCTCACCCGGAGCCCCTGCACTTTGACACTGGAAGTCTGGCACTTCTGGCCCCGGTATCCCCGCTGCTCTGCTCCCTGGATGAATATTGCTTTTATTCTCCTGGATCTCTGTCTCCTTTCCCTTGTGGTCCGTCCTTCCGGGAGTCTGCCCCTAGCCCCGCCTACCCCGCGGAACCCCACACCTTGATCCCTGGAACTGCCACCCTGTCCCTGGGAAACTGCTCCAGGGCCTCCTGGGTCTCAGATTTCTGGCTCCCAGAATTTCACCCTCACCAGTCCCAGCCCCTGCCTACGTTATGGTGCTATGGGCAGTCCTCCCTCCAACACACTCTTGGCTTGTCCCTCCCCAGGTGTCATCGCTCAGGAGGTGAAGGAGATCCTGCCCGAGGCCGTGAAGGACACGGGAGATGTGGTCTTTGCCAATGGGAAAACCATAGAGAACTTCCTGGTGGTGAACAAGGTCTCTGGGTGGGGGAACTGGAAGGAGCCCAAGAGGCAGAAGGGTGGACCAGCTGGAGGGCATTCAGCACCACCCCCCACCCCCATAGAGACAGGGCACTGAAGTGCAGAGAGTCTGAGCATTCCCCCACCCCAGTCTTCTCTCATGCTGATTCTAGAGCCCCTTCCCCGCCCCACAGGGAGAGGTGGAGGTGGGAGATGAGGACTTGGCCAGTCTGTGGCTGTGTGATCAAGGGCAAGAGGAACCTCCTGAGAGTCATCTTCCTCTCCTGCAAAAGGCGGGAAACAGTTCCTCTTTACAGTCCCTCAGTTACAGCTGAGAACTTCTCATGCTATTTTGTTATTCACTTGCTCAGTCATGTCCGACTCTTTGTGGCCCATGGACTGCAGCACGCCAGGCTTCCCTGTCCTTCACCATCTCCCAGAATTTGCTCAAATTCATGTCCATTGAGTTGGTGATGCCATCCAGCCATCTCATCCTCTGTCATGGGGTTATGGCAAAGTTTAAACACGTGGTTTGTTGAGGATGATGTTTGTAACTTTCATGGCATGAGGCTGGGTGCCAGTGAGCATGTCTTAGGTCTTGGCCTCTGCTGAAGTCTCAGACACCATGTCCATCAGAGGGGAAGACGGAGGCGGGAGGCTCTGAGGACCATGGGTTCTGATCACAGGTGGGGATAGGTGCAGAGGTGGGATGGTGTTCAGAGGCAGGAACAGGGAGCCGGGGAGCTGAGGCTGGATGAGAGGTGAGGCTGGCCGGGGTGGGGCTTCGAGGGCTCCCTCCTGCTCCCCCATGGGCCCGGGGCCCGGGGCGCCTAGGGGCTGACCGTGCCCTTGACACTGGCCATCGCCTGCGGCAGGAGCGCATCTTCATGGAGAACGTGGGTGCCGTGAAGGAGCTGTGCAAACTGACAGACAACCTGGAGACGCGCATCGACGAGCTGGAGCGCTGGAGCCACAAGCTGGCCAAGCTGCGGCGTCTCGACAGCCTCAAGTCCACTGGCAGCTCGGGCGCCTTCAGGTGGGGGCGTGGGCTGGGGGAGGGCCAGACCCCCTTCCCAGGGGCACCTCTGACCTGGTCCTCTTGCTGCAGCCATGCAGGGAGCCAGTTCAGCCGGGCGGGCAGCGTCCCCCACAAGAAGAGGCCCCCCAAGGTGGCCAGCAAGGTGAGGGTTGGCAGGATGGGGGGCAGGCTGGACTGGGGCCTCCCCATCCTCATGGCGCTCCCTAAGTCTGGGCCGTTGTCCCCTTTCCTCTTGGTCCTCAGTCATCATCTGTGGTCCCAGACCAGGCCTGCATCAGCCAGCGCTTCCTGCAGGGAACCATCGTGGCCCTGGTGGTGGTCATGGCCTTCAGGTGACTGGTCCTCCAGACTCTGGGGGTGGCTGGCTCGGGGCGTCGGGCTGCCCGCAGGCCCGGGCCTCGGGGAGCAGGAGGCCCTGGCCCAGGAGATGAAGTAGCTGAGCTCTCGGGCAAGGAGCAGGGGGCTGCCTCATCCTGTCTCCTCCTTCCCCCTCTCCTCGGGACTGGGGAGACCCACATACAGCCATCACTTTGGGAGCCTGTCCCCTGGGACCAAAACCCACAGGGCCCCATCCTGGGGAGAGGGCACTGGTCTGTGGCTCCGGCTCTAACAACAGCCCTTTCCTGTGGCTCCCAGCGTGGTGTCCATGTCCACACTCTACGTGCTGAGCCTGCGCACTGAGGAGGACCTGGTGGAAAGTGATGGGTATGTCCCTGGAGGCCTGGCTGCCAGCCGTCACCAGGCCAGGTGGGGTTTGGCCAGGGTCAGAGGAGCCCTGGAGAATGTCTCCTGTAAAGGGGGCTCCACCTCAAGATCTCAGCCCGCTGGGGGTTTTTGGGGGGGTGGGGCGGGTGGTGGGTCAGAAGGTCCCCTGGTGTGGTGGGGAGGCAGCTGCTTTGCTGTCCTGCTGAAGCTGGTGTTGCTCCCTGGCCTGGTCAGGGCTTCTCCAGGTAGCTGGGCTTCCGAGGGGCCCTGGTTGGAGCAGAGGGTGGGGGAAGGAGGGCCAGGGTAGGGCCTTGGGCTCTTCTGCCCACTGTCACCCTCAGCCCTTGGGCCATCTCTGACCGTGTCTTCTCTCTCTCTCCTCCCCGTGCCTGTCCCCCGCCCCATTTCCTCTCTGCCGCCCCTTAGCTCTTTTGCCGTGTCTACTTCCTGTCTTCTGGCCCTGCTCCGGCCCCAGCACCCTGGGGGGAGTGAGGCCATGTGCCCATGGTACGTGTCTGGACCAAGCCTTCTCCCCACTGCCTCCTTTCTGCCTTCCCTGTCCACCTCCTCGCATCCCTCCCACTTCTCTGCGACTCCCAGCCCAGGCTCGCCCAGCCCCTCTGAGCTCAACCCACGCTTCCCCAGCAGGTCCAGCCAGAACTTTGGGACCACTCAGCTCCGACAGTCCCCCGTGACCACTGGGGTGCTGGGCCCGCAGCCCTCTCTGCTGCTGGGTGCGTGCTGGGGGTGGGATTGGAGGGGGTAGGATGGGGAGCGCTGGGTGTGTCCTGGGCGGGGAGCTGTGCTGACCCCTCCAGCTCACACAGCCTCTGGTTTCCTTAGGTACCACCGGCCCGACCCGCTCAGCCCCAGCTCCAGCACTCCGCACCTTGGACCTGTGTTCTACCCGCCCCTGCCCGGTCATCTGCTGCTCCTCGCCCAGCCCTACCCCCTCCACCGACCCCAGTCTGGGCCCCAGCTTTAATCCCAGTCCTGGTCTCAGCCCTAGTCCCAGCCCCCCCACCAACCGCTCAGGTATGGCTCGCATGGGGCCCAGGGTTTGGCTTGAGGAGTTTTTACATGAGGCCTAAGAAAGGCCCCAAGGACCCGTTAGCGGGAGGGTCTGATCTCCTGGAGCCCAGAATAAGGTTGTGGAAAAAGATTGAGTGTGGGAGATTGTGAGATGGGAGTGACCTGGAGTCCCAAGGGGCCCTCGAGACAGCTAGATAGGAGGCTGCCCATGCCCTCCTCTCAGCCTGGGCCTGTCTCTCTCCACAGGCCCCAGCCAGATGGCCCTTCTGCCGGTCACCAACATCAGAGCCAAGTCCTGGGGCCTGTCAGCCAATGGCATTGGCTACTTCAAGCATCCAAAGAGCTCGAACCCCGTGGCCAGCCCTGTGGTCCCCTTCCCTGGGGGCCAGGGCAAAGCCAAGAACGGCCCCAGCCTTGGTCTCCATGGCCGGGGCCGCCGATCGGCTCCTGAGCCTGGCCTGAGCCCTGCTCAGCCCACTCAGGCCCAGGGTCAGCCAGGTACCTGCCCTACCCTTTGCCCAGTTCAACCCAGCCTTGTAGGGCTCATTGGCCGGGGCCCATCTCAGCCCATCACTAGACTCCCCAGGTGCAGAGTCGTCAGTCCACATTCACTGAACGTGACTGAGTTCCAGGAATCAGGTCAGGCTGATTCTGTAGCCTTGTATCGATGGCCTTGGTTAATCCTCAGAATACTCCCATGAGAACGGAATCGTCCCCATTGTTCACACAAGGAGATGGAAATTTGGGTGAAGTGACTTCCTGGGATCATACAGTCTGTTAGCAGCAGAGATGGAATTTGATCCCACATCTGCCTGGCTCCTTCTGTGTCACCCTGCCAGGGCAAGGAGGGTGCTGTGGTCCCCCCAGTTTTCCAAACCTCAAACTTTTGGTTTTAATGAAGCTGCTGCTGCTGCTAAGTCGCTCCAGTCGTGTCCGACTCTGTGCGACCCCATAGACGGGCAGCCCACCAGGCTCCCCCATCCCTGGGATTCTCCAGGCAAGAACACTCTAGTGGGTTGCCATTTCCTTCTCCAACACATGAAAGTGAAAAGTGAAAGTGAAGCTAGAGGACCCTTTACTGGATTCGTTTTCAAACTGGGTGTCTCCGAACTTCCCCCACCCTCCACCCCAGCTGCCTAGGAGGTTGAAGGGGAGGCTGAGAACCTTCCTGGTTTCAACCAGGCACCTCTGGCTATCGGTACTGGGCCTCCTCATCAGCTTTCATTTGATGGGTTTTGTGGCTTAAAAAAAAAAAAGCTTCGAAACTGGTTTGCTGAGATTAAAGTTCAAAGTGATGGGGAAACCCCACAAGGCAGACGCTCACCAGGCACCATTTGCTGGGCCCTGCTCTAGGGTTGGCTCTCTGTACAGGGCACCCGGGGGTGATGGAGATGGATGAGCCCTGCTCCCAAGGGCTCACAGACACGAAACAGCAGTGTGGCAAGGCTCCCCTCACCTGTCCTGAGGGGACACAGAGGCGGCTTGGTGACTGGGGAGGGCACGGAGTCTGGTTTGAGGTGGGGAAGTCATCAGGGGAGGCGTCCCTGAAGGAGGTGACATGGAAGTTGAATCTCTGAAGGACAGGGGATTTGTGTATGGGAATACTACCATGGCTGATTTCAAGCTACCAACTTGACATCCCTGAGCCCCGAGTTGGGGAGAAACGTGCAGTCAGGAGCAGAGTCCTAAAGAGTGGGCTCCCGGACGCTCCTGGCAGGGGGTGTGGAAGACCCATCCCTGCTCCTGGGTGTTCTGGGTCCGTCAAGGAGGCAGACCTCGGGCTCATGGGAACTGGGGAGTCCTGGGGCTGCTGGGGAAGGTGGTGGTGTGACCTCAGTCTAAGTGGGAGCTGGAAAGAATAACCTGAAACTTCATGCTAAAGTGTGAATGACTGATCCAACTCAGGCAAGGGAAGATTTGACTCCTTCTCATTTGTGTCCTGACTTGTCACCCTCCTTTCTGCTCCAACAGCCTCTCTCCTTGCAGACCCAGTGCCATCCCTGACCTCCATCCAGGTGCTGGAGAATTCGATGCCCATTACTTCCCAGTACTGCGCTTCAGAGGATGCCTGCAGGTAGGCTCGGCTGCCTCCCTACATGCCCCCAGGACAGGTTCCCTTGGGTGACATGAGCCCAGGGGACAGGATCTTGCTCCCCTCAGGGAGGAAGTTCCCTCACAAGGCGGGGCCGCCCCTTCCAGGCCCTCGAAGGGCTCCCCTCTAGTCTGGGGGCTGAGGAATTGATGGGCGTTGGGGGTGGGGTGGCAGGGTGCCCTTGGGCTGAGGAGCCAGCTTGGCCCTTTCAGGCCTGGAAACGTCACCTACCACATCCCCGTCAGCAGCAGCACCCCCCTGCACCTCCGCCTGACCCTGCAGATGAAGTGAGTGCCGGTGCGGGGGATGGGGGTGCAGTGGTCCTGGAGATCTGGGGGAGGGGGGGCCCTGAGAGGGCTGCCGGCTCTCCTGCCCGCTGCATGCTTCACTGGCTGTGTGACCTGGCAGTGTCCCGGCCTCAGTTGCTCATCTGTGAAATGGGCTGTGAAGAGCATGCAGGATGGGGGATGGGAAGGGGTCTGTAGCCATCAAGGGCCTTGACGGCTGTGCCTCGTTGACTGGCCGAGAGGAGTCAGTGGCCAGTTTCTGTGGGGAGAGGGAGGCCGAGTGGAGGGCTGGCTGGGAGGGGGCTGGGGTGGAGGAGCTCGGAACCCCAATTCCCCGCTGACTGGGCCTTCCCCAGCTCCTCGTCCCCCGTGTCCGTGGTGCTGTGCAGCCTGATGTCAAAGGAGGAGCCGTGCGAAGAGGGGGGCTTTCCACAGAGCCTTCACGCCCATCAGGACACCCAGGTACGGGGCGATGGGGAACCCGTGGGCCAGCCAGGCCGGAGCTTCCTCTCCCCGGCACAACTGAGCCCCCAAGTGGGCGAGGAGTGGGAGCCAGGGCAGAGCAAAGGCGTCTCCACAAGGGACCCTTTGGGACCTGGGCCTCTGTGCCCCAGGGAGGGGGTGTGCACGCATCCCTCCATGGCGAGTGTCTCCCAGCCCTGCCCTGCCCAAGGCCTAGCCTGGTGGAGACAGAGGGCGTCCTGGGAGCCCGGCAGGGAGGGCTGACCTTGTCTGGTCGCAGGGTCAGGATGCCTGCCTGTAGGTCGTGCTTGATTTAAGACGAGACCTGAAGGACGATATGGGATGAGCGGGGGGAAGGAAACGGGACAGCGTCCCAGGAGTCGGGGAACAGCGTGTTCAGCGGCCGGGCCACCAGCGAGAGCACGGCACGCCGGCAGAGTTGGAAACATGGCGACAGTCGTGCCTCAGCGGAGCCAGGGAGGCTAGACCTCAGGCTCGGGCGGGGGTGGTGACCCGGTCCCATCTGTGACTTTGGAAGGTCTTGGGCTGCCTGGAGGGGGCTGCCTCCTGGTCTGGGAACCAGGCGGCTGGGACCCAGTCACTGTCTGGCTCCTCTCTGGTCACATGACACTCAGCACACGTTAAGGCAGTTTCTTCTCACCGATTCGTGTGTTTATTCAATCAGTATTTCTTGGGGCCTCCCCTGTCCCTGACCCTGGGCTGGGCCCAGCTGAGGGGAGCCAGAGATGGGGTAGAAACAGACCTCACCTTCCAAGAACGCAGTCCCTCGCCAATGAGAAAAGAGGTGCAGAAGTAACTTGTGTAGAGGATGGAGTGCTGAGAGCCCTAAAGAGGCTCAGGCCCCGGGGCCCGGCAGACAGGGGAGAGCAGAGCGGGGTGAACCCCAGCTTGGCCACATGTCGCCGTGGGAGTTTAGGCAGATAACTCAGCAGTGTCCTCATCTGTAAGCAGCACCTCCTCAGCGGCGTGTAGCGAGGACGGGCTTAGTGAAACACGTCCATGGGCCCGGAGCACAGTGGTGAGGGAGGGCAGTGAGACAGGAGGCCGTGGACCCTCAGGGCCGGGCACAGGGCATGCAGATAGATGGTGGCCCCTGCTGCTCCCCAAAGCAGAACTTGTGCCCTCCAGCCTCTCCTGATTTCTGCTTCTCCCCTCTTGTGGCTCAGCTGGTAAAGTATCCGCCTGCATGTGGGAGACCTGGGTTTGATCCCTGGGTTGGGAAGATCCCCTGGAGAAGGGAAAGGCTACCCACTCCTGTATTCTGGCCTGGAGAATTCCGTGGACTGTATAGTCCATGGGGTCACAAAGAGTCGGACACGACTAAGCAACTTGCACTTTCCTTTGTAAAACCTGCTACAGAGCCCAGGGCTGCGATGGCCATGGCGAGGGATGCAGGTTGTGGGGGTTGGGGGTCTGTGCCGCTGTCCTGACCCCTCTTCCTCTCCCTCCCCAGGGCACCTCCCACCAGTGGCCAGTAACCATCCTGTCCTTCCGCAGATTCACCTACCACTTCCGGGTGGCATTGCTGGTGAGCAGGGCACTCCACCTCCCCGAGACATTCAGTGTGGGGCTTGGGGGAGAAGTGGGCGGGGGCATTGGAGAGCACATGGTGGGACTTGGGGCAGAGTCAGGCGATGATCGTCAGCAGGGGGACCGCCTCCTGCCTGACCCTGGAGGCACTTCACTGGTTTCCCCTGCCCTTCCACCCAGGGTCAGGCCAACTGCAGCGCGGAGGCCCCGGTCCGGCCGGCCACGGACTACTACTTCCACTTCTACCGCCTGTGTGACTGAGGTGCCCTCTGGAGGCAGCACCACACCAGGGCCCGGGGGTTCCCGGGCGCCCCTTCCACACTGGATGCAATGGTGTTACACTGGAGCCCGCCGCTGGCACTTCTTTGGAGACTGAGCCGGCTTGGCCCTCCCCGTGCCTGGTGAAACTGGAAGTCCTCACACTGGAGCTGCTGTTCCCGCTGGTGGCACCCCCACACCACGGATGGAGCTGGAGAGAGACCTGCCGGGCCCAATTCACGTCTATCCAGACATGGCCGATGTAGGCCTGGTGATGTCAGGTGCCCCAGAGGCGGGAGAAGCTGTGACTCTGTCCAGAGCCCACCCTCCCTGCCTCCCCTTCTGCCACTGGGAGCTGTCCCTCTTTGGGGAGAGCACCTGTCCACCTTTGGTATTGGCAGGGGCTTGGCTCAGAGACCTGGCCGAGTCAGGAGTCGGTGGAGGGCGGACAGCCCTGTCTCAAAGCTGCTCCCTGGGGAGGGTTAGGGAGCGGACGTTTTAGGGTTTGACTGTTACTGGACTCGGACTTCTAAGCTTTAAGCGTGGCCCAGGAGGTCTCTTCTCCCTGGAAGAGCTTGGCTCCAAGAGCTCCCAGGGCAGCTGAAGCCGGCCCTGGATGGGCTGGCGACTGACCATATGCCTTCTCTATACACTCAGTGCCTGGCCGAACCAGGGGTGGGGCCAGCGGGCCAGGTAAGCCTTGGACCCTAGAACCTGGAGTATCCCAAAGGGAAGTTCCCTGTACAGCCACACAGCCTGGGCTCCAGGGAGCTTCCACTGGTCTCTGAGCAGAGGAGCCGGAATCCCTGCACGGCAGCAGGCTGGTCTTGGCTGGTGGATGAGTGGATGCAAATAGCTTTTGCTGTTATTAATGAAGTAATTACTAAAATGCACTTAAACCAGGGCAGAAGTAGAAGAATGGAGATGGAGAGTCCCGAATGGGCCAGAGCTCTGGGGGACACTTAAAAGGCAGGGCCCTGGCTCTGATCCGTCCCTGGGTGCCTCGAGACACCCACCCCACTCCGACCAACAGGACAGGCCTCTTCCCCCTCTCCTGTCTGCTGGTGGCCTCACTTTCCCAGATCAAGGGCCCCATGCTGGGCTCGGCCAGCCAGGCTGGGGGCCCTGTTCTTGGCAGTAGGCCCCAGTTCTGCCCATCCTCTCTGGAGCAGAGCAGTGAGTTTGGGTTACTGAAATCTTATCTCAAGTGCCAACATTAACCTTTCTTAGTGGGTATCTAGACCCTTCTGAGGCCACAGCCAGGCTCATGGAAGGAGTGGAAATCACTGCGCAGTGTCTGCCGAGGGTTCAGAAATGGGGACAGAACTGCCGTCCTCACCTGGTGATGTTCTGCTGCCTCTTTGGGAGCCAGGCCTTGCCCCTCCTGCCTCTCATTCTCAGCTTTGAGTGGGAGCCTTTCAGGGGAGACCTGAATCCTGAAGAAGCCTAGGAACCATGGGCCCCGTTCTGCTACAGACATCAAGCACTTGTCCACACTGGCGGGATGGGGGGTAGCCAGGATACCTCACCTCCCAGCCCCTCCGCAGTGGGATTCCATGCCCTTCTGACATAGGAATTAAGACAGTTCCCCACACCACTGCTTCCCTGGTAGCTCACCTTGTAAAGAATCCACCTGTAATGCAGGAGACCCCCTGTTCGATTCCTGGATCAGGAAGGCCCTCTGGAGAATAGGCTACCCACTCCAGTATTCTTGGCCTTCCCTGGTCTTCAGCTGGTAAAGAATCCGCCTGCAATGTTGGAGACCTGGGTTCAATCCCTGGGTTTGGAAGATCCCCTGGAGAATGGAACGGCTACCCACTCTAGGATTCTGGCCTGGAGAATTCCATGGGGTCACAGAGTCGGGCACGACTGAGCGACTTTCAGGTCGCCACACCACACAGGTGGCTGAGCCTTACGTAGCACTACTGTTCTTTCCCCCCTGCGGGAACCCTCCCTAAACGCCATAAACCTGCCGAGCCTTGCCCCCTGTGATAGGATTCTGGGGCTTCCTCAGTGGGGCTGTAGGCTTCTTGGACCACAGCCCCTGAACTGGAGTTAAAGTGCTTAAACTGGAAAGTGACCCTCCACTGCCCCCTGGAGCCACTTGGACACAGCATCGCTCCAATCTGGTTAGCAGCTGGTTGTTTCCATGCCTGGGGAGGGGGTCCTCTGTGTGGAGGCTGGGGCCAAGTAGGGGCTCCAAGCTGCTCAAGGTGGGGGGGTGGGGAGGGGGTCAACCTTGGACCAAAGTTGCCTTAAGCCCAGGGAGGTAAAAGGGCTTCAGGAAAGGCCAGTGGGCCACCTGCTGGGAGCTGACAGCTGCCCAGTGGGTGCTGCTGAGTGGGTGTCTTGGCTCTATCCCCTACCCGTGGTCCAGCAACCCACCCCTCCCTTCCTCTCTCCCGTTTGGCATTGACTTCTGTAGCCATTGGGCTAATCTCCCCAAGCTTCAAGCTGTATATAGGGCCTCTCAATGCACAAGCACCCCCGCCCATGTTACAGCCCCCAAGAAAGCCTGCATGTGCATAGCGCACCCCCTCCCTCCCACGTAACTGCCCCCCGCCACCCTGCCCCTAGCTCTGACTCATATTTATCGTACCAGCTCTGACTCGAGCGGGCAGAGGGAAGCGGCCCCAGGCCTGCTTGCTTCCTGTCCCCTGTTCTTTTCTGAAGTAAATATACATATATAAATAAATGTATAAATACTGCTTTGTATCTGAGCTTGCTTCCTGTCTTCTTGAGATTGTTCTGGGGCAGGGTGGGGGTGGGGGGAGGATGGGGTCATCTGTGGGGCTGGGGCCACGTGGAGCCCCTGAGCCTGATGGATGCTCTGTACGCCATTATCCCTCGTAGCTTCAGGCGTGGGAACAGGATGCGGTAGCCCCTTCCCCTAGCCACACCCCACAGACCTACTGCTGCCCGACCTGGGTTAGAAGGAGCCACCTTAGGGACAAGCTGAGCCTTTTGAGGGTCCCTGGCTATACTTAGAGGAGGGGACTGGCCCCGGGACAGACTTGACTGGTGCGGGTTCCTAAGGAAGTTTACTCTAGAAGCGCAGAAGAGGACAGGCTCAGTGCCTTCCTGTCCACAAGAAGCCCTCAATTCTAAGGATAAGACACTCCCCACACTCCCCTCCTAGGCAGAGCGCAGGGCTTCCCAGCCACAGGAACCATCTAGGAGGCAGCAGAGACACAGGAAGGGGAGGGACTAGGGAACCATGAGTCCCAGCACCAGACAAGCTGTCACATCTGCCTTTATTGTGAGAAACAGGTGGGACACTTCCAGCAACAGTAAAATAAAAAAAATTAATTTACAAAAGCAGGGATTCAGTGAAGCTGCCTGGTTGGAACCTGAAAGAGAAGGGGATCAGAATGAGAGCAGGGACCCATCTTTCCATCACCTTCCCTCACACAACCCCTCCACCAAGTGACCAAACATCAGTAAAAATTTATCTCAATGACTGAGAACGCTGAAACTGACTAAAACGGAACTCCTGGCAGCAAGTCCCGGACCCTGGCCCACCGCCTGGCCACTTGCCGATGGCTTCCCAGCCACTGTTCATGATGTGTAAGAACACAGAAGTGGAACCATGTGAAGCCTGCGCCCACAGCCCAAGGCAGTACATTCCAGCGCCAGACCCAGGTCAGACAGTGTGGAGACCTCAGATCTGACACAGGTCCTGCTCGGCTCAGATTCCCACCAGGGGACAGGGAAAGAAGCCCATGTGTCCGGTGTCCCTATCCTTTCTGCCCAGTCTGTCTCCATCAGCCAAGGGGGCACGCGGGCCTGAGGACCCTGATGTGGGTGTGGGGAGGTTTCTCCAGCATCCCACCCTGTCACCGCTCTCACCCTTGGGAGCTCATATGTAGATGCCGACCCAGAGCAGCAGGAAGAGGACTCCAAAGCCCATGAAGAGTGAGGCCACCAGGGAGATGAGGAGCTCTTTGTAGATGTCCCGGGTGTACTTGGTGGACGTGACCTCATAACTGGCCGGGCAATTAAGGAGAAGCAAAGGTGTGGACAATGCAGGGCAGGGAACCTGGCCAGGGCATCTCTGGGAGAAAGGTTTGCACTGAGGGCTTTCCAGGAGGCTGGTCTGGCTCCGTGCAGCTGGGCAGGGGGGTCCAAGAGATAACCTAGACCCTGGCGCTCCTACTGTTGGGGCCAGTGTGAAGAAAGCAGGAGAGACTCCATCTTGAAGCCTGTCATCCATCCTAAAGACAGGATGTGAACCCTGCCCAAGAGGGAGGAAACCACTGCTAGTGGAAACCAGGTCTGGTGACTTCCCTCCCTACAGATGGCAAATGGAGAATGAGGTTGGGCAGCCCCTGTTAGATTAACCATGGAGACATCCCCCCTTGATGTATAATCATTGTTCGCCGCCCCCCACCCCCGTAACCTTGTTTGTTTGTTCTCCTAGCACTTACTTGTTGTGAAACTCAATCATACACAACAAAGGGATTGCTAATATGTAACCAGTAAAGTAGTGGGGAGTATAAAACTGGGCCTCTCAGAAACATCAGGGGCCTTGTTGGGAACTGATTCCCCTTGGACCCGCTGGCGTAATAAACTGTACTCCGCTGTCTTGAGTGTCCTCTGAGGTGTGCTTTGCGACTCCAGATTCCACAACACCCTTCAACCACCCAAGGTCACATAGCTAATGAGCAGCAAAGCTGGGACTAGCCCTCTGATCTCCTGACACCTGAGTATATCACTCCTTATAACACTTCTCAACTTCAGGTACCGTGCCCAGCCTCCAGTCCAGCCAGGCCCTCTGCTTACTATGAAGCCTGAAGAGCAACTGAGCTCACCTGAACTTGGAAAATAAGGCCACAACCTGACTTTGGATGGCAATGGCCCTTACCCCTTAACCTCCTGACTGTCCTGCTTCCCCACGCCAGAACAAAACTGGCTGGGTGCCTGTACCCAGTGTAGTTCCTCCCTCCAGTTCCCACATCACTAACTCTGGCCCACTGGCTGCTCAGTCAAAGGATACACGAAGAACCAGGCGGTGAAGAACATGCCAATGGCCAGCAGCACCACGGTCAGGTGGGGAAAGACAGCCGGGTTCACGGGGCTGGTGTATCTGCTCATGGCCTCAAGTTCCTAGGGGAAGGCGTGAGATCAGAGCCACTGAAGGATCCCAAGACTTCAACCTCGGAGGACTATGGGGTTATCAGAGCCTCGTGCTGCTGTGACTGCAAGAAGCTTAATTCAGCCTGAGAGTCAGGGACATCCTTCCCGGTTCCTTTGACAGAACCACTGTCAAATGATACCTTTTGGGAATGACAACGATTATGATGGCATCTTAAACTAAGGTGGCGCTTTGTCTTTTCAGTAGGAGATGAGAAGGGCAGCTAAAAGTCAGAGGCTGAGACACACAAGGGGACTGATTAGCTACAGATCAATAGTCCTCAACTTTTTTCTTTTTTTTGGCTGCACCATGCAGCTTGTGGGATTTTAGTTCCCTGACCAGGGAATTGAACCTGCATTCCCTGCATTGAAAGCACAGAGTCTTAACCACTCAACTGCCAGGGAAGTCTGGTCCTTAACATTTTCTGAGGCCACTGATCATCATGGGGAAAAAAAATACATGATGAAAGGTCTGGACTCTTTGCCTGGGACAAATCACATACAAGAAAAAGTTTGTGGGAGGGGTGAGTCCCTTCACTGTTCACCTGAAACTATCATAACTTTTTTCTTTAATTGGTTACACCCCAAGACAAAATAAAGTGCTTTTTTTTTTTAAAAAAGAAAAAGTTTGCTTATGATTTTAGGAGCTTTATGGACCCATGTCTGTAGACACCAAGCTCAGAATCCCAACTGAAAGGCAGACTCTGAACTGGTCCAGAGTCTGCCTCAACTTATAATTCTCTATTCTTCCCACTACACAATTAAGGAATCTCGGGATCTGCAAACAAAAGACATAAGTCAAAATTCTGACTCTACTAAATACCAGGAATCTCAGTAAGTGATTATAATATCTCTCTCACAAGGTTGATGTATGATTTAAGACAAACGTCACAGCATCTAACTCACTGCCTGGCATAGAGTTGTTGCTCAATAGGTGTTTGTTTCCTTCCCAAGGTTATAGGGAAGATCATGAGCTAATGCTTGTGAAAGAGGGCTGTAAAAGTAAAGTTCCGTACAAATGTTAATTTCCATTGTCACCCACCAGCCAATGTTTAAATCCAGAACATAACAACTCTAGACAAGTAAACTGAGCCCATTGTTCTAAGAGACACTGGAATTCAAATCAGTAAACATTTATGACCCCCCTATAAACGATAAAGACAATAGCTGCCATTGAGCCTCCAATTGCAGGCCCTGTGTTTGGCTCTGGGAATACAAAGATGAATAGACATCATCCCAGGGCTAGAGGCACGTCAGATGGTGGTCACTAGGAGGCGTGGCAGATAACAAAGAAGTCCATGACACGTGGCAAGAGGGCTGTACATAGGTTGTGGGGGCTCCCAGGACAGAGCGGACAAGTGCCCGAGACAGCTGGAAGTGCTTCACCAAGAAGGTGACTTTTGCCCAGCGCTGGGTAGTATGAGTACGAGTTCCACAGCAGGGAGAAACTTGTCAGATAGAGGTAACAGTTTGACCACAGGTAACAGAGCTAAATGCTGGAAGGTATTAAAAAATGCACTCACGCTCCTCATCCTTATAAATTGCGAGATCAGAAGCCCACTGAGATCAAAACCTTACCTAAGGAGTCAGCCCCTTCCCCGCCCCTCAGTCCAAATCGAAGGATCCAGGGTCCTCCCGCCCTCTAGATCTCGGGCACCTGACGCCTCTGTGAGAGAAACAGGCACAGGACGGAACTCGGGGTTCCCCAGAGCCCCGTGCGGAACTCCCCTCAACCCTCTCACCATTTTGCCGGGCACAGGATAATCCGCCACTCCGCCACCGGAAGAACACGTCGGCAGGAGCAGGCGCGCTGTTCAACCGGAAGAGGAAATGCAGCCACGCGGGTGGCTCTGTGGGACTTGTAGTCCCTTGGTTTCGGGTGTGGCGGGATCTGGGGCCTTCGGGAGCCCGGGGTGGAGTAGCGGCAAGCAGTGGAGAAGGGTAGGGTCAGGTCCCAGAGCAGGTCCGTCCGCCCTGGCAGGACTGATTGCTGTGAGAGAAGCTGGTCGAGGGGCCTGGGGCCTGTACTACACTTCCCAGGGAGGCTGTGCGCCGCGGCAGGTCACGTGACGCGAGCGCGGGCTTTGGAAGGCGGTGAAGAGAGAGGGTACCAGAGACTGGTGCTGAGGAGGCTTCGGGGCAGAGGCGGGAGTCGGGCTGAATTCTGTTCTGGGTCACCCGGGAGCACCCCAGAGGCCAGGTGAGACCCTCGGGAAGCGTCTCTGAGAGCGTCGGGCCCGTTTTGCGCCGGGTGTTGGAGAAGGCGGGCGGCTGCCGCGCGCGGGGAGAAGCGAGCGCGGGATTCAGACGGGCCCGCCACTTTCCCGCTGTGAGTCCGGGGCCAGCCCCTTAACCTCTGAGCCTCTTTCCTCATTTGTAGAAAGAGGATGATAACTCCCACCTCATAAGGTCGTTGTGTATTGTGACCGAGCTCCTGGAGGAGACACTTTGTTGACCTGCACTTGTTCATATCACTGCCTTTGTCGGACGCAGTGGGAGGATGTCTGCCCTCGTTCTAGCAAAGCCGGTAACTTGAGGCACGAACCAAAGGATCGAGTGGGTTCTGCCGGGGGAACGTTTGCGAGCACCTAGTGTTTGTCAGTTTTCGTCTGATATCTCACTTAACTCTGTCAGTAATTCTGCAAGGCAGGCATGGTTATCATCTTACTTGGTAGATGAGAAAACCAATCCTAAATGGCTTAGTAATGTCACACGCTAAGTGACTTAGTGATCACTATTATCCAGGTAGTAAATAATGGTGCCTAGATTCAAGGCCACTGCCATTCACAGAGGAACTAAAACGAGATAGAAAAGGGCTGCAGAACGGTGGGAGGAGCGTACAGCCGAACAGAAGTGAGACAGGGCAGTTTCATCCCAGTTTTTGTCTTGGATTCCCAGGCTGTCCAGCGTGTTGGACACACCACCAATGGATACATGATGACCCCCAAAATCCCTTTTTAAAAAAAATTTTTTGGCGGCTGTGGGACATGTGGGATTTTAATTCCCCAACCAGTGATCAAACCTATGCCCTCTGCATTGGGAGCACAAAGTCTTAACCATTGGACCTCCAGAGAAGTTCCCCCGAATCTTTTTGAATACTTATGCATTTAACATGTAGTAAAATATAACTGATAAAGCACAGATATTATTGCTTAAGATGAATTCTCTTTTCCAATTTAGTTTTTAGAAAATGGTGTCCATATAAAGAAATTTTTTTTTTTTTTTAATAAAGAAAATTTTAAGTGTAGGTTTTTGTGGGAAGTTGCACGGAATTGTGAGGGTAGTTTAGGCCTGACAGAAGTTTGGAAATTACTGTCCTAAGGAGTCCAAACCACAGAACTGTGGTACTGGGCTAAGTGACTATAGCATCACTGGATCAGAACTCAGGGTAGAGAAGAGGCTGTGGATAGAAAATACAAAGGGAAAGACTTAAAACAACATCATGACAGAAGTAGAAACTCTTTGACATGCTGAGGGGATGCTGAAGAGAGATTAGAGAAGTGTTGTGAAAACCGCATTACTCTCACACAGATGTTATTCCTGACAGTTCTTCAAAGCTGCTATGTCACCCAGAGAAGCAGAACAAACAGGATCTAGAATATGGATATATGGGAAGGCTGACTTTAAGGAATTGGTCCAGATGATTGTAGGTGTTGGAAAGTTGAAGATTGTAGGTCAGGTCAGCAGGCTGGAGACTCTGGTAGGAGTTGATGACTGGTCTTGAGGCAGGATTTCTTTGTGAGACCCGTTTTTGTGCTTATGGCCTTTCAGCTGATTTGATGAGGCCCTCCCACATTGTGGGCTTCCCTGGTGGCTCAGATGGTAAAGAATCTGCCTGCAGTGCAGGAGACCCAGGCTTGATCCCTGGGTCGGGAAGATCCCCTGGAGAAGGGAATGGCTACCCACTCCAGGGTTCTTGCCTGGAGAATTCCAGGGACACAGGAGCCTGGTGGTGTACAGTCCATGGTGTTGCAAAGAGACACAGACAGGACCGAGTGACTAACACTTTCACTTTGCCACATTGTGGAATGAAGTCTCCTTTTCTTAAAGTCAGCTGATATAGATGTTAACCACACCCACAAAATACCTTTACAGCAACACCTGCATTAATGTTTGATTAAATAATTGGATATTGTGGCCTTGACAAACTGACACAGAACTAACCCTCAGAGCTGCTGAAAGGAGGTAAGCTGGAGAAGTGAGTTGGGAATAAAGATCCAAAGAAGGAATGAATGTGTTGTTCATGAATTGGCAAGAAGACAGATACTCCTAAGTTTGTTTACCACCTTAGACATTTGGTTGCCTTTTTATCTGTCTTGTCTCACCTTTGTGTAACTGGGATTTACGTGTCGTTCAGGGGGCAGTTCTGCCATCATGGTCCCTGGACTCCTCAAGCTGGCCCAGGCTGCCTCCTCTGGCCTTGCTGTAGCCCTTTTTGCAAGCTAGCCCTGTTGCTGCCTTAGCCACAAAACTTTTAAGTCCCTTAAGGACTTGAACATCTTATCCTCTCAGCATGTAGTTTAGTGCCTGATACTCAGGAATCCTTAGTATTAACTGAGTGAGCTAGTATTAATTGAGTAGACTTTCTTGCTGTACATTTCTTGATGACTTGATGTCCTTTTGTTGTGCTAAATTTGTTTAGCCGCAGGCATGACATTGATGACATAGTGCCCCTGGTAATCCTCCTGCATCCTTTAAGTTCCTCCTTGTCTTACCCACCTTTCTTTTTTAGCTGTCCCTCCTGTATTGCTATGGGAATTCAAGGACTGGCGAAACTGATCGCTGACGTGGCCCCCAGTGCCATCCGGGAGAATGACATCAAGAGCTACTTTGGCCGCAAGGTGGCCATCGATGCCTCCATGAGCATTTATCAGTTCCTGATAGCTGTTCGCCAAGGGGGGGACGTGCTGCAGAACGAGGAGGGGGAGACCACCAGCCACTTGATGGGCATGTTCTACCGCACCATCCGCATGATGGAGAATGGCATCAAGCCCGTGTATGTCTTCGATGGCAAGCCTCCGCAGCTCAAGTCCGGGGAGCTGGCCAAGCGCAGCGAGCGGCGGGCTGAGGCGGAGAAGCAATTGCAGCAGGCTCAGGCCGCTGGGGCCGAGGCAGAGGTGGAAAAGTTTACGAAGCGGCTGGTGAAGGTCACCAAACAACACAATGACGAATGCAAGCATCTCCTGAGCCTCATGGGCATCCCGTACCTCGACGCGCCCAGCGAGGCGGAGGCTAGCTGTGCGGCCCTGGTGAAGGCCGGCAAAGTCTACGCTGCGGCCACAGAGGACATGGATTGCCTGACATTCGGCAGCCCCGTGCTCATGCGGCACCTGACTGCCAGTGAGGCCAAGAAGCTGCCCATCCAGGAGTTCCACCTGAGCCGGATCCTGCAGGAGCTGGGCCTCAACCAGGAGCAGTTCGTGGATCTGTGCATCCTGCTGGGCAGTGACTACTGTGAGAGCATCCGGGGCATCGGGCCCAAGCGGGCCGTGGACCTCATCCAGAAGCACAAGAGCATCGAGGAGATCGTGCGGCGGCTAGACCCCAACAAGTACCCCGTGCCGGAAAACTGGCTCCACAAGGAGGCCCAGCAGCTTTTCTTGGAGCCCGAGGTGCTGGACCCAGAGTCTGTGGAGCTCAAGTGGAGCGAGCCCAATGAAGAAGAGCTCGTCAAGTTCATGTGTGGGGAGAAGCAGTTCTCCGAGGAGCGAATCCGCAGTGGGGTCAGGCGGCTGAGCAAGAGCCGCCAGGGCAGCACCCAGGGCCGCCTGGATGATTTCTTTAAGGTGACTGGCTCCCTCTCTTCCGCCAAGCGCAAGGAGCCAGAGCCCAAGGGAGCCGCTAAGAAGAAGGCAAAGACTGGGGCAGCAGGGAAGTTCAAAAGAGGAAAATAAACGGGTTTCCCTTCACGATACCTCTGTGATCCCAGGATATTTGCCTCTACCTGTAAGAGCTGGCGCTGGAGAAACCTCCATGGGGGTGGGGAGGGGCTTTCATTGCTTCCCTGGCACCACCCTGCTCAGTAGTGCTTTTCCCTTTGTTACTTGATTTCATGGCAGGAAGGCCACAGAGGTACGTCATTGTCTTCTTTTTTAGCTCAGGAAAGTATGTCAGGCTCAAGCAGCCTCTCAGGCAATTTAATGGATACTGAATCCATTGTTACATGAAAGCAACAAGTTTTGAAGAAGAGAGGGAGATAAACGGTGGAGATGAAAGACGGATGATTTCCTGCCTGGCCAACTGGTGGCTGGTGGGAGGTGACCGTGGAACCAGACTGCTGCTCTCTCTGGCTCAGCCTTGACCCGCCCTAAAGAGTAGCCATCAGGGAGATGCAGTGTCTTAAACAGATGGGAAGAGCTGCTGAGAAGTAAGATAGGCAGAGAGCTGGAGTCCCTGGAGTTGGCAACAAGGGTTTGATTACCGGCTTTGAATCCTGGGGTGGGTAGAAATTTGAACTTGCTATGAAATTCCGTACAGTGGTAATTCATAGGCATAAGGTGGTGGAGTGGTTCTCATGGTCTTCCTTAAGCATTGAGTTGAAACTTTGGGATAAGATGCTGTTTTCATGTGCTGTTTTTTTAAGGTATGAGAAGAAAAGATTCAATAAAATTATAAAAAGTAACCAGAATGTCCTGTTCTTTGAGAACATTTGAAGATATCTCAAGTGCCCCAGGCTTCAGGCAATATAAAATGTTCTTCTCACCCAAGGTAACATGTTAGAATTGTACATTATTAACAGGTGATTTGACAGTGGCCAGAAGATGGCACCATTCTCCACAGGATGGCCAAGGCAGCGTTGGAGGTCCTTCAGCCATGAAGCCTGGTTTACCTTGCTGGGAAAGGAGTTTTAATAAATTGAGTGAATTTCTGGTTTTGCACCTACTGTGTGAGATAAAGGAGCTCCTTTGAGAAATCCTCATAATTTAGATCAACTACATCAAGGCATCCAGGCATTTACTTTACCAGTTTATTAATCATGAAAGCTGTCATTCAAAAATCACTTTCTTACTTCCTCTGTGACGTAAATTTCAGGTTACTCTTTTTCATAGAGTTGGAATGTTGTGGTTCTTTTTTTTTTTCACCAACGTAACTTTTATCAATAAAACATACCCTCAGTAAACAACACTGTAATTATTATACTTCAATAAATTTTTTTAAAAACAGTAATTAACACAACATTGTAATTAAACTATACTTAAGGAAAAAATGAATCAGAAATATCTGGATAGGTGTGATGTGATATCTCTTGTGATTTTGATTTGCACTTCTCCCATGATCAGTGAGGTTGAGAACATTTTCATTTATTGCTTCACCATTTTTACTTAATTTTGGGGAGATGTCTGTCCAGTTATTTGGTCCATTATTAAACTGGATTATTAGCCCTTTTTTGGAACTTGATCTATAGTTATTTCTTAGTGCTTTTTCAGTCACATGGTTTTAAAATTTTCTTCCCATTCTGTATGACTGTTGAAGAGACTTCTTTCCCATTGTGGAGTTTTAGAACCTTGGTGAAGATGATTGTGCCAGTATGTGCGAGTTTATCTGAGGGCTGTATTCTGGCCAATAGGTCTGTCTGCCTGGTTCTATGCCAATACCCTACTGTTTTGCTTTTTGTGCCTGTGTAATATATTTGAAGTCAATAAGTGAAGCCTCCATCTTACTTTCAAGATCGTTTTAGCCCTTTGGGGTCCTTTGTGTTTTTATATGCATTTTCCAAAAATTTCTGTTGGCATATAGCTGCTTTACAGTGTTGTGTTAGTCTCTTGTATACAGCAAAGTGAATCAGTGATATGTTGGTGTATATTCTTTTAAAGACCAGTGGTGTTCAGATATTTTAAGAGTAAACTATCTTTCAAGTGAAATATTACGTGAAATGTAAGACTGTTAAGCGCTCCTCTGGTTGAAGGAGGAATGAGATACAGTCTCCCCAGCAACATCCCATAACCTCCAAACCTCTGGTGTAGACAGAAAGTTCTGTCCTTAGGGCAAGGATTTTAGTCTCTGTTTCTAGCAGTTGACAAACCAATTTTCCGGATTGAACCAAGCCACAAAAGTTGAGTTCCGTTTTTCTTTTTGGCTCTGCTGTACAGCATGTGGGATGTTAGTTCCCTGACCTGGGATTGAACCCTGCAGTGGAAGTGTGGAGTCAGCCTGCACCAATAGTGATGGGGGCCCAGAAGTGGGAAGACTTAGGAGTTACTGCATTGACACAGTAGCCCTAGTTAAGGGCCTGTTTTCTGTGGTGGCAGGTAGAGTGCTTTGTCTTTGGAATTACCTAGTCTTTTCTAGAAGTTTATTAACCACTGCAGGGAGAATTAGTCCACATTTTATTTAGCACATTCTAATATTCTTGCTTGGAGAGGAGACCTGTTCTAGTAGGTCCCTGGTTAAAGGGGCATTGCCTTGCAGTCCAACTCTTAAAGTATAAGAGTTGGCAAAAAGCAGTCTTATGGAGACCACCTACACCGAGATTCGATACGAGTTTAAAAGGGTGAGGGCATTGCCTCACGATAGGAGATGATGCACTGAGCACTGAAACCGCTTAGTGTATGCAGGCCATCTACACTGAGAGCTGAAACCACTTAGGTACACAGGCCGTCTACACTGAGCGCTGAAACCACTTAGGTACACAGGCCGTCTACACTGAGCCCTGAAACCCCTTAGGGACACAGGGCATCTACACTGAGCGCTGAAACCACTTAGGTACACAGGCCGTCTACACTGAGCGCTGAAACCACTTAGGGACACAGGCCGTCTACACTGAGCGCTGAAACCACTTAGTGTACACAGGCCGTCTACACTGAGCGCTGAAACCACTTAGGGACACAGGCCGTCTACACTGAGCGCTGAAACCACTTAGGGACACAGGCCATCTACACTGAGCGCTGAAACCACTTAGGGACACAGGCCGTCTACACTGAGCGCTGAAACCACTTAGGGACACAGGCCGTCTACACTGAGCGCTGAAACCACTTAGGGACACAGGCTGTCTGCACTGAGCGCTGAAACCTCTTAGTGTACACAGGCCGTCTAGTATTTAAATTTCTGAGCGTCATGGGAAGGGGTTGGCCTTTCTTCCTGCCACAGTTCATCCGAACCTTGGTGTTTTTCAGAGGGACCTGATGATCCGTCCTCTACCCCAAGGGGGCTCATGTTCTAGAAAGAGCCGTAGAGGTAGATAGTAATTTGAAGCAGAGGTACAGGCAGCCCTGTCAACAGTTACAGGAAAGCATCATGCATTATAAGTGAAGAGCCTTTGTTTGGTCCAAATTTTATTTCTCAGTTTGACTTCATCGGCATGTGGTAACAAAATTGGTACACACGAAAAGGATACTGACACAGGGTCTACTTAAAAGGCCTATGGCAGAGTGGTAGGAAGATGAAAGTAACAGACAGCCTAGAAGTTGGAGTTTTTAAAAAGTGAGTTCAAATGTTAGTTCTGCCACATCTATGACCAGAGAGGCAACTTATCCTCTCTAATCCCTGTTACGGTGTGGATCCTGTCATTGTGAGATCACTCACGTTATCTTGCAGCTCTGAGCTTTCTGTTACTCGTCTGTCCCTTTGTGGCCATGTGAGACCACACTGGGCCAGACTAAGGAGAGAAGGCCACAGTGGTTGAGGTGCTTTGAGGACCTGGACTTGGCTCAGTAAGACCTATTAGCTTTGCTCAGATTGGGCAGCCTGGGCCCAAAGCCAGATGGCTTGATAAGCTGGGTTTAGCACCTATTCTAGAGTAAAGGAGCCAGTGGAAGTAGACTCCAATTCTGCTTATCAATTGTTCTGCCCCAGTGGAAAAGATCTAAAATCTGTAACCTGGTTTCCTCTGTGTGTGTGTGTGTGTTTGTAAAAGTCTAAGTAACAGCAAACCCTGTTGGGTGGGTGGTGCCTCTGACCCCACCCCAACATGCCCTAGGCCCTTCATCGCCCTGATTATCACTCTCATCTCTTTGCCATTCTCTTCCTAAACTAAACGTGACTGCTCCTAGGCCTCTGCTTTTTTCTTCTAGTTTAAGGTTCTCTCTTTGCAGTGTCCAGAATACTCAATATGCTTAGAGAAGATGCTGTTGAACAGGTGAATTGATCTCACCTGAACTGAAAGGCTAAGGGGGTGGGGATGTGAATGCTGATAAACCGTGGGGCACAGTCCTGGGGTTCCCTCTCTAGAGATGGGTTAAACTGTTTTCACTCTTTAAAAAAAAAAAAAAAAAACGAGATTAAAAAATTGTATTTCAGTGTTAGACTGATACATTTTTAAGAGATTCTCCTAAATTCCTACCTGGTCTCCAGCAGAGAAAGACACTTGAATATAGTTGCCAGAGTAAGGGTTCTAAAGGACAGCCATGATGGTCAGACTTCTGTTTTTTACCTTCCTATTTCTGATAAGAACTATGAAGTCATTATATTTACCCAATGCCCCTGCTCAAAAGTGATGCTGTAACATAATTTGTTACAGAAAATCTCTCACAGCCCTTATGTTCTTTGACTGAACTCTTGTGTTTTCATCATGCCTGGTGATTCCAGTCTCTCCCCTGGCCTGGTTGCTTGTGCTCACTTGACTGCTATTTTTACTAAATTTGGAATTACAAGTAGGGGAGTACAGGGAAATCACTGGGAGCCCCCGTTTGTTTCTATGGAGAAGACTGAGTGCTGCACGTGCGCAACTTGCTTATGGAGCAAGTGGACGCCCCATCCTAGGAGTGTTCTGTCCCTTGGGTGACAGTTAAGAGGTCAATCAAAAGCTGAAAGGATTTTTAATGGCCAGCGACCCCACTGGCAGCCTCATGTTCCCTTGGTACCCTAGATGGAACACGAGACCAAATGCAGTAGTGTTAGCATCCTTCAGGGCTGGATGCCTCCAATAGCACAGCCCTGGCCTCTGCTCCCCCCACCACCCTGCTTCTCAAAGTGGAAAAACTGCTTCCTGAGGAGTCTGAAGCAGACACGGGTCATACCTAGCCCTAGAGTGAGCTGAGCTCCCAGGCTCCGCACTATGCCAGGCCTCAGAATTCTAAATCTTGCCCATGAGGTTCAGCTGCTCTGTCTTCCTCCAGCCTGTGAACCTCTTGAGGTTTGCAAGCCAGGGTAGAGAAGGCACCGAGAAGTGGGCCAGTGGGCTGAGCACCTCCCTTTCCTGGGTGAAATTTCAGTGCTAAATCTCTTCCTGATTTCTGGGCTCAGTAGACCTTCCCTATTCTCACACCCTCCCGCCTCCCTCTTAGCTCACCAGCCACCTGCACCTGCCAAACAAAAAAAAAAGAAAACTCACAGCCCTGTCCCAGAAGCTCCACCCCTCCTTTCAGGGGGCTTGTGTGTTTCCCTCTACCCCTTTGGGTCTTAGATCTATGCCTGGAAAATAAAGGGGAGGGGTTTGAGTGCAAACCTGTTGTCTCCTCAAACCCACCCCCTCTGAATATTAGGATTATAGTGGCATTGCCCTCAAGCCTCCGTCTGCTTTGGCGCCATAACCCTTCTTGCAGAGGGAGGCGACTGTTATTGGTGGAGATAGGCATCTAGCCAAAGCTGCCCGGACTCCTTCAGTGAGCTGTGGGGGCAAGATGAGGGCAGGTGGTAAGGGAAATGGGCTGGAGCAGAGCCCAAAGCCAGACCACCCACCAGAAGTGCAGCAGCAAGGCCCTTCCAGAGGTGATGCAAGGCCCCTTTGCTTGGTGACCCTCCATTCCAGAAGACCCGGGAAGCACTGCTGTGGCTCCCACCCCGCACTCTTTATCACCGACCCCGCCACCTTGCCCTCTTCGCAAGCTCAGATACTCACTGGACAATGTCAGCGAAGGCTGAGAGCAGGGGCTTGGACTGGTACTTTATGCCATGCTTGGCACACAGGGACTGCACCAGGGGGGCCACTTTGTAGTAGTTGTGTCGAGGCATCATGGGGAAAAGACTTCAGGGACAACAGGGGACAGTCAGTGGCTCCAGCTCCTCTGTCCCCGCACCACCCCCCTCTTTCTCCCCTACGTGAACCCTCCCCAGGTCCCTGCCACCCCGGCCTCCCTACTCACTGGTGCTCAATCTGGAAGTTGAGGTGACCACTGAACCAGTCATTGAAGGCTGACTTGTGGACGTTGCATGTTGCCTGGAGCTGGAGGGGAAGGTCAGAGGGAGCATGGCTCTGGGTACCAGATGGAAAGGCCAGCCCAGCCTCCTTCAGGCAAAGCTGGCCTGCTTTGGTCACTCCCTTCTCCACGTGGTGGCAGGAGAGAAGTGTCCAGCTAACGAGGCAAGGTTTGGGAACTTCTGTTGTTACCACCACCCACCCCCTTCCCTGGGTCTGTGCCCACCCACCGTTTTAATTGTGTTATGCCCAGGTCTTTCAAGTGACTGTCCCTTACCTGGGTGGAGACCCAGTCCATGTTGCGGTCATGGTCGATGTGCATGGGGATGTGGTTCATCTGTGTCACCCACACAAACCAATTGCTTTCCAGGAACCTGGAGGATAAGGCACCCAGATGAAATCACTACAAGCAGAGCCCAGAGTTCTCATTCTCCTTCAAATAACTGCTCCAGCCCAGCACCTTCCCCAGCCAACACTCCCAGACTAGACTGGTTATTCCCAAACGTCTGCTTCTCTACGCCAGCCCCTGCTCCCCCATCAAGTACTACCTGACCATGAAGAAAAGCCCCAGGAAGCCTTTCAGTCCCAACAGCGGCATGTAAGTGAGGAAGATGCGGACGTAGAAGGTGATCATCCAGGCCAAGTCCTGCAGCGAGAGGCAAGAGAGCACTGTGACGCCACAACGCACCTGTCCTCTTGCAGCGCTTGTTTCTCTGCATGGAGCAGCCACTCTCCCCGGCCCTGAGACGAGCGTCGCGGCGGCCTCTCTCAGCCGCCCCCTCCAGTGCCATCTGGCACTGCTGCTCCTTTCCGAGCAGCGCCCCCAGCCCTCCCTGCTGGTTTCCTTCACAGGTGCCAGGTCTCCCTGTCTCCAATCCCCCCAGCCCATCTCTGTCCTTCCTCTGGCTGCCAAATGAATCTTCTAGGACTGCAGCTCAGTCCAGGCCAGTACCCTGATCAAACTGTCAATCAATTTCCCACATCACTCCCCGCCTCTGACACCCAAATTCGCCCATTCATTCCCAGCTTCTCTGCTCAGAGTCTATTGCCACTTCCCCACCTCTACCTGTCCACGGCCAGCTAGAAAAGTGATGTCATGAAGTCCTTTCTGATGCCTCCCATCCAGCCAGGTGCAGTCAGCTCCCTTTTGGAATCCCAGAACCTTCAACCTATACCTCTTCTCTGGTTGTAATCACATCCTGCTTCATCAGACATTTCCTGAGGGTAGGGGCCATCTCTTGTTCCTCTTCCCCCTACCCAGCCTGGCCCCTGCTTTATGCCGAGCACAGTGACCTCAGGAGATACTCGCTGAATGAAATAGGGCATCAGAAGTCAGGTTGCCTGCTGAGCCCAAATCATCTCATCTAGAGATATGGGAGGTCTCTACCTGGTTCTGCTATTTTGCTCTAAATTAGGCCTAGAGTAAACCCCAGGGGCATTTTCCCTGGGGAACCCCATTCCCAGCCCTTAGGGTACTGGAGACAAAGGATGTGGGATCTGGGGGCCATGGATACTTACCACCCACTTCTTCCTCTTGATAACGAAGTAGAAAATATACCACTGGAAGTAGACAGGCAGCAAGGCTGGGGGCCCAACTGGGGAGGAAATGGAGACATCGGTGGGAGTGTGAGCCGCAGAAGGGTCGCCAAGGATCAGCTGTTACGGGACAGATGGCCTCCAGCACAGGGCTGCCTCTCTGCCACCTCCTGTCGCCCCTCCAGCCGCCCCCCTCAATCCATTGGGACCGACCAGGCACTGAAAGTGGGCATGAATGCCAGCCTGAAGAAAGGAGAATCTCCCATGAATGCTGAGAGGGTGAGCAGTAGGGCGTGGCATTCTCTTCCATGGAAGAGGACAGCTGGGGAAACAATGGCGTGGAAGCTGCCCTCCACCCGTGCCTTGAAGAAGGTGCTGCTCATCCTCCCCGAGCTGAGCTGCCGTGTCTTCAGCTCTGCCTCTGCTGGGGGCCCTCTCCTGGCCCTATGCCCGTCCTTGCAGCCATCAGCCCCCTGCTCCTGGCTGCTCCACCACGCGGGTGAAAGGACAGGAGCTGGAAAGTGTGTGTGTTGAGTGGGGGGACCCTGCTGATCCTCCACAGGCTGAAAGCTCACTTCCCTGCACTAGGGAAATGAGCTGGTGCCACCCAACCTGAAGCAGCCTGGAGGTTGACTATGGAAAGGGGCGCAAGAGCATCTCTTAGTACTGGGAGCTGAAGAAGGGGCTCCCGTCCACTGTGCTAGTCGGTTTCCTTCTGTGTCCCTTCTCTGCAGGGCCCTGATGTTACCTATAACCCAGCGTCACGACACTCACCCATGGCTCTTCTAGCCTGCTGTGCCATGGAGTCTAGCCTTCTTCCAATGTTTCTGTCCCACCCTTCTATCCTATCCCCATTTCTCCACAGGGATGGAGTTAAGATAAATTCCTTGAACTAAAATGAGATCAATGGAATCATCCCCGCCTTGGGGGAACGGCTGAACAGCCGTTTAAAATTCTTTAGGCATTATGGAAGGGCTTCCCTCGGAGGTCAGTTGGTAAAGAATCTGCCTGCAAAGCAGGAGACCTGGGTTCGATTCCTGGGTTAGGAAGATCCCCTGGAGAAGGAAATGGCAACCCACTCCAGTATTCTTGCCTGGAGAATCCCATGGACAGAGAAGCCTGGCAGGCTACTGTCCATGGGGTCCCAAGAGTCGTACATGACTTAGCAACTAAACCATCACCACAGGCATTATGGAGCAGATCTTTAAAGCAGCAGAAGTCTTCAGAAAGAGCTTAACAACTTCACTGGTGGTCCAGTGGTTAGGAATCCACCTTGTAATGCAGGGGTCTTGGGTTTGCCCCCTGGGCAGGGAACTAAGATCCCACATGCCATGGCGTAACTAAGCCCGCACTCCTCAACTACTGAGGCCGGTGCTCTCCAGGGTCTGTGATTCGAAGCGAAGTTCCCTCATGCAGCAGCTAAGACCCAACACAGCCAAATAAATGAGTATTTTTAAAAAAGGAAGAAAGAGCTTAAGACAACCATAGAAACATTGTCTCTTCCGCTCCCTCTTGCGGTCCAATCCTCCCACTGCTAGCCTAGCTACCTTTTGTCCCCCCGGGGAGTTGGGCTGTGCTCCACCTTGACCCTGGTGCGTGCTTGACAAATCAAAGTGAAGTTTCACAGGTTTAATCAGGATTGCTCCCCAGCACTCAGTTCCCTTGTGGAAGCCAGGGTGGGCCTGGAGGAACTAGTTTGATCCCAACACCAGTAACCTTTGACCAAACATTAGCCTAACTGTTGACTTTGCCCCTTAGAAGGTAGACTGCTCCCTTGCAGGGAGTAACCTGGTCCATGAGGAGAACTTCCTCCAGCCTTTACTTCAGACACTGTCATCCCAGGAGGCTTACTCCCTACTCACACCGCAGTTGGCAGCCCCTGCCAAGGCAGCGGCCCCCCTGGTGCTGGAGGAGGATACTCACTCAGGAAAAAGTATTTGTGCTGGTGGTTGTAGGGCATGTACTTTTTCTTCTGTTTCCCCAGCTGGGAAGGAAAGGCAAACACTCGTCAGCACCCACAGGCTGGTCGCCCATCCCCCACCCCCCATGACCCTGGCTCTTCCCCGATCAGGAGCAGAAGCCTACTGCAGGGCCGTCAGCTTGCTGGCGCCATAGAAGGCCCCCATGGGTCCAGCCTGACCTCCAGCTCCTGACGCATGAAGCCCAAGCTGCTGGGCTTGCTAAGCTCACCACACCCTGGACACGGCTCGGTGGCTCACACCCGCACAAGGCGTGAGCACAGCAGAGCCTGGGGGTCCTCAGAGCTCCCCATGTTCATCCAGACACACCCTTGTCAGGTTTCCAGGGGCCCCCACCTCCCCTTCCTGTCTCCATCTGGTACTCTTTTGACACCAGCGTCTCCACAGACAACCATCTTCACCCCATACGGGCCAGCTGTCTCTCTATATCCAAGCCCCTGACCTTCTCCAAAATTGTTCGGTTTCTTCAGATGTCAACATGAGCTTTATAAAACCCCTTGAAAGCTAAGCAATGTATGCCAAATATTTGTAGGAAACATACTAAGAAGAGCTTGGCAATCTGAAGGTCCTGGAAAGCCAGCAGGTGGTAAGGCGAGCTGCTGCCAGTTCAGCCAGGGTCCCCTAACGAGAGCGCTCAAAACCATGACAGCGCAGCTCTGCACTCTCCTTCAACACTCCCTCTGCCCCACGCGCCCTCCCTGGTTCTGGTGACCAGACGGCCAGAGGGTACAGGAGGAACTCCACCCCAGAGCAGGATACCCCAGAGCTCCTCCTTCCTTCAGAAGTCCATTTGCTGTTTCGACAGAACATTTACTGAGACTGTGCCAGGCACTTTGGCTAAGTGCAGCATTCTTCCTACGTTAACTGATTCATTCAACAAGTATTTATTAAGTGTCTATGTGCCTGGCACTGTTCTAGGTGTGAGGATACAGTGATGAGCAACACAAAATTCCTACCCTCGTGGAGCTTATAATCTTAGGAGAGGAAGCTGGTAATGACCTTATAGGCAGAGTTGAAGATAATTACAGATTAAAAACAGTAAAACATGACTGAAAGGGAGGAAGGCAGTGTCTTGGGTAGGATAGACAGATACGGCCTCCTTGGGGCCCTGAAATCAGAATGGAGACCTGAATGAGAAGGAGCCAGCAGTGCTGACACTGGGAGGAAAAGCATTTAAAGCAGAGAAAACAAAGGTTTGGGATGTTCAAGGGACAGAGGAAGGCCAGTGCGGCTGGGAATATAAAAGGGAGAATAGTCAATAAAGCCAGAAAACTAGGGATGAGCAAATCACGCTGGCCCTGGGAAGGCTACAGGAAGGAGTTTGGATTTTATTCCAAAAGTGATGGGAAGCCCTGTTGGCTTTCAGCAGGTGGCAGGATCTGCTTTGCGCTTTAAAGGCTCACTCTGGCTAGTGGTGGGGAGAATGAACCGCAGGGGGCAGGTAGAGTTGAAGGGAGACCAGCAAGGCGACTGGACCAGTATTCCAGATCTGAGATGGACCAGACCCAGGGATGGGAGGCAGGGGAGATGGAGAAGTCTATGGACTGGGAATATGTTTTGAAGGCAGCATCCCATCCCAAGCAACATTAACTAAGAGGAAGAAGCCAGAAGAGAAGCATCTGCCATGTTTGGTGGAGTAGGGGGGTAGAACTCTGGCCTTTTTGTTTGGGGGCTGTTACGGAAGGGAGCTCTGTGAGCTGGCTGCCTCCTTGAATGGCAATCAAGACTGATGGCCATCACAGTGCTGATAACTGCCCCACTGTGTTTCAGCTCTTGAAGGCCAGTAAAGTTATCTTTAGCATGAAGAGTTCCCTACACTTCCCTTGTTCTCCAGGGGAGCTGGGAGGCGCTGGGACAGATGCTCCTGGGTCAGCCCAGGGATCATTCCTCAGTCTGGACCCTCTGAGGCTGAACCAAGAGCCAAGCAGTCTGTAACCCATGCATTTCCTAACAGACAGCCTATCCTCAGCCTTGTAACTAAACAAACAAAAAAACCAAGAAACAAAAAACCCCCAAAACTCCAGAGAGTTATTTTGGTCCCAGAACATTCTCTATTTTTAGTGTCTACAGAAAGGAATTTCCTAAAAACCCGAGTACCAAGAAACAACAGAGGGGAAAAAAAGAAGCACCAGAGGCAGTGGTGTGAGAAGGTTCCCTTCCACTTAAGACTCTCGTCCTTTTTTAAAAAAAATCTTTATAGTGACAACAGAAGTGCTACCAGGAGCCTCATGCTCTGCCCAGTAAACAACCCACACTGCTCTCTAAGGAGCCATGCGAGCCAGAGGAGGCCAGGGCCCGTGTGTCATTGGCACAGTGCTGGGCATATAGCAAACCAAGTAAGTCTCTTTTCAGGAAGTGGGAAAATTAGAACCTTGTGGTCAGAGGAAATACAAGCCTCAAGCTAGGGGTTCCTGGTGCTAGGATGGCCAGTGCTGCCAGAACCTTCCCACAGAGTTCTTCTCATGGCCAGAGAGGAAGGAGGGCCAGGCTGTCTTAAATTCAGGCCTGGAGCTGAAATGTTTTTAACAACCATTTAATTCTGGGTGTGCTGAAATGTCATAGCGTGTCATGGAGTGGGGGAGGGGGACCTGGCAAAACTCTGACTACTGCCCAGAGCCTTGGGACAAAGGGTTTTAAATCAACTTTTCAAAGAACTCCACTGGCCACTCACAGCCTTCGGTCGCCTAGCACTCACTACAGGCTCACAAGGTCTCCCACCCACTCTCAGGAATTCATCCAGTAGCGGCTGCAATGTAATTGTTGCTCACAGCCTCAGATGGCAACTCAAACCCAGTGCTGACCACCCTGAAAGTCAGACTAGAATCAGGTGGGCAGAAGAATTACTCAGTGGATGAATATTCTAGGCAATGGGCGACAGAGGAGTAATCCAGTCTAGCTGTTGTGGGGGAGACGATGACACAGTAGGATGTGAGTGTGATGATTACAAAGTGCAGGGGGCTGACTGCCTGGGGTGGGGGTGTCTACAAAGCACCATCCATCGCCTTCCTTCAAGGCTGAGCGGCGTCTGCACAGCAATCTGGTCATCCTTTGAGTCCTTAGCAGCATATGGTACCTTTCTGCAATAGCTATTTGCTGACTTGAACTCACAACAAAGGACTTAGGCTGTCCTGGCAGCCTGTTTATTCCCTATGGCCTCCCACGACTTCCAAACAGTCGCCTGGCCAGCCCAGCCCGCAATCTTACCCACACAGACCAGCATTGTGAGCACTTGCCCGCAAGCCCACTGTGCTGGCTTGTTTCTGTGCTCCAAGACCATCACTGATAACCTCTGCTCACCTCCACAGAGAGGACCTTCCCCAGGGCAAAGAAGAAGGGGTGCATGTTGATGTCGGGGTCTTTGCGGAAGCAGTTGGGCTTGGCATGGTGCTGGAAGTGCAGGTGGTTCCACCAGCTGGCAGGGGCCCCCTACAGAAAAGTGGGGTGTGAATATGAAAGCCTCGTGTCCCCTCTCCCCTGGGCAGCCCATCATCGACTCGAGTTTCAGAGAGTTCCTCCCCATCCCACTGACCTTCAGGTGACCGATCACAAAATGATGTATCAGGTGGTTCCACTTAGAGGTGCCGAAGACGGACAGGTGTCCAAAGTCATGCTGCAGCCAGCCAGCCTGGACCTGAGCGAGAAGGGTTAGTGCTGAGAGCAGCCCAGCGTCCATCTGAACTGACTTGGCCTCTCCCCCTTCCCTCATCCACCTGGCCTGTGCTGGCCAAACTGAGTACATCCGGAAAGGAGTCAGGAAGTCTGGGTCCTGCCTCTGCCACCGACTCACATGAGAGCTGGGGCCAGTCACTATCCCTTCTCTGTTCTTCAGAGTCTCCAGCTCTGGGCCTCTGTGACTTCTGATGGACTAAACATCCAGAAGTACAGACCGGGATGGAGTGACAAACTCAGGCAAGCAGGAGGATTAATGAACAAGTGGGTTCTGACAGCCAGGTGTTGGGGCAGTGTTGTGGCGGAGGGCGGGGGAAGCCAAGCTTTACCAAGAAACCAGAATCTTGGTTCTTGGCATGCCTGGACCATGACAGAATCTGAAGTTTCTGAGGAGACACGCCACAAGAAGAAGGGAACCCTGGGAGGAGCAGCTAGAGAGGCAGCGGGAGAAACAGAAGGTGCCTGTGTGGTGAGGATGAGCAGAGAGAAGCCACAGACAACGGAAGATGGGTTCTCCTTCTGCACCAGCTCTCCTACTGTGTCCTCAGTGGCCTCCTAAGGGGTACAAAGAGCTTACCCTACGGATGCTGGGTGAGGCTGTGCTCTCAACAAGCCCAGGGCTCTCACCTGAACTATACTGAGCAGCAAGGAACACAGGAGGAAGGGCACGAAGGACGTCCCAAAGAGCCAGAGAGTGAGCCAGGCGGCGACGTCCAGCAGCAGGATGTGCAGCAGGCACAGCAGGAAGAAGACACGGTTGGCCTTCATGAGCCCCATCCGCTCCACCGTGGCCCGCAGCTCCCGGAACTCATGAGTCAGCTCTTTCTGTATTAGAGTGGAGGTGGAAAGGCTGTTATTCTCCCCAGTGCAACCCAGCACTGCAGCCAAGATCCCTCTTAAGCTCAAGGCACTCCCACTGTGATAACCTAGGAAGCCCACAGTCATAGGTAAAGGTACCACAACGCCAAAGATAACAAGAGGTGCTGTGGGATCAGGTCTAAGACCATGTGGTCTTTGGAGTGAAACAGAATCATTCTGTCCCTGCTCTGCTATTTACTGACAGCGTAATCCTTGGTCATGTTGCTTAACCTCTCTGACCCTCAGTTTTCTCATCTGGAACTGTGGATTATATGATGTTATGCTGGGCACAGAATTAAGTGCTCAGTCGATTGGTCTCAGGTTGAGGATGCTGATGGTAGTGGTGGTGGCCTTGTGAGAACCACAGCTTCCAGAGGCCCTGAAACCCAACAACTATGAGGGGGAAGCAAGGGTCTCAAGATTTGCAAGAACTACTGACTGTGGTCACCTGTGAGCATATGGAAGCCTGCCTTCTACCCCCTGCCCCTCCATCACCACAGGGTCTCACATTCTTAGTGGGCTCAAAGCTGGGCTGCTCCGGAGACAGCTCTCCAATCAGGAGGGAGTTCATATACTTCCTCACAAGGCCCTTGTTGATGTGGAACGCCACAAAGGGATCCTGCAAGGATGGGAAGACAGAACAGTGAGGAAGTCAGCCCTGCCCCCTGGACTTGTGGAGGGCTCACACCAAAGGCCATCCTCCTGATGCTGCAAGGACATTGCACCCAAGTTCAAATGGAGACCACTGCCCTCCAGGCAGCCTCCCTTTGAAGCTGCTCAGACTAGTCCCTGGTGTCCACCATTCAAGATCACCCACAGCATCTGTGTTCTAGTAAGAAGGGTACCACACCAATGAACAGGAAGCACGGGGAGGGGGACCACAGAAAGGCGCGCCTGTGCTGGCCTTTCCTCTGAGTGTCTCATGAAATCTGAGGAAGGAGACTCCTTGTGTCCACTAGGGGACGTGTGCATTTCTCCCCCTTTGCTCCATAGTTGTTCCGGTGGGCCTTCCATATTTCTCCTCCCACTCCGAATACCCCATGCCCTAGCGCACCAATTCTGTTTCTCCAAGGTGGGGTCCTCAGTGACTAAATTGATGACATTAACGTCCCGAAGGTCAGACAGCCCCCAGGCCCTAGCCACTAGCAAAGCCACTAGCGAGGAGGGACCCGGGGCGGAGCCGGCGGCCAGTGGCACCACACGTCCGGACCAATCGCGCTCCCCGCTGCGGCCGGCCCCGGCAGCCAAATCACACTGCAAGAAGCCCCAGGGTTTGGGCCTGCTCAGTCTACACATGCGCCAATCCACACCTTCTTCGCCTTCGGCCACAGCCTGCGCGCCCCAGTGGTCTCTCCGGAGACGAGCACAGCCTCCCAGGCTTGCCGCGACCGAGGGAGGGGCTGGTCCTCACACGGTTGGGCTCCACCGCGATATCACAAGAACCCTAGTGGCCCGAGGGGCGCTCTGAGATAGCAGAGAAAGCTGGGAACAGTAGAAGGGGTCGCGGCGCCAGGCGAAGGATATAGGGTGAGAGGACACAGCGAAGCGAAAGCTCCAACCTCTGGGTCCCAAGGAGTACCCCCCCCCCCAGCTCTGGAACTCAGAAGGGAGGTGCTAGCAGGTTGTCTAGAGAGGGAAGCAGCAGAATCGGGGCTGGGGAGCGCGCTGGCCCGAGGGAGGGATGCCACCAGCACCAGGCTTAGAGCCCAGGAATGCAAACAGCTGTCCGCTATGGTGAATAGCTGGAGACCCTGCTGGACTGAGGCTGAGTGACCTCCCCCACAGGATTCCAGGACTGCTCTCGGGTGGGTCCTAGCTAAGTGTATGCTGGTGCAGGCTCCCCACCTTCCGCACGATGGCCCCATTCCTCCCTGGGCACAAGCAGGCGCTAGGCGTCTCTGGCCAGTGCTGCCCCATCCCTGTGGATCTCGTCTTCACCCTGTGCAGGGGTTCCCAAGACAGTGGCTCTCCCCCAACTCAGTTCTTCGTCCTACCTGCACTCACCAGCCTAGCCAGGCACGCTTGGTCCAGACGCCGCTGCGCTTCCCTCCCAGCCACCCAGACAGGTCAAGAATCCCTCTCCCCGCCACTGACCCCTCCTCCCTCGGCCTCGGCAGGTTCGCCGTCGGGGAGCCCCGCACCCCGGAGCTTCCTCTCCCTCCTAGCCCTGCTCCCCGGCCTGCCCACGCTTCGAGACCGCAGATTCCCGGCCACAAACAGAGCCCCCAGAGCGGTGGCGCGGCCCTTTGTCTGTGCGTGCACATTGCCGGCCTCCGTCCCTACTCCCCAGACTCCACTTCTTCACCGCCTCTCCTGCCCTTGCCCGATCTGGCAGCACACCCAGTCACCCAGCAACAGGTACGCTCCTGCGCCTCCCGGCTTTCCCCAGAACTAGAGGGTGTTCAGTCACGACTGCCAAACTTCCTGTCTCGCGCGCTGAGCATCCAGCTCTAGCCGTCCGGTCCCGCCTCCTCCGGTGCCCCCGTCTGGCAGCTCTCACCGTGGCATCCTGCCCCGCGTAGTGGCTGATGACCCGGGAGCCCCCGGGATGCCGGCGGACGAATTCGCTGATGTTGTACACCTTTCGGTCAATCACGAGCCACCGCTCTTTTTCACGCCCAGAGCGCTGCGCCACTTCGTCCCAGGTGAAGTAGCGCGGGGTCTGCCCCTGGGCGGGGGTCTGCCCCTGGGCCGGAGTCTCGGGAGCCATCGGGGCCGGACGACAACGCGCGCCGGCTGGGTGGCTGCAGTCAGGAGCACGCACAGGACCCGCGGGGTAGCGCGCGCCGGCCTCGCAGGCTCTGGTAGCGGGTCCGCTGGTGCGCGTCCCGATCCCCGCAGCTCGCGCAACGGATTTTCATCCACGGAGGGGAGTCGGCGCCGAGCCCTGCTGCTCGCGCTCCTATTCGTCGAGCTGCGTGGCGCGGGAGCGAGTCCCCGCCTCCCCGCCGGCCCTGCTCGGGCGGGCGCTTGGGGAGGGTCGTGGCAGGCTGGCGGGGGCCCGGATCGCGCGCCCCCTTGCGGGCTCCTTGCCCGGGTCGCCGCCGGATCCCACTTTTCGACTCGAGCCTTTTAGGCTCGAGCTCACAGGGGGCGCCGCGAACTGGATAACGGTTCCTGTGAAGACTCCTGGGTGCGGGGCCCAGCTCGGGGAGGAGGGCGCCGAGTGCGCGGGTGCCCTGGACTTCTAGGGTAGGGTGGGCTCGGCCGGGGTGGAGGGCAGTGGGCAGAGGCCGAGCGGGCGAGTGGGTGGGTGAAGGGCGGGCCTCGCTGCCAAGGAGGCCTGCCATGCCTACAGGGTTGAAGGCTGGGGGGTTTGGCGAGGGGGTGTGGAGGGGGCTGTCCCAGGGGCCTTGTCTTTGGAGTGGGGGCATCCTCGCTTGTTCCAGACCGTGACCTGACCTGATGAATTCTCCCGCCTTCTCCCCACGTAGCTCCACCGGTTGAGTGACTGGAACGAGTCAGAACCCTTGGCAGTTATCTTGTAAAGGCATAATTATGGGGTGTTGGCTCGGGAGGTGGGTGGGAATGGTTAATGCTTTACTGTGCTCAGTATAACATTAAAAATGCCCTACAAATATTGTAACCCTGTTTGCCTTTTTTGCTTGTTGTTTTTATTTTTGTTCTTTTTTTTAAATTTAATTCTCCCAATTAATTGCCATCCTTAAATAAAAAGAAGTGGCCCAGCATCTCGGAGCCTCTGGGAGGCCCTGAATGAACAGCCTGGACCTTCCTTTTGAGGCATCGCTCCTCCATCCTGGAGGCACCTGGGAGCTGCAGGAGACCTTTAGGTAGCTTACGGGCTTGGAGCTCTGAGCTTTCCGAAAAGGTGAAAAAGAACACAGGTTTCCGGGTTGGGAGGGGGGGGGGCAGTTAGAAGATGTTAGAGTTATGAAGAAGCTCACTCAGTTCAGTGTTAAATTTTCTTTATTCAGAAAGCACTTTACAAAGCACATACTATGTGCCAGGCACTGTTAGTACGCTGTGAACATTACATTCATTTAATTCTCTTTAACAATGCTTTGAGGTAGGAACCTCACCTACAGATGGGGCAAATGGAGCCCCTGGGAGGTGAAGTATTTTATCACACAGTTAAGTGGAAGGACTGAGCTGAGAACCCACCTGTACTCTGAACCCCCGGGCTCTGCTGTCTCTCCTTTGATTATACTAGTGGGATTCGATTCTGCAGCCCAGAGAAAGGAGACTGTATTCCATGCACTTGAAGTAGGGTCTTTGCCCGTAGGAGTCAGGAGACTAGGAGAAATACAGCTAGATTTCTGGTAGGAAAGAACCTTCATCCATTCAACCCAAATCCCTCATTTCTTGAGATAAAAATGGAGGTTCAGAATGGAGAAAGGACTTCTGAGGGGAAGCTCAGGTGTCCTGGCTTCCAGGTAAGATGCCAGGCCGCTGTACCTTGCTCAGGGATGATGGCCCATGAAGCTCCCCCTTAGCACAGCCAATTTTCCATTTAAAAAAGAACATGCCCAACAACTTAGCTGTGTAATACAGGAAGTGGGGGGCAAGGGGCTTGTGGAGGATGAACTCATGGGATTTCTTTAATGCAGTTGTCTTCTTACCCCTTACAGACCAGTATAGCAAACCTACTATTTAACAGATAAGACTGAGATCCAAAGAGCAGGAGCCACACACTGAAGTAATGAGAATTAAAAAAAAAAAAAAAAGGGACCTAATTAAACTGAAAAGCTTTTGCACAACAAAGGAAACCATAAGTAAGATAACCCTCAGAATGGGGGTTATGCAAATGAAGTGACAAAGGATTAATCTCCAAAATATACAAACAGCTCAATGCAATTTAACATCAGAAAAAACAATCCAATCAAAAACTGGGTGGAAGACCTCAACAGACATTTCTCCAAAGAAGACATACAGATGACTAACAAACATGTAAAAAGATGCTCAATATCACTAATTAACAGAGAAAGGCAAATCAAAACTACCATGAGATATCACCATACATGGGTTAAATGGTCATCATCACAAAGTCTACAAACAGTAAATGCTGGAGAGGGTATGGAGAAAAAGGAACACTCTTGCACTGTTGGTGGGAATGTAAATTGATACAGTCACTGTGGAGAACAGTATGGAGTTTCCTTAAGAAACGAAAAATAGAACTACCATGTGACCCAGCAATCCCACTGCATTTATGAAAATTTCCTTAGGATAAGTTCTACATGTGTAATTAGTGCACTAAATGATAAAAACATTTTTAGACTCCTGTTAAGTGTTGCCACGTCACTTCTCTGCAAAGTTTGTTTATTGAGCACATATTTTGGGTGATTTAGTTTCACTGCAGCTGCCAACACCAGAACAAGACAGGAATGCAGATCTACCTGGCCAAGTGTCTCCCCCCAGCACTGTGAGCTCTAAACATTCAGGAATGAAGCACAACCACTTGGGATCTAACCAGTCCCCCACATTCTATCCAAATAATTATAATATCAACTTGCAAACACATTCTATTCTAAATGCATTTCAGGCTTAAAAAGGGCTCCATCAAGTTCCAACAAGATGTAGCAAGGAAGGGAGGCAGTGTGATAGGATAGAAAGAGCAAGGATTCGTATCTGAGAGACCTGGGACCTAGTCCGCCACTCCACTCGCTGCTGTGTAATGTCATGTTAGAAGTCACGTCAGCCTCTCTGGTTACAGGTTCCATATCTAAATTAAAGAGGCCAGATTCCTTCCAGTACTAGTAATCCATATGTTTTTTGATGAAAGTGTTACTTAAGATTCCATATCTCTGGTCGGTATTCACTTACAGACAAGGCTTTTGATAACCATTCCTTTCTTGGATAGATTATGCAGCAGTTGCCTGTCATTGAAGGCAAATTTGACACTCCTATTAAGTTTCTGCCATTTTTATTATTGAAAATTACTGAATTTTTAAAATAATTATGAACTTTTACTGCAAATCAGCGAATTGTTATCTAGTGTACTTGGTTCCAGCAGTTTGGCCAGAGCGGTGGTATTAAGGTCTCCTATTTTGCAGGTAGATTCTTTACCGTCTGAGCCACCAGGGAAGCCAAGAGAATACAGTCTTTTTCATACAGGGCTTCCCTTGTGTGGCTCAGCTGGTAAAGGATCTGCCTACAAAGTGGGAGACCTGGGTTCGATCCCTGGGTCAGGAAGATCCCCTGGAGAAGGGAAAGGCTACCCACTCCAGTATTCTGGCCTGGAGAATTCCATGGACTGTATAGTCCATGAGGTTGCAAAGAGTTGGACACGACTGAGGGCCTTTCACTTTTTTTTTTATACAACCTGTGTCCTCTGAGCCTCATTATTTAAACAAAACAAAACAAAAATTTAAATTCCTGAGTGGTCCAGTGGTTAGGACTCTGTGCTTCCACTGCAGGGGACACAGGTTCAGTCCCTGGTCGGGGAACTAAGATCCTGCATGCTGTGCTGTGTGGCGACACCTGCCCCACCCCCCCACCCCGCGCCCCGAATTAAATAAGATCAGATATTTTTGTCTCCATTTTGTCATGAGGAAACTGAGAAACTACCATCAGGTAGTAAGTGATGGAGCAGGAATACTGTGACCTGTGATGGCTTTTGATCTGTGACTTCCCACAGATACTCCTCCGCAAAGCCCAGATCCACCGCTATATTTGTGACCTAATCCTAGTGAAGCAGAAAATCTTATTCCTGACAACAGTAATTGGACCAAGGGGTCAGAAAGTGACCTCAAGCTTGTTACAGCCAGTCCCGCAGGGTATATATGGTAAGCAGGGGATGGGGAAATATTCTGCTGGGATTGCTTAGGTGCCGCCATTTTTTTCTATCACATTGAGATGACCTTCCTGCAGTTAAGAGAGAATCAGGCCAACAGGGTAAGAAAAGCAGAGACAAATATCAAGTGTTGAATTGCTGCTTCCAGAGGCCCTGGCTTCTGAAGCTATTTAGTTCTCTGGGAAGTCTCAGATCAAAAGCAATCACAGGTCACATTAGTATTCCTGCTTCATCACTTACCGCCTGATGGCAGTTTCTCAATTTCCTCATGACAAAATGGAGACTATAATTTCTGACCTATCTTACTTAGTTTTTTTTTTTTTGGCTATTTGGCTAAGTGATCCAGTAGATTTATTTGTTTCCTTACACTAATTGGAATTTCTTTCTTTCTTTCTTTCTTTGTTATTTGCAGCCAGGAAATGAACCCTGACTCTCACGCACCAGGCTTCTTTCTTCTAATATTAATAATAGAAAGGAGTCTTTTTTTTTTTTTTTTTTTTGGCTGTTTGGCTAAGTGATCCAGTAGATTTATTTGTTTCCTTACAGTAATTGGAATTTTTTTCTTTCTTTCTTTTTTTGTTATTTGCAGCCAGGAAATGAACCCAGAACCTCTGACTCTCAGGCACCAGGCTTCTTTCTTCTAATATTAATAATAGAAAGGAGTCATTGAGCATTTCCAGTATACCAGGCAGTGTGCTAAACACATCACTTATTTACTGGACCAAAACTAAGTCTCAACCCAGAAAGGCTGAATAGGGGACCTTGGAAAAGAGAAACCCCTTCCCCAGGTACCATGACATCTGAACTATCTTTTTTAAAAAAGACTGGGGAGATTAGAGTTTTTTTAAAAGTGTGGCCAAATGATTCTGAAACCGAGTCCCCCTAAAACCAAATGCCCTGAAGTCCCATACCGTTTATAATTAATCTCTCTATCTAAAACTTCATCCCTTTCTTGTTCCCTCTGACCTTAATCCTGTGCTACCTGAGCGTTCACCAGCCAGAGTCAGATGACTGAAATTACCACGGTCGATAACATCAATTATCCACTGAAATTTCAAATCTAGAAATTATCATTAAACATGCAAAGTCTGTTGTTTCTTCAGGGCAAGATCAGCTAACAGATCCTGGAGTAATGTATCACTTAGCCTGAGAACTGTAAATCAAAGACATGCTGACTCCTGAAACTACGTCTAAGAACTGTCATAGAAATTTCACAAGAGGATTAATTTCCACCTCTTTGTTCTCCCCACCATTTGAAAAGGATGTGTTTATTTACTTTGGCTGCCCTGGGTCTTAGGTATAGCATATGGGATTTTTTAGTTGCAGGATGGAACTCTTAGTGGAGACATGCAGGACTTATTTCCCTGACCAGGGACTGAATTCCAGGCCCCCTGCATTGGGAGCACAGAGTCTCAGCCACTGGACCAGGGAAGTGCCCCCCCACCCTTTTCTTAATTTATTTTTGGCTACACTAGGTCTGTGTTTTGGCACACAGGGTCTTGGGTGCTTTGGGCTTTCTCTAGTGGGGGCGAGCTGGGGCTACTATCTAGTTGTGGTACCCGGGCCTCCCGCTGTGGTCGATTTTTATGTTTCAGATCAGGGGCTCTAGAGCACGGGTTCATTAGTCGTGGCACACAGGCTTCATTGCCCCATGGCATGTGGAATCTTCCTGGACATGGGATCAAACATGTGTCCCCAGTATTGGCAGACAGATTCTTAACCACTGGACCACCAGGGAAGTCCTATTCTTCTCCTTTTTAAAAAACCCTCACTCAAAGACCAAGTTAGAATAGATCTGAGGTTTGTCTCCTATTCCCTTGTTTGGTGCTCTGCAATAAATCCTGACTTTGCCGCAAACTCGCACTGTCAGAGCTGGGCTATCTGTGCCAGAGGCACCTGAGCCTTTGCTGGGTTTCTGTTCTTCCCTGGTGGAGAAGGCTCCCCAGTGAAAGGCTCCAGATTGCAGTACACTCTTCTACAATGAAGGAGCTAGTCCTTTCCCTGCCTCCTTCCTGCTTACTTCCTCATTCTTATTAGCCATTCTGATTTGATAATGTGCAATGGGTTTTTTGTTTGTTTGTCCCCCCACCCCACCCCTGCACTACATGGCATGTGGGATCTTAGTCCCCCGACCTGGGATTGAACCCACCCCCCCTGCAGTGGAAGCATGAAATCTTATGCAGTCTTAACCACTAGACTGCCAGGAAAGTCCCTGCATTGCATTTTTTTTTTTTTTAATGTGGACTATTTCAAAGTGAAAGTGTTAGTTTCTCCGTCATGTCTGACTCTTCGTGACCCCATGGGCTGTAGCCCGCAAGGCTCCTCTGTCCATGGAATTCTTCCATGGCAAGAACACTAGTGGGTTGCCATTCCCTTCTCCAGGGGATCTTCCTGATCCAGGGATTGAACCTGGATCTCTTGCATTGCAGGTGGATTATTTACTGTCTGAACCACCTAGGAAGCCCTGCATTGGAAGGCGAAGTCCCCCACTGGACTGCTAGGGAAGTCCCCCTGCATTGCATTTTTGAGAGAAAGGCTTGATGTAAGTGCAAGATACTTTCTCTGCTAAATCATTGTTTTTTTTTAAATTTCTAACCCATTGCTCTTTTTTAAAAAATAATTGAAGTATAATGTATATGTATGACTGAGTCCCCTCACTGTTCATCTGAAACTGTGTCAACGTTGTCAATCAGCTATACCCCAATACAAAATAAAAGGTTTAAAAAATAATTGATGTATAATTGACATATATTAATTTCAGGCATTAAAACATAATGAGTGAAAAAGGTGGCTTAAAACTCAACATTCAAAAACCGAAGATCACGGCCTCCAGTCCCATTACTTCGTGGCAAATTGAAGGGGAAAAAAATGGACACACTTTTTTTATTTTCTTGGGCTCCAAAGTCACTGTGGATGATAACTTCAGCCATAAAATTAACTTGCTTGCTCCTTGGAAGAAAAACTATGACAAATCTAAACAGTGTATTAAAAAGCAGAGACATCACTTTGCCGACCAAGGTGCATAGAGCCAAAGCTATGGTTTTTCCAGTAGTCATGTACAGAATTGGACTATAAAGAAGGCTGAGTGCCAAATAATTGATGGTTTTGAACTGTGGTGTTGGAGAAGACTCTTGAGAGTCCCTTGGACTGCAAGGAGATCCAACCAGTCCATCCTAAAGGAAATCAACCCTAAATATTCATTGGAAGGACTGATGCTGACGTTGAATCTCCAATATTTTGGCCACCTGATGCAAACAGCCAACTCATTGGAAAAGCCCCTAATGCTGGGAAAGACGGAAGGTAAAAGGAGAAGGCAGCAGCAGAGGATGAAATGGTTAGATAGCCTCACTGACTCAATGACATGAATTGGAGCCAATTCCAAGAAACAGTGAAGGACAGAGGAGTCTGATGTGCTTCAGTCCACGGAGTCACTAAGAGTCGGCCATGACTCAGCGACTGAATAACAGCAGCATGTACCATGATGATTTGAAATTTCTGTATATTGGAAAATGATCACCACAAGAAGTCTAATTAACAGCTGAATCATTTTAGATTGCAAAACTCTAACTGTTCACATCATTACATTTAATTACCTTCAGGCTTCGTGGTGAAACCTGATGCTTTGACTTGCTTGTATTGGCTTCCTTGGAGGCTCAGTTGCTAAATGCAGAAGACCTGGATTCGATCCCTGGGTCAGGAAGATCCCCTGGAGAAGAAAATGGCAACCCACTCCAGTATTCTTGTCTGGAGAATTCCATGGCCGAGCCCGGTGAACTACAGTCCGTGGGGTCACAAAGAGGCAGACACCACTGTGACTAATTTTCTTTTTCACTTTCATGGTGAAAACATGAAGAACATTTCCCATTAAATTTATATGGTTAGTCTAGATCACTCTTTTGAGCTTATAACTCACATATCTAATGCTTTGTGGTCACTTCCATTGGGATGTCTTACCATCATATCCAGATTAGTATGTCTAAAGCTGAACTTGCCATCACCCTGTTCAACTCCCAAACCTCCCCTTCTGTGGTCTTCCTTATTATTATAAATGCTCTGTTGACTCAGCGGGAAGTCCTAGAGACCAGGGAGTTATTTCTGCAACTTCACTCTTCACGAGCCGCCATGGTTGATTCATTACCCAGTCCTGCCAGTTATACCTCCCAAAATATCATCAATGTACTCCTTTTCCTCGTTCTCCAAGGCATGGGTGCTTGCTAAGTCGCTTCAATTGTCTCTGACTCTGTGCGACCCTATGGACTGCAGTCTTCTAGGCTTCTCTGTCTATGGGATTCTCCAGGCAAGAATACTGGAGTGGGTTGCCAATTCCTCATCCAGGGATCTTCCCAAACCAGGGATCAAACCAGCGTCTCTTTGTCTCCTGCATTGGCAAGCAGGCTCTTTACCACTAGCACCACCTGAGAAGTCCAGGCAAGAATACTGGAGTGGTTTGCTGTGCCCTCCTCAAGGGGATCTTCCTGACTCAGACATCGAACTTGTGTCTCTTACGTCTACCTGCACTGGCATGTGGATTCTTTACCTCTGGTGTCACCTAGGAAGCTCCATTCTCCAGTGTCTCCACTCTATGCAAACTATTCTCACTTACTTAGATTCCTGTGTTAGTCTCCTCACTAGCCTTCCTGCCTTTATCCACATTTGCCTCCCTCCTATCCGATCACAGAACAGCTAGAATGGTCTTTGAGAATTTAAGATCATGTCAGTTTCCTAGTGTCAGTTTCCCAAAGCACTGGAAGTAAAATTCATACTCCTGTGACACCAGCTCCCCTCTCCAATCTCATCTGCTGGCTCTCTTCCCCTCACCAAGAACACTCCAGCCATAATTGCCTGCCTGTTCCTGAAACATGCTAAGCTCATTCTTGAATTAGAGCTTTTGCATATGGCTGTTCCTTCTGCTTGAAACGTGATCCACTGCTCCTTCCATGATTCACTCCTTCTCAACCATCTGTTCCTAACTTAAAGTTCATTTCTTTAAATAATCTTTCCATGACTACCACTTTTTCTAAGGAAGATTCTCCCTACTGCTGCTTACTCATGATTTTAACAGCCTCTTTATTTTCTTCTCACAAGAATTGTAATTATTTATTCTTTCTTTGCTAATTTTCTGTCTCCCTGACCAGATTATAAGCTTCATAAGGATGAGGTCTTATCTTGTTCACGGTTGTATCCCTAATGTGTACTTAGTACAATTAATTGGATGAATGAATAAAATCAATGAGAAAAAAAGTTAACACAAATGAATGATACCAACAGGAAGTCATAAGAAAAAATGTACACACCATCAATAAACACAAGAGGTTGCTCAGATTCTGTCCCATAATTTAAAAGGCAGGAGACAGCACTTTTCATATGTCAGATTGCCAGAATTTAGAGGTTTGGCTATATCTCTTAGACTTGGCTAGAGTTTGGAAAAACAGGTTGAGGGATGGTAAATTAGTACAGTGATTTTAGAAAGCATTTGGCAATATCCATCAAATTATAAAAGGCATATATTCATTGACCCAAGAATTCCAGATGTAGACTTGCATGAGAATGCAAATAAATAACTTCCAAAGTGTTTACTGTAACATTTTTTTTTGTTATAGGAAGAATATGGAATAATAACAGCTAATATTTTTAAGTACTCACTGTGTTCCAGGACAGTTCTCATATAATTCACAGAGCAACTCTATGAAGCGGTTGTTATTATTATATTCCATTTTGCAGATAGGGTAATTAGCAGGTAAGGTCCCCAAGGACCCACAGCCAGTAAATGACAGAGCTGGGAATTTAACCCAGAGCTGTACAGTTAATCATTTTTTTTTTCCTTTTTTAAAATTTATTGTTTTTCATTTGTTTATATTAGTTGGAGGCTAATTACTTTACAATATTGTAGTGGTTTTTGCCATACACTGATATGAATCAGCCATGGACTTACATGTGTTCCCCATCCTGAACCACCCCCCACCTCCCTCCCCATCCCATCCCTCTGGGTCATCCTAGTGCACCAGCCCTGAGCAGTTGTCTCATGCATCAAACCTGTTTCACAACTGATAATATACATGTTTCAATGCTATCATCTCAGATCATCCCACCCTCGCCTTCTCCCACAGAGTCCAAAATTCTGTTCTATACATCTGTGTCTCTTTTTCTGTCTTGCATATAGGGTTATCGTTACCATCTTCCTAAATTCCATATATATGTGTTAGTATACTGTATTGGTGTTTTTCTTTCTGGTTTACTTCACTCTGTATAATGGGCTCCAGTTTCATCCACTTCATTAGAACTGATTCAAATGTATTCTTTTTAATGGCTGAGTAATATTCCACTATGTATATGTACCAGAGCTTCCTTATCCATTCATCTGCTGATGGGCATCTAGGTTGCTTCCATGTCCTGGCTATTATAAACAGTGCTGCGATGAACATTGGGGTACACGTGTCTCTTTCAGTTCTGGTTTCCTCGGTGTGTATGCCCAGGAGTGGGATTGCTGGGTCATATAGCAGTTCTATTTCCAGTTTTTTTTTTTTTTTTTTTTTTACACTGAATAATATTTCCAGTTTTTTAAGGAATCTCCACACTGTTCTCCATAGCGGCTGTACTAGTTTGCATTCCCACCAACAGTGTAAGAGGGTTCACTTTTCTCCACGCCCTCTCCATCATTTATTGCTTGTAGACTTTTGGATAGCAGCCATTCTGACTGGCGTGTAATGGTACCTCATTGTGGTTTTGATTTGCATTTCTCTACTAATGAGTGATGTTGAGCATCTTTTCATGTGTTTGTTAGCCATCTGTATGTCTTCTTTGGAGAAATGTCTGTTTAGTTCTTTGGCCTATTTTTTGATTGGGTCATTTATTTTTCTGGAATTGAGCTGCAGGAGTTGCTTGTATATTTTTGAGATTAATTCTTTGTCTGTTGCTTCGTTTGCTATTATTTTCTCCCATTCTGAAGGCTGTCTTTTCACCTTGCTTATAGTTTCCTTTCTTGTGTACACTTAATCATTACAGAAAGTCCCGTACATATGAACGAGTTCCATTCTGAGAGCACATTCTCAAGTCCAATTTGGTCATAAGTCCAACAAAGTTAGCCTAGATAGTCAACAAATACAATCAACTCTATAGTACTGTACTATAATGGGTTTATAATACTTTTCACACAAATAATATATAAAAAGCACACACACAAAAAAACATTTTTAATCTTAACAGTACAGTACCTTGAAAAGCACAGTAGTACAGTTCAACAGCTGGAATATAGGGGCTGGCATCAATTCTTCAGCGTGAATTCTTCAGCGCTCAGCTTTCTTTTAGTCCAACTCTCACATCCATACATGACTACTGGAAAAACCATAGCTTTGACTAGACGGACCTTTGTTGGCAAAGTAATGTCTCTGCTTTTCTCTCTAGGTTGGTCATAGCTTTTCTTCCAAGAAGCAAGCGTCTTTTAATTTCATGGCTGCAGTCACCACCTACAGTGATTTTGGAGCCCCCCCAAAATAAAGTCTGTCACTGTTTCCATTGTTTCCCATCTATTTGCCATGAAGTGATGGAACCATGAAGTGATGGTTTTTCCAGTAGTGATGTACAGAATTGGACTATAAAGAAAGCTGAGCGCCGAAGAATTGATGCTTTTGAACTGTTGTGTTGGAGAAGACGCTTGAGAGTCCCTTGGACTGCAAGGAGATCCAACCAGTCCATCCTAAAGGAAATTAGTCCTGAATATTCATTGGAAGGACTGATGCTGACGTTGAATCTCCAATGCTTTGGCCACCTGATGCAAAGAGCCAACTCATTGGAAAAGCCCCTAACGCTGGGAAAGACTGAAGGTAAAAGGAGAAGGCAGAAGCAGAGGATGAAATGGTTAGATAGCCTCACTGACTCAATGACATGAATTGGAGCCAATTCCAAGAAACAGTGAAGGACAGAGGAGTCTGATGTGCTTCAGTCCACGGAGTCACAAAGAGTCGGCCATGACTCAGCGACTGAATAACAGCAGCATGTACCATGATGGTTTGAAATTTCTGTATATTGGAAAATGATCACCACAAGAAGTCTAATTAACAGCTGAATCATTTTAGATGGCAAAACTCTAACTGTTCACACCATTACATTTAATTACCCTCAGGCTGCATAGTGAAACCTGATGCTTTGACTTGCTTGTATTTGTATTGGCTTCCTTGGAGGCTCAGTTGGTAAAGAGTCCGCCCACAATGCGGGAGACCTGGATTCAATCTCTGGGTCAGGAAGATCCCCTGGAGAAGAAAATGGCAACCCACTCCAGTGTTCTTGTCTGGAGCATTCCATGGCCGAGCCTGGTGTGCTGCAGTCCATGGGGTCACAAAAAGTCGGACACGACTGAACGACTGAACTGAACTGATGGAACCAGATGCCATGATCTTAGTTTTTGAATGTTGAGTTTTAAGCCAAATTTTTCACTCTCCTCTTTCATTTTCATCAAGAGGCTCTTTAGTTCTTCTTCACTTTCTGTCATCACTGTGGTGTCATCTGTGTATCTGAGGTTATTGATATTTCTCCCGGCAATCTTAATTCCAGCGCTCGCTTTGGCAGCACATATACTAAAATTGGAACAATACCCAGAAGATTAGCATGGCCCCTGTGCAAGGATGACACGCAAATTCGTGAAGCATTCCATATTTTTACAATAACCCTATATGCAAGACAAAAAGAGACACAGATGTATAGAGCAGAATTTTGGACCCTGTGGGAGAAGGCGAGGGTGGGATGATCTGAGAGAATAGCATTGAAACATGTATATTATCAATTGTGAAACAGATCGCCAGTCCAGGTTTGATGCATGAGACAAGTGCTCAGGGCTGGTGAACTAGGATGACCCAGAGGGATGGGATGGGGAAGGGGTGGGAGGGGGGTTCAGGATGGGGAACACATGTAAGTCCATGGCTGATTCATATCAGTGTATGGCAAAAACCACTACAATATTGTAAAGTAATTAACCTCCAATTAATATAAATAAATGAAAAGAAAAGAAACAGGGTATTCCTTGGAAGGACTGAGGCTGAAGCTGAAACTCCATACTTTAGCCACCTGATGAGAAGAACTAACTCATTAGAAAAGATTCTGACGTTGGGCAAGATTGAAAGCAGGAGAAGGGGATGGCAGAGGATGAGATGGTTGGATGGCATCACCAACTCAATGGACATGAGTTTGAGCAAGCTCTGGAAGTTGGTGATGGACAGGGAGACCTAGCGTGTCGCAGTCCATGGGATCGCAAAGAGTCTGAAACGACCAAGCGACTGAACTACTGAACTGAACTGAACTGCTTGAAACAAAGTAAACTGAACGCACTCCAGGCACTCCCTGGCAGTGTGGTACCTCCCTGGCAGCTCTGAGCGGGCATGCAATGCCACCATCAGCCGCTCCTGAAAGGTCTGTGGCCTCCCTTCTGCCACCACTGTATAGTGGCCCTTGCTGGCCCATGTTTTCTTTTGATGCATTATTCACATTTTTAAAAGATTTATTGATGTCATTTATTTGCATTTGCCTGCACTGGGTCTTTGTTGTGGCTCACAGGCTCCTCACTGTGGCGGCTTCTGTTGTAGAGCATGGGCTTCGTGGCTCCGGAGCATGTGGCATCCTCCCGGAGCAGGGAGCAAACTTGCGTCCCCTTCATTGGCAGGCAGATTCTTAACTCTTGGACCACCAGGGAAGTCCCCAATAAATTCTTAATTATTTAAAAGATAATTTAAAATAAAGAACTAAATTAAAAAAAATCTTAATTCCAGCTTGTGCTTCATCCAGCCCAGGATTTCTCATGATGTACTCTGCATATAAGTTAAATAAACAGGGTGACAATATGCAGCCTTGATGTACTCCTTTCCCAATTTGGAACCAGTCTGTTGTTTCATGTCTAATTCTAATTGTTGCTTCTTGACCTGCATATAGATTTCTCAGGAGGCAGGTCAGGTGATCTGGTATTCCAGTCTGTTGAAGAATTTTCCACAGTTTGCTGTGATCCACACAATCAAAGGCTCTGACATAGTCAATAAAGCAGAAGTAGAAGTTTTTCTGGAACGCTCTTGCTTTTTCGATGATCCATTGGACATTGGCAATTTGATCTCTGGTTCCTCTGCCTTTTCTAAATCCAGCTTGAACAACTGGAAGTTCATGGTTCACATACTGTTGAAGCCTGGCTTGGAGAATTTTAAATATTACTTTGCTAGTGTGTGAGATGAGTGCAATTGTGTGGTAGTTTGAACACTCTTTGGCATTGCCTTTCTTTGGGATTGGAATGAAAACTGACCTTTTCCAGTCCTGTGGCCACTGCTGAGTTTTCCAGATTTGCTGGCATATTGAGTGCAACACTTTCACAGCATCATCTTTTAGGATTTGAAATAGCTCAGCTGGAATTCCAATACCTCCACTAGCTTTGTTTGTAGTGATGAGCAATTATAAAACTGAGCAGAAGACATGAACCAACTGTTTTTGGCCTTTTTACAATCAGTAGTGTGATCCCCAAGTAAAAAGAGGTGTACAAAATGCCACTATCTCCTCAGCTTTCTGCCTGATGCCACTTTCTGGTGCTGCAGTGAGGCGAAGTTCAAGCAGAACATAGCAGAGATGAACATTTGAAGCTGTTGATGGAGCTAAGACTTGTAGGTCAGAGTGTTCGACAGAAGGGTGTACAGAAAAGGTGTACCAAAAAAAGGATGTACAAAACAAGCTGTATATGGGCCTTTTTAAGTCTTTTGTTGTTATTATTCAGTTGCCCAGTCATGTCTGACTCTTTGAGACCCATGGACAGCAGCATGCTAGGCCTCCCTGTCCCTCACCGTCTTCCGAAGTTTGCCGAAGTTCATGTCCATTGCATTGGTGATGCCATCCAGCCGAACACTAAAGACTTAAGAATATTCAGGGTGAGACCTCACAGGCTTGGCCATACTGGTTTTCACAGCATTGGGAAATGTAGGAGTTTCTATTAGGTAGAATCAAGGGACCTTATTAAATTGTCAAGCATTCAATTGAGAACCAGAAAGGTCATGCATTAGGAGTATGGCTACTCTAATCCTATTATGCTAGACCTTTCCCATAAAGTTTAAAAATATGCCACACACACACAAAAAAAGAAAAGCTACCAGTCAGTAAATTAACTTGGTCAGAACAAGATATAATATCCTTTAAAGGAAAGCAATAAAATCCTAACACTCAAAAAAATTTAGCATTCACTTTGTTTAACATAAAATGTAGAATAGCTAGACATGAAAAAAACTCATAACCAGAGTAAGAAAAAAAAGACAATAGAAATTGACCCATAGGTGACAAATGTTAAAAGAGCAGACAGGTAATTTTAAATAGCTATTCTTAATACACTTAAGAATTTAAAGGAAAAGATTAACATACTGGGTAAGAGATGGAAAAGTTCACTAAAAGAAACAGTAAAAAAAAAGAAATGGAAATTCTATTTTTTTTAATTGAAGTACAGTTGATTTACAAGTTTGTGTTAATTTTGCTACACAGCAAAGCGATTCAGTTATATATATATATATTCTTTTTAAGCTTTTGTTTGTCTTTTGTTTCTTTTTTTCATATTCTTTTTTATCATGGTTTGTCACAGGATATTGAATATAGTTCTCTGTGCTATAGAGTAGGACATTGTTGTTTATCCATTCTGTATATAAGAGTCTGCATCTGCTAACCCCAACTTGCCATTACACTCCTTCCTCACCAACCTCTTCCCCTTGGCAACCACGAGTCTATTCTCTACATCTGTGAGTCCGTTTCTATTTCATAGGTAGGTTCATTTGTGTCATATTTTAGATTTCACATAAAAGTGATATCATATGCAATTTATATTTCTTTCTGACTTACTTCACTTAGCATAATCTCAAGTTGCATCCATGTTGCTACAAATGGCATTATTTTGTTCTTTTTTATGGCTGAGTAGTATTCCATTGTACATATGTACCATATCTTCTTGATCCATTCATCTGTCTATGGACAGAAATGGAAATTCTAGAAGTAAAACTGTAGCATCTGGAATATAAATTCACTGGGTGGAACTAACAGCACACTGGAAACTATAGAAGGAAAGATCAGTGAAATTGAAGATAGGGATGTAGGAATGATCTAGAGTGATGCTTACAGAGGGGGGTGGGTGGAGGATAGATAAAGGAAAAAGAGCAATGAAGGCTTCCCTGGTGGTCCAGTGGTTAAGAATCCGACTAGCAATGCAAGGGACACTGGTTCAATCCCAAGTCTGGGAAGATCTCACATGCCACAGAGAAACTAAACCCATGAGCCACAGTACTTAGCCTGTGAGCCTAAAACCTGTGCTCTGCAACAAGAGATGCCACCGCATGAGTCTGCATACCACAACAAAGAGTAGGCCCTGCTTGCCACAACTAGAGAAAGCCCAAGTGCAGCAATGAAGAACCACCACAGCTAAAAAATTACATTAAATAAATATTTTTTTTAAAGGAGCAATGGGTTGGTGGGGAAAGAGTATAAGGGGAAGTTGGGGTTAGCAGATGCAGACTATTAAATGTAGAATGGATAAACAACAATATCCTACTGTGTAGCACAGAGAACTATATTCTATATCTTGTGATAAACCATGATAAAAAAGAATATGAAAAAGAAAGAAAAATAATATACTAGATAATATAAAATGATGTAACATACATATAACTGCAACCCTAGAATAAGAGGAAAGACTAGGGTTAAAAAAAATTAGTGGCCAAAATGCTTCCAAATTTGAAAATATCAATTCATAGATCCTAGGATCTTAATGAATCCCAAACAGGAAAGAAATGCAAAGAAAATCATGCCCAGGAATAGCAGTTAAATTGCTGAAAGTGAAAAAGAGTAAATATTGAAAGTGTCTATAGGAGAAATATACACTACAGTTAATGAACAGCAATAAAAATGACCACTGATTCCCACCAGAAATAATGCTATCAGAAGACAATGAAAAAATATTGTTATTGTGGGAACCTATAGCCAATGAAAATATTCTTGAAAAACAAAGGCCTGTGATTGTGGGGATGAGGTTGAGGGTGGTTCAAATGGTATATGGGAACTCTTTGTACTTTTCACTCAATTTTGGGTTGTGACCCTAAAACTGCTCCATTAAATTAAATGTTAAAGCAAGTTCTTCAGGTCAAGGAAAATGATGTAAGGTAGAAAGTGAGATTTAAAAGAAAAAAAAGAAAGTGAGATTTATACAAAGGAATGAAAAGCACCAGAAATGGTGCATTTGTAGATAGATAAAACATACTTTTTCTCATTTATTAACTTTCTTTGAAAATAATTAACTATTTAAGACTTCCCTGGTGGTCCAGTGGTTAAGAATCTGCCTGCCAATACTTGGGGACACAGGTTCGATCCCTGGTCCAGGAAGACCCCACAGCTAAGCCTGTGTGGCACAACTACTGAGCCCAAGCTCCAAAACAAGAGACGCCACCACAGTGAGAAGCCTGTGCACCACAGCTAGAGAGTAGCCCCTGCTTGCTGCAACTGGAGAAAGTCTGCATGAAGCAATGAAGACCCAGTGCAGCCAAAAACAAATAAAGAATAAATACAATTTTAAAGTAACTATTTAAGGAAGAAATAATAACACTACATTGTGAGGTTTATAACATAATGTATTTGGTTATACATGAAGTGGTATATTAACTAATGGTAGACCATGATGAGTTATGGATATATATTGTATGCCCTAGAGTAACTATTAAACCAAAAAGGTATGTCTAAAAAGCTAATGGAGGAGATCAAATGAAAACAAAAGAAAGAGTTTAAAAAATACAAGAGTGGAGGGATAAAGGAACCAAATATAGATAAGACAGAGAGAAAACAAATAGCAAAATGATAGACTTAACCCAACCATATTAGTAATGATACTAAACATAAACAGACCATATATTCCAGATTATCAAACTGAATATAAAAGCAAGACTCAGTTATATACAACTGCACTTTAAGTATACTAACACAAATAAGTATAAGAATCGAAAATGTATACAATGCACAGGTTGATCATAAGAAATTTGAGGTGGCTAAATTAATTAACATCAGATAAAATAGACTTTGAGATTATTATCATAGGGAATTTCACAGTAAGGAAGTTATTAATTCATTAAGAATACATAAGAATCCAAATTTTGTATAGATCTAATAAAAGAATTTTGAAATATGTAAAGCTAAAATTGACAGAACTAAGAAAGACAAGTAGACAAATCCATAATCATAGTTGGAGTTTTTAACACCTTCTTTTAGGAATTTATAAAACAGACCAAAAAAATTAGTAAAGATAGAGAATGAACAATACCATCAACCAGCTTGACTTATTGAAATGTATCAAATACTGCATTCAACTACTGTATTTTCAAGAATACACTGAACATTCAAGATAAACTATATGTTAGGTCATAAAAATAAATATATAACACTACATATAAAATAAAATTATACAGAGTATATCCTCTGACAACTCTGTTAAATTAGGAGTTGATTACAATGGCATGTCCAGAAAACCAGCAAATATTTGGAAATTATCATATTACCAGATAATCCATAGAGTCAAAGAGATGGCAAGGAATTAGAAATATTCTTAAATGAATGGTAATGAAAACACATTAAAATTTGTGCGATACAGTTAGCAGTGCTTAAAGGGAAACTTATAGCTTTAAATGTTTGTTTTAGAAAAGTTATGATATTAATGAATTATAGAATGAAAGTAAATACAATAAAAAAAATTAGTAGTTTGAAAAAATGAAAGAAATCTATAAATCTCTAGCAAGAATAATAGAGAAAAAAGAAAACATCTTACACCATTTATAAAAATAAACTCAAAATGGCTTTAAGACTTAAATATAAGACATGACATGATAACACACCAGGAAGAGAACATAGGCCAAACATTATTTGTCATAAATCATACCAATGTTTTCTTAGGTCATTCTCCCAAGGCAATAGAAATAAAACAAACAAATGGGACCTAATCAAATTTACAAACTTTTATACAGAAAAGTAAGCCAGCAACAAAATGAAAAGAAAATCTATAGAATGGGAGAAAATATTTTCAAATGATGTGACAGACAAGGGCTTAATTTCCAAAATAGGCAAACAGCTGATACAACTTATTCAACAACAACAACAACAACAAAAACCCCAAACAACCCAATCAAAAAATGGACAGAAGATCTAAACAGACATTTCTCCAAAGAACACAGATAACCAAGAAATACAGTGCCCTGTGCTCAGTCGTGTCTGACTCTCGGCGACCCCATGGACTGTAGCCCACCAGGCTCCTCTGTCCATGGAATTTTCCAGGCAAGAATACTGGAGTGGGTTGCCATTTCTACTTCCAGGGGATCTTCCTGACCCAGGGATCGAACCCGCATCTCCAGTGTCTCCTACATTGTGAGTGGGTTCTTTACCCATTGAGCCATCAGGGAAGCCCACGGATAGCCAAGAGGCACACGAAAAGATGTTCAACATCGCTAATTAAATGAGGTATCACCTCACGCCTGTCAGAATGGCCATCATTAAAAACTCTACAATAACAAGTACTGTAGAGCATGTGGAGTAAAGGGAAACCGCCTACTCTGTTGGTGGGAATGTAAGTTGGTGTCGCCACTGCAGAGAGCAGTATGGCGGTTTCTCGGAAAACTAAAAATAGGATTACTGTATGATCCAGCAATCTCACTCCTGGGCATAATAAAAAAAGTGCATGCACCTCAATGTTCATAGCAGTACTATTCACAATAGGCAAGACATGGAAACACCTTAAATGTCCATTGACAGATGAATGGATAAAGAAGATGTGGTACAGATATACAATGGAATACTATTCAGCAACATAGATGCGACTTGAGATGATCATATCATAAGTGAAGTCAGGGGAATTCCCTGGTGGTCTAGTGGCTAAGACTCCGGGATCCTATTGCAGGAGATCTTGGTTCCACCCCAGGTAAGGGAACTAGATCCCACATCCCACAGCTAAAGATCCCACATGCTGCAACTAAAAGACCTGGTGCACTGAAAAAAAAAAACAAACCCTGAAATAGACTTACATAAATAGTCAACTGAACTTTGACAGAGGAGCAAAGTTAATACAGTGGAGAAAAGAGAATGTTTTCAACACATGATGTTGCACAATTTAACATCCACATTAAAAAAAAAATGATCTAGGTACAGACCTTAGACCCTTCACAAAAAATTAGCTCAAAATGAATTGTAGACTTAAATGTGAAACACAAAACTGTAAAACTATAACATGGGAGAGAATTAATGTGATCTCGAGTTTGGCAATGGCCTTTTTATACACCACACTAAAGGCATGACCCATGAAAGAGATCATTGGTAAGCTGGACTTCATTGAAATTAAAAACCTATGCTCTGTGAGAGACAATGTGAAGAAAAGGAGAAACCAAGCCTCAGGCTGGGAGAAAGTATTTGCAAATACTTTCTGGTCCAGGCCTGTTACTGATAACAGGACTTACCTGATACAGGACTGTTATCTCAAATGTACAGAGAACTCTCAAAACTCAAAAATAAGAAAACAAATGGAGAAAATACTTGCAAACCATATATCTGATAAGGAACTCATACGACTTAATGGCAAAAATATATAAGGAACCCATACAACTCAATAGCAAATAACCAAATAAACCAATTCAAACATGGACAAAGTATCTTGTAAAATAATAGAAAATATATGTTGATCTCTGTCCCCAGTTCCTGGAACCTTTGTCATTTCCTGGGTAGGATAGCAGTGTCTTTGCTCTGGTGAAGTGACTTATCGAGGGTAGGCTCCTGAATGAGGGCCAGTCACCAGAAAGATTAAGCCGTAATCAGTAGGCTTGGCGTTTTCAATCTCATTCCCCCATCTTCCACAGAGGAGCTGGAAATGGAGTTAATGATTGATGTTGCCTGCATGAGGAAGCCTGCATAAATATTCTGAAAGTGTGGGGTTTGGAGAGCCTCTAGGTTGGTGACCACATGGAGTGGGGTGTGGAGAGTTGTACACATGGACAGGGCATAAGAGTTCAGTGCCCCTTCCCATATACTTTGCCCTATACATCTCTTCCATATGGATGTTCATCTGTATCCATTACCATATCCTATTACAGTAAACTGCTGAACAGTAAGTAAACGGTTTTCCTGAGTTCTGGAGCCATTCTAGGAAATCAGTTGAACCCAAAGATGACACTGTGGGAACCTCTGATTTGTAGCCAATGGGTCAGAAGCACAGAAGCATCTGAACTTTCTATTGGCATCTGAAGTGGTAGGGAGGGGACTTGTAGGACTGAGCCCTTACTTTGTAGGATCTGACACTATCTCCAGGTGCAGAGTGTCAGAAATGAGAGTTAAATTACTGGCGTGGGGAAACCCCCTTCACATTTTGTGACCAGAGTGTCAGAAGTGAAGTGTTCTGTGTAAAAGTAAAGGACACACATAGGAAAAAAGGACTACTGAGGGGTTAAAATACAGGCCTGGGGGACTTCCCTCATGGCCCAAATTCCTTGCTCCCAATGCAGGGGGCCTGATTTGATCCCTGGTCAGGGAACTAGATCCCAAATGCTGCAACTAAGAAGTTCTGGAGCCGCAATGAAGATTGAAGATCCCATGTGCCACAGATGCAGCTCAGTCAAATAAATAAATGTTTTTAAAAATAAATGAATAAAATACAGACCTGAATAGATGTTATACCAGAGAAGGTATGCAAATGGCCAACAGGTACATGAAAGTTTGCTCAACATCGTTACTCACCAGGGAAATGCAAATCAACCCCACCTCTACTCCCCACAATGAGATATCATCTCACACCTGATGTCTGTTACCAAAAGATGAGAGAGAACAACGAATGTTGGCAAGGATGTGAAGAAAAGAGAAGCCCTGTGCCCTGTTGGGCGGAATGCAAATTGGTATAGTCACTACAGGAGACACTATGGAGGCTCCTCAAAAAATTAAAAATAGAATGGTCCAGCAATCCCACTTCTGGACCAACATAGACAGCATATTAAAAAGCAGAGACATTACTTTGCCAACAAAAGTCCGTTTAGTCAAAGCTATGGTTTTTCCAGTAGTCATTTATGGATGTGAGAGTTGGACTATAAAGAATCCCGAATAATGGATGCTTTTGAACTGTGATGTTGGAGAAGACTCTTGAGAGTCCCTTGGACTGCAAGGAGATCCAACCAGTCAATCCTAAGGGAAATCAGTCCTGAATATTCATTGAAAGGACTGCTGCTGAAGCTGACGCTGCAATACTTTGGCCACCTGATGCGAAGAGCTGACTCATTGAAAAAGACCGTGATCCTGGGAAAGATAGAAGGCAGGAGGAGAAGGGGATGACAGTGGATGAGATGGCTGGATGGCATCACTGACTCAATGGACATGAGTTTGAATAAGCTCCGGGATTTGGTGATGGACAGGGAAGCCTGGTGTGCTACAGTCCATGAGGTCACAAAGAGTCGGACATGACTGAGTGACTGAACTGAACTGAACTGATCTGAAGGAAATGAAATCACTCTCTCAAAGAAACACCTGCATTTCCATGTTCACAGCAGTGTTATTCACCATATCCGAGACATAGAAACAACCTGAGTGTCCACTGATAAATGAATGATGTTTTAATGCGGGGTATATACACATTGTAATATTATTCAGCTGTAAGAAAGAAGGAAATCCTGCCATCTGTGACATGGATGGAACTTGAGGGCATTCAATTCAGTTCAGGTCGGTCACTCAGTTGTGTCCGACTCTTTGTCACCCCATGGGCTGCAGCTCGCCAGGCCTCCCTGTCCATCACCAACTATGGAGCTTACTCAAACTCATGTCCATTGAGTCGGTGATTCCATCCAGCCATCTAATCCTCTGTCATTCCCTTCTCCTCCCACCTTCAATCTTTCCCAGCATCAGGGTCTTTTCAGATGAGTCAGTTCTTCACATAAGGTGGCCAAAGTATTGGAGTTTCAGCTCCAGCAGCAGTCCTTCCAATTTGATCTCTGGTTCCTCTACCTTTTCTAAATCCAGCTTGACCATCTGGAAGTTCACGGTCCATGTACTGTTGAAGCCTGGCTAGTAGAATTTTGAGCATTACTTTGCTGGCATATGAGATGACTGCAATTGTGCGGTAGTTTGAACATTCTTTGGCATTTCCTTTCTTTGGGATTGGAATGAAAATGGACCTTTTCCAGTCCTGTGGCCATTGCTGAATTTTCCAGATTTGCTGGCATATTGAGTGCAGCACTTTCACAGCATCATCTTTTGAGGGCATCATGCTACGTGAAATAAGTTAGTCAGAGAAAGACTAATACTGTTAAGATCTCACTTATATGTGGAATTTAAAAAAAAAAAAGCAAACTCAGGAACAGCAAGTAGAATTGTGGTAGCCAGAGAGATGGGGAGGAAAGAGTGATGGTGGTCAAGGGTACAAACTTCCACTTAAAAGATGGATAGGTTCTGGGAATCTAATATATGGCAGCGTGATGTCTATAGCTAACAAAACTGAACTGTGTACTTGAAAATTGCTAAGGGAGTAGATTTTAAATGTTCTCGTCATCTGCTTCTGCTGCTGCTAAGTCGATTCAGTCGTGTCCGACTCTGTGTGACTCCATAGACGGCAGCCCACCAGGCTCCTCCGTCCCTGGGGTTCTCCAGGCAAGAACACTGGAGTGGGTTGCCATTTCCTTCTCCAATGCATGAAAGTAAAAAGTGAAAGTGAAGTCGTTCAGTCATGTCCGACTCTTCATGACCCCATGGACTGCAGCCTACCAGGCTCCTCCATCCATGGGATTTTCCAGGCAAGAGTATCGGAGTGGGTTGCCATTGCCTTCTCCATCTCTCCAACTGTACACACTAAAAGAACTATGTGATGAGATAGACATATCTCAGTCTATTTTGTCTGCTATAACAGAAATACCATAGGGTGAGTAGCTTATAAACAACAGAAATTTATTCCTCACAGTTCTGGAGGCTAGTAAGTCCAAGATCAAGGTACTAGCAGGCTGGGGATCTGGTGAGATAGTTCACTTCTTAGACAACTGTCTTTTTACTCTATGTTCCCATGGTGGGTCTGAGTTTACACCTGAAGAGATTACGGGGCATGCCTTCCAATGCAACAAGCCGTAAGACCTAAGACTTTAGTTTTCAGCCATGTCTCCACCAGATACTGGTCTGCAAGGAGAGAGAAGGAAGTGACATCAAGAAGGAACAAAGGAGGAAGAGACCCGCCAGCCTTCAAGTTCCTGCATCTGCTCATTCCCAATCCCCTCCATCCCCACCTTCTAGGGGTCAGATTGTCCCACCTCTCCTTGAATTTAGGGAGGCAACAAATTTCTCCTTTTTCCTGAGCCAATTCATGTTTACTCCCATGCAACCAATATGGCTTCCATCCCACTCTTTTTCCCCTGGGAAGGAAGCGGCACTAAATTGTAGTGGAAGGAATTTGTACTTCAGAGTAAGCTCCTTGAGAAGACGTGGCTAAAACAATATGTTATGCTATTTGAGCTTTAGAAACTGTCAGAAACACTGCAGAGAGGATAAGAGACTAGGCTGTCGTCTCAAACACCAGAGTACATTCAGGCTGCTATTGTCCCGGAGGACAAAGGTCTTAGATCTATTTGAAAAAAGGAAACAAAACCACAAACACTCTATGTTCATCTTCAGTTCACTCACTCTTGACATAATAACAAAAAGGACAATTGATGAATGAAAATTCTCTTCTCCGTCAGCCATGCTTTCCAATTTTAACATTTTACAGTTGCATTTGTCTTTTAGAATGCAGTCTGCACATTCTTATGGTTCAAAATTCAAGAAGTTCAAAAAGGGATACAGTAGAAATTCTTTCTCTCATCCTTGTCCCTGGCTCAGTTCTTCCTATGCCCTCAGGCAACCAGGGTAGCCAGTAAAGAAATTTTTCCAGAGATACTTTCCATGAGTACTTGGCACATGACAAGTCACTCCAGAACTTAGCAGCTTCAAGTAACAAGCATTTGTATCCGCTCTAGATTCTACTGGCCAGCTGGGCAGTTCTTGGCGAGGCTTACTCAGTGGGACGGATGACCTAGAATGGCCTCAGTCACGTGTCTGGCAGTTGGCAGGCTGTTTAGACTGGGGAGTCTCCACATATCGGAATCTGGCTTAATGTCAATGTCAGCCTGAGTGACAGACACCCATCTCCCAACATGTAGCAGGCTAGTCCAGCCTCCTTCTTGTGACGACAGGAGATTCCCAGCAGTGAAGGCACGCTCCAATGCACGAGCACTCTTTGAGCCTCTGCCTTTATCACGTCTGCTAATGAACCTCTGGCAAAGCAAATTAAATCAAAGCAAATGGCCACGTCCTGATTCAAGGGGTCTGGAGAAATAGACTCCATGTTTTGATGGCAAGAGTGTTATTTTTTCTTTTTTAAAATATATTTGTTGTTGTTGTTTGTTCGTTGGTGTTTTGGCTGCGTTGGGTCTTCGCTGCTGTCCTCAAGCTTTCTCTAGCTTCAGTGAACAGGGGCAACTCTCTAGTTACAGTGCACAGATTTCTCATTTCAGTGGCTTTTTTCATTGCAGAGCACTGGCTTTGGTAGTTGCAGCACGTGGGTTTAGTTGCCCCGCTCTGCGTGGAATCTTCTTGGACCAGGGATTGAGTCCGTGGCAGGCAGATACTTAACCACTGGGCCACCAGGGAAGTCTGGAAAGAGCTTTAAAATCACATTGCAAAAGGGCATCCATTCAGGGATGAATAGAATTCATGGCTTTTTTCTTTTTTTGCAGTCTACCATGGCGTATGTTTGTTAGTATGAGTATATCAACTCTGTGTGTGTTTATACTTTTTCCTATCCTTTTTACAGAAATGGTAGCACTCTGGTCTATGGCTTTTCGTAAGTATTTAAAACTGGTTTTACAAACCTTGATGTCTACTATAACATAAAAGTTATATTATAGATGGTTAAGACAGATTGTTGTCAAACAATTGGACAGGAGATTTATCTCTTGATGTCAAGTGAAATGGAAGGGTCTGTTATTTACGATAGAGAATAAAACAGACTTCACTTTAGTTTTACTGGGTACTTTTGCCTTAGTTGACTCATCAGCTACTCAAGGATCTTGGTATAATTCTCAAAGATGGCAAAGTCAGTTTCTCACAGAAGTACTCACACAGTATCTGAATAACCACAGTCCTTTTTGGTCCAAGGATTTCCTTCAAGGTCTCTGTTTAATGTGTGTGTGCGTATGTGTGTGTGTGTGCTCAGTTGTGTCCAACTCTTTGTGACCCCATAGACTGTAGCCCCCCCAGACTCCTCTGTCTATGGAATTTTCCAGGCAAGAATACTGGAGTGGGTTGCCATTTCCTACTCCAGGGGATTCTCCAGACCCAGGGATCAGACCTTACATCTCTTGCATCTCCTGCATTGGCAGGTAGATTCTTTACCACTGAGCTGCTTGGGAAGCCTAATTAGATGTCAGGGAGTGTTTGACAGGAGGATTCCTACCTGCTCTCTCTCATGAGTCCTTTGTCCCTCTTCAAGCGGAACAGCACACTGTTCCCAGGGACTGAAGTCATTGTGCGAGGCAGGCTTGGGTCTCTTTACGACAAAACTCCTTAGTCTCCTTCCCCTTTCTTGAGATGTGGATTGTCTCCTGACCTTGTGACTATTATTACCCCTTGTTCCCTTGGTAACGGTTGCTGTACGTTTGGTTTTCTGATCTCTATCATTGCCAAAAGAAGTTTCTTGTACCACAGCCTATATATACTCATAGAAAAATCATAAAGCTCCTTTGCTCCATCAGAGCTTAGGTCCCCGTGTCTTTTTTGTTTCTCTCTCTCTCTCTTTTTCTGGCTGATTCCCTGGAGCGTGGAGACCCGTCGTGCTCACTTTCCTGCCCCGGCTTCTAAGACCCTCTCGAGAAGGCACTTTGTGCCTTCACCCCCTCTAGGGGGCGCCTGTGCCTTCATGAGCGATACAAGTCCTGTGTCAAGGGCTTTATTGGTCCTCTGCGTAAAGCAGGGAATATCAGCCTCTTTCTCTCTTTTACTTTCTTATCGTTGACTCCGAACTACCAGGTTCCAGTCCATTAAAGGACCCCAACAATTAGAGCTGATTCCCTTCTCAAAAGAAGACTCATCTTTCAGTTATCCTTTGTCCAAGATCAGACTATCCTCCTTCAGGTCTCAAATGTCACCTTCTCCAGAAAGTTTTCCCACCCAGAATACAGGAGTACCCCCTGAGACTTCCCTGGCAGTCCCGTGGTTAAGACTCCATGCTTCCACTGCAGAAATCACAAACTCAATGCCTGGTCAAGGAACTAGGGTTCTGCATGCTTCATAATGTAGCCAAAAAAAAAGTACCCCACTTCAACTCCCAGCTTTCCCTTCCTTTCCAGCTTCATTCTTTCCCATAGCACAGTTACCACCTGACCAGGTATATATTTATTTGTTGATCTGCTTATTATCCATCTATACTTAGCTCTAGGATATTCTCCTGTTTCTCCTGTATCCCTGCACCTAAAACAGCACACACATAGAAGGCCCTTGATGCATATTTACTGAATAAATGAAAATAGCCAATATTTCTGCATATTAGTTTCCTTACTATACCCCAATGACCTCATCTATAAGATGGAGGTTTTTTTTTCCTGGGCTTCATCACATGCCATGTGGCATCTTAGCTTCCCGACCAGGGATCAAACTTGTGCCCCCTACAGTGGAAGCAGGGAGTCTTAACCACTGGACAGCCAGGGAAGGAGACTCTGAACATCTCCTTCAGAGGGTTCCATGCAAAGTGTATGTATGACATACTCATATAACGCATGACATCTAGACAGACATCTATTGCTCTGTTGATCGGAAAATGCACTCACAGGGAATTCCCCAGTGGTCCAGTGGTTAGGATTTGGCACTTTCACTGTCGGGGCCCAGGCTTGATTCCTGGTCAGGGGACTAACATCCTGTAAACCATGTGACTTGGCCAAAAAAAAAAAGAGAGAGAGAAAAAAATACATTCACAGCTTTCATTTATACAAGGGCGTACACTTCATAAGAGCAAGTGGTCCTTGCTCTTTTCCCAAATGTCTTTTCTTGGGACATTTGAACTTCAGTGTGTATCAAAACCTTGTAAAAAGAAGAAATTTAGGTTTTTATAAGGTTACTCTGGACTTCCCTTGCAGTATAGCAAACCAAACACATGTACTTGTCTTCTTCCTCTCTTGATGCTCCACCAAAATTAGAAAAAGGAACAGCACAGGGAGCTCAGTTCAGTGCTCTGTGATGACCTAGAGATGGGGGATGGGTGGGAGGGAGGCTCTAGAGGGAGGGGATAAATGTCTACATCTAGCTGATTCACTTTGTTGTATAGCTGAAACTAACATAACATTGTAAAGGAAGTATACTCCAATAATAAAAATTAAATTAAAAAAAGAAACAGAACTAAACTCATAACATTGAGGAGAACAGCATGGGCCATCAGTGGATGGTGGATTTCAGTGCATTTCTGGAAGATATAAACTGGATAGAAATGCCTTGATGGATGGAGTGGAAGAAACCACAGCCAAGCATAAGCACTGGCAGATACAGCCAACCCACTGAACAGAATGCCAGGAAGTAGGATACCTCCGGCAGAGAGTGGAAGCAAGATGGGAAGGCTGTCAGGGAATAATGCAAGTTCATCTGTTGAGCAACCGTATCCATCAGCTGCCACCACACCCATACCCTGTTCTTCCTTCCTCATTCCTGTGCCAGTGGAGAGCCAGCCATTTAGACCTAGCCAAAAAGTATATTCTCCAAAGAAACTGAACTAACTGTAGCTAAAGGGAGTGTTGGTGCCCCAGAGGAGAGGCCTCTCCCTTCTGCCATTTAAGGTTTCACACAACCCAAAGGCTAACTCCTCGCCCATTCACTCATCCTAAAGCATCACATGAAATCAGTAAGTCCCACCCAGGTACATAGATGGACCAATCAGGAGAGATGCTTTGTGGGCAAAGAGGAAATGCCTACTGACCACTATGTATAATAGCCAAACTTGCCTTCTTTGATAGATGTGAAACCTCAGCCAAGGATGAAGACCAGCAACATGGAAGAGAAAGAAAACCATTCCTACACAGAAAGCCAAAGTTGGCTGTTCATTGGGGGCTGGGACATTCTTCTTAGAAGGGGGAAAGACAGACCAACAGAGAAAGAAGAAGTAAAGGAGGAAGGGGAAACATTTACTCATCATGTACATCTGCCCTTGGTAGAAAGCACAGAAGTGATAAGATCAACCCCTCACTTCTACTTATAGGGATGGGAGAGGACTTCACAGAGAGAGTTTATCTGAGGGATTCTCAGATGGTGTGACAGTTAATTTTATGTGTCAAATTGGTAGTGCTACAGTGCCTGAAAATTTGGTCGAACACTATTCTGGATGTTTTTGTGAGGATATTTTTTGGATGCGATTGATATTTATTTATTCATTTTGAAAGAGTATTTATTTATTTATTTGTCTGTGCCAAATCTTAGTTGCGGCATGTGAACTCTTAGTTGCAGCATATAGGATTTAGTTTCCTGACAAGGGATTGAACCCAGGTCCCCTGATTTGGGAGCTCAGAGTCTTAGCCACTGGACCACTAGGACAGTCCAGAGATTGACATTTAAATTGGTGGACTTTGGACTTCCGTTGTGGTCCAGTGGTTAAGAACCTGCCTGCCAATGCAGGGGACATGGGTTTGACCCGTGGTCTGGGAAGCATCCCAGAATTGTGGTGCTTTCAAATTGTGCTGTTGGAGAAGACTCTTGAGAGTCCCTTCGACTGCAAGGAGAGCCAACCAGTCAATCCTAAAGGAAATCAATACTCATTGGAAGTACTGATGCTAAAGCTGAAGCTCCAATACTTTGGCCACCTGGTGTGAAGTGCTGACTCATTGGAAAAGACCCTGATTCTGGGACTGAAGGCAGGAGGAAAAGAGGGTGGCAGAGGATGAGATGGTTGGATAGCCTCACTGATTCAATGGACATGAGCTTGAGCAAACTCCAGGAGATAGTGAAGGACAGAGAAGCCTGGTGTGCTGCAGTCCATGGGGTTGCCAAGAATCAGACACGACTTAATGACTGAACAACTGGGAAGATTCCACATGCCTCGGGGCAACTAAACTCGAGAATGACAACTACTGAAGCCCACGTGTCCTAGAGCCCATACTCTGCAGCAATAGAACCCACTGCAATTAGAAGCCCAAGTACTATAACTAGAGAGCAGTCCCTGTAGCAACAAGATCCAGGGCAGCCAAAATAAACAATAAATATTAATAAATATATTAGTGAACTTTGAGAAATGCAGATTGCTTACTCTCCATTATGTGGTTGGCCCTCATACAATCAGCTGAAAATCTTAATAGACGAAAAACTGACTTCCCTCAAGCAAGAGGGGATTCTCCCCAATAGATGGCCTTTAGACCTGACCTGTAACTTTGGCTCTTCTCTGGATCTGCAGACTTCCCACTGGGCAGATTTTGGAGTTGCCAGTTTCCGTTATCATGAGAGATAATTCCTTAAAATAATCTCTCTTTCTGTTTCTCTCTCTCCCTGTATATTTATATATGTTCTGTTTCTCCGGAGAACCCAAATTAACACAAATGGATATTTCTGGCCCTCTCCAAGGGCACTCCTGGGCCATTTTGCTCATGGCAAAGATGGGTATTTGACAGTAGATGTTAGAGAGTCAACCAACGACCAAGTTGAGACAGCTGTTCTATGCCGGGGAGGCAGAAATAAAACCAGGAAATTGCTTGTCATAACAGAGGTGGTTTAAGAGCAATCTTGGGCACGAGGCTAAGCCCTGGGGCTGTGGTGATGAGCAGTACTCTAAGGAAGAAGATAGTAGAGTCATAATTTCTTTATCTCAACTGTCCCAAATACTTCCCAGAAGCGTGGCTGCTAAGCGAGGACCATGCCTGGTTGGCAAGTCAGGGAGGGCTTCTCTGAGGAAATGATAATTATCTGAGATCAAAAGAGGAGTGGGAATCAACCAGCAATGGGGGAAAGCCTTCCAGCTAGAGGGAACGGCATGTAAGAAAACCCAGACTGGGAAGAGGTTTGCAGAGCTGAGAAGTCCAGTGAGGCTGGAGTGAGATGGATGGAGAAGAAAGTGGTGCAGCTGAAATTGAAGCAGTAACAGGAGGAGGTGGGAAGAATCTTGTAGGTCAATGTAAGGAATGTGGGCAATATTTTAAGGCACCTGGAAAATGATGGACTGGTTTTCATCAGCAAAGTGGCCCGAGTATTTCTTCAGCAACTTTTCCTGTCTTCCCCCTCCCTCCTCTCCTACTGCAACTTGACTAACACTTATGTGAGGGTGCTGGATATTTCCACAGGTCACAAAAAATGCTCTGCTCATTTTTTGTCAGACTTTTTTCTCTCCATTCTTCCATGTGAACAGTTTCTATTGTTACGTCTTCAACTTCACTGATCTCTTCTTCTGCAGTCTCTAATTGGCCATTTATCCCACCCAGTGTAGTTTTTGATTTAGATATTGTAGTTTTCATCTTGCGGAGTTTATTTTGGGTCTTTTTAAGAACTATCTTTCATTTCTCTCCTCATCTTGCTCTTGTTTCCCTCTAGCTTCTTGAACCTGTGAAACAGAATTTTTTTTTTCTTTTTAAAATATCCTTGTCTGCTAATTTCATTATCTCTGTAAATACTGAATCAGTGAATAAACTCCATGAGATGAAAACTACAAATCTAAATCTATAAAGACATAGCAATAGAAACTGTCCACACTGAAGAATGGAGAGAAAGAAGGCTGACAAAAAATGAGCAGAGCTCATTTGCTCAAATGCTCTGTTCATTTTTTGTGACCTGTGGAATTATCAGTGACTTGACAAATTGGGGAGGGAGGGGAGCCACAGTGCTCAATCTGTTAAAGGAAAAGCCCTTTTATTTTATTTCTTTTTTGGGCTACACCTGTGCGTGCAGGATCATCATTCCCCAACCTGGGATTGAACCTGTACCCCCTGCATTGGGAGCACGGTCTTAACCACTGAACTGCCAAGTAGCCCCTTCTTTATTTCTCTTTTGAACTGAGGCAAAATTCAGGCAACATGAAATTAACCACTTCACACAATTCAGTGCACACTTTTAAATGCATTTAGTTTTGTGCATTTATAATTAAAATGCACTCTTTATAGTGTTGTGCAGCAATCACCCTGTCAAGTTCTGAAAGATTTTCATCAGCTTGAAAGGAAACCCTGTATTCAGTGACCAGTCACTTGCCATCCCCCATCCCACCCACACCCCGGAGAGAAGCCCTTTTTTGCCCAAGATTTCTGAGTGCCAGGGTTGGCACTAAGAGGACTTTTTTGAGCGTTTGAGGCTGGGTGGAAAGACACATGAGCTCTAGGATCAGACAGGAGCAGGTTCTAAAGCCAACTGTATCACTTTTCTATGTGACCCTGGTCTACTTGTTTACCCTTTCCAAGCCTCAAGTTGGGGATAACATCTACTTTGCATTCAGTGTTTAAATATCTGGAGGGGAATACTTCTTAAGAATTGAGACTCAGGAATGGTGGCTCTTGGTCCTCACAGAGCCCCCTGTCTTCCAGGGTCTCCACAGAGGGCTCTACAAAGCTTAAACTTGGTCATGCTGTCCTTCCATCAGCCTTTAGTAGCAGGGAAGCCTAGGGAACTTACATTCAAGCTTATTTCAGGACATCAGCCTCTATTTGCAATACATACTTATTCCTGTGCTTGGCTTGTAGATTCTTAAGAATAAATGAATACAGAAGGCAGTTATTTTCTCCCCAGGCAATTCTGGAGAGGTGTTGGGAATTTTTTTTAATTACTTCATTATTTTGGCTATGCTGGGTCTTCGTTGCTACATGTGGGCTTTCTCTAGTTGCAGGGAGCAGGGGTCACTCTCTAGGTGTGGAGCTCAGGCTTCTCATTGCAGTGGCTTCCTGTTGTGGGGCGCAGACTCTAGAGCTCACCAGCTTCGGTAGTGGTGGCACACGGGCTTAGTTGCCCTGAAGCTTGCGGAACCTTAGTTCCTGGGTCAGGAGTTGAACCAGTGTCTCCTGCATTAGTAGGCAGATTCTTAACCACTGGACCGCCAGGGAAGTCCCAACATGTTGGGAATTGAGTCTGAATTCTTCCACTCAAGTTTCATGATGGCAGAGGAAAGTGAGTGGGAACCCTGGGCATGGATCATGTTTATCCCATGGCCTTGTGTGCCCTCAGAGGCACTGACCCCCAGTCTAAGAGGTACAGCTGTGGCATAGTCACTGGGCTCCTTGCCCTTCCCCAATGGGAAGGAAACTCTCCGCCATGTTCTCAGGGCTTTCACAATGTGCACTCATCACTGTTGGTCACGTGGGTTCCAAGCTTTCCTAGGTTCTGATCTGTGAGTCCATAAGTGGATTCTGAAGGTTGGGGATGATCTGGTCTGGGCTTTTAGGCTGAAGGAGCAAACTGACAGGGCCTTTGGGTTCTTGGGCATTGAGCAACTTCAGAGAAAGCTTAGCAACACAGTCTTAACAAGCTCTGGAGTCCCAAGGTGAATGCAGAGCTGGCCTTTCTTCAAGAGCCTACTGGGGGACTTCCCGGGTGGTGCAGTGGCTAAGACTCTGTGCTCCTAGTGCAGGGGGCCCAGATTCGACCCCTGATCAGGGAATTAGTTCCCACATGCTGCAATTATGGAGTTTACATACTGCAACTAAATATCCCAAGTGTAGCAACTAAGATCCAGTGCAACCAAATAAATAAATATTAAAAAAGAAAGGAAAAAAGGAAAAGAAAGAAAGGAAAGAAAAAGACCTTACTGGGCACAGCAGAGCCAAGCAAAGGACCTGTGGACCTCGAACTCCTGGGAATGATTGGATCTGGTCCTGCAATCAGACAAGACAGTTGTTTCCATTGCCAGTGGTCAGACATAACCCACCCTGTTTAAGACAGTCCTAGCGAGAGGAGAGGTCCCCAGAGCTGGGATGAGCTGGAGTCTGTTTCTGCGATGCTGGTGAAGTCCTCAGAATGTAGTTCTGGGCCCTGGGGAAGGCTCTGAGGTCACAAAGCTGTGACTTATTCAGAAGACATGGTTTGCTGGACTTCCGAGTTTTGGGAAGAAGAGGCCTGGGTTTCTCAGGGGCTGGGACTTGGAGGTGCCAGAAGCTTGGCCAGATCCAGGGTCACGGAATTTCCAGTGTGGGTTTTGGAGCTCTTCTTTTATTAGAGCTCCCCCAAATCTTGTCAAAATTCAGTAACAACCTCCTGACTGTTTGGTGGCAGGTAAGACAAGGTCCACTGATAGCTCATTAACCAGAACACTGAGTAAGGCACCAACATGAGTCTTCCTGAAAGGCTTTTAGCATTACAGAATGAATGCCTGGGATGAGTGCCATCAGCAGCTGTGCAACTCTTCCCAAGTCTTGGGCTGATCCTGGAGACCACCTCCAGCAGCAAAGGGGTGCCAGAAACCCTGATGACCAATGGGTCTCAGTTTGATCACCTATGTGAAAAAAAATGTCCCTAGACTATCTGCTAGTGAGGACTTGTTTCTCCCTGTCTCTCCTTTTTCTCTGTCAGAAGACTTCTGGAGAAACACGTAGGGTTGTTCATTTGCTTTGTTCATCCAGGGAGGGGTCAGCCTTGGCGTTTGTTCTAGTAGTTGTTTTCCCTGCAGGCTTGGGTGATGAGACCCATCTTATGGAGAGCAGGAAGGTCGTGAAAGAAGGTACACAGTGCCACGTGGGTGGATGAGGAGAGGACACCTGAGATCTTAGAAGGGGAGGCGGCCCCCTCTGGAACTGGATATTCAGCAGACCCAAGGGTATATGATGAGTATAGGTTTGGATATTCTGAGTATGAGAAACTTGTGTTGAAGAGGAAAAGTTAAAATTTTACATAACCTCCTGCTCCTTCTGCCTCTGTAACTCAGCTTCCTCCTTGCAAATTTTGGATCACGTAAGTCATGTGGTCTCAGAAAGTGAGGACTCAAAATATTAGGAACTGGAGCTTATCTCACTTATCCCTGTCCTGCTCTTTGCAATTGCCTAGCCCCTGCGAACCTGCTTAATCATTCCTGTCCGTGTAAAGGTCAGGATACCCCTCCCCATCTTGACTGCTGTTCCCGCACGGGCGAAACCCCTTAGTTTAAACCACCCTATTAGCAGCTAGTGTTGCCCACTATAGTCTGTCTGTAAAAATTCTGTAGCCTCTTTGTTCGGGGCTCAGAGCTTGGAGTGTTAACTCCTCTGGGCCCGCTGGCGTAATAAACCTGAGTTCTCCAACTCTCCGAGTGTGGCGCCTGATTTCTCGAATACTGGTTTCTGCAATAATGTGACACCCAGGCAAGACGGTCTGGTCAGCAGTTGGAGAGGGAGCTCCGTTTAGAGACATAGATCTTGGTGCTGTGGGCCCCTGGTGGGTGAGTGAAATGGAGGAGCAACTGAGCCGCCTCAGGGACACTGTGACAGTGAGGAGGAGGGCCAGGGGAAGGTCCACAGTGAGGAGCTGGGCAGACAGCGAGCAGAGGAGAATGAGAAGACAAAGCTGGGGTTGAAGGAGGAGAACCAGGAGAGGACAGGGGCCTGGGAGCCTGGGCAAGAGCATGTTTCCAAAAGGAGGAAATGGGCAACAATGTTTAGTGCTTCCAAGAAGCTGTGAACAGAGTCCACTGGGTTTTGCAACATGGGACCATTGGGATGATCACAGGGAGAGCAGAAACATTCCCAAAGCACAGGCTAAGTCCCAGCCTGTGCTCAACCACCCCTGGGGAAGGCCCAGCATTTTAGACCCTGCCTAGAGAAAATAGTGTCACAAACCATCATGTACCCACGATTGCTTAATTCTCCAAGGACTTAAGAGATGATGGGTGTCACTTATCAGGTGCCCTTGTTGCCACTTGGCTATTCTCAACATTGCTTTCTGTTCTTGTTCTTCTTCCCCTTGTGCTTCAGTGACCCCAGTGCTTGGATTATAGACCTAGATTAGATGTCAGAAAATGTGATCCCCGTTGCTGGTGGTAAGAGATGCCAGCGATTAGTGTGTAGCAGAAGAGAGAAAGGATAGTTTTAATTTTATTATTTATTATGAAAAATAGAAAATCTATACAATAGTAGAGGGAAAATACACAATGTACCTCCATGTACCCATCGTCCAGTTTCAACAGTTTTTACCTTATGGTCAGTTTTTGTTTCATCAACAAACCACACGTTTCTCCTCGGTAGAATTTTGAAGCAACTCTCAAGCATCATACAATTTCATCATCTGTAAGTATTTCATTATGTATCTCGTAAAGATTTTTTTAAAAAGCCCAAGACAATTATCACACCTAAAAAAATTTAACAGCAGGAGAAGACAATTTTTATGTGGATAAAACATAGGATAAGAAGTAGGGGATCTTTTTTTAAAACAACAACAACAACAAAAAAGCAATTAGCTGTGCAAGACCTCAGGCAAGACAGTTAACTTTCCCATAGCTCTGTACTTACTTACATATAGAGATAGGAGTATTTGCCTCAGATAAATAACATTGATTGTATTTATAGGAGGGCTCTATTAGCTAAAAAAAAAAAAAGAAAGAAAGAGAAAGGTTTTTTTAGAATATTTATTTATTTATTTGACTGTGCAGGGTCATAGTTGCAGCACACAGGATCTTCAATCTTCATTGCAGTATCGTAGGATCTAGTTCCCTGACCAGGAATTGAACCTGGGCCCCCTTCATTGATAGTGGAGAGTCTTAGCCTTTGGACTGCCAGGGATGTCCCTAAAAAAAAAAATTTTTTTTAAGTAGTTTTGTGTCACAGAAATAGACCCACAGACATAGAAAACAAACTTAGAGTTAACCAAAGGGGGAGGGATAAAGTAGGAGTCTGGGATTAACAAACTACTATACATAAAATAGATAACCAACAAAGACCTACTATATAGCACAGGGAAGTACACTCAACATTTTGTAATAACCTCTAAGGGAAAAACAATGTGAAAAAAAATAGAAATATGCATATGTATAACTGAATAACTATATAACTGAATAATACATACATATGTATGTAGAACTGAATAATACACTGGAAATTAACACAACATTGTATATCAACTATACTTTAATTAAAAAATTATTTGAGATTTGGTAATAATTTTTTTACCCTTAACTCGGCTTCCCTGGTGGCTCAGATGGTAAAGAATTCGCCTGCAGTGTGGGAGACCTGGGTTCGATTCCTGGGTTGGGAAGATCCCCGAGAGGAAGGCATGGCCACCCACTCCAGTATTCTTGCCTGGAGAATCCCCATGGCCAGGAGAGCCTAGAGGGCTATAGTCCGTGGGGTCACAAAGAGTTGGGTACAACTGAGCGACTAAGGACACATGATATTATTTTAAAGAACTTAAATAAAGGAAAAGTTTTATGTAGTATAGCTTTATGTCTTAAACTTTCAAAGCACTTTCATCTGGCCTTTTATTTACCTGTATAACCAAGGTAGGGAAAGGTAGGTGTTATTTTTCAGGTAGAGAAATGGAGGACCAAAGCGACTAGTCATTTGTTCACAGACAGGAAGTTCAGGGATTCAGCCAGAGTTAGAAGGGTTAGAACTTTGTGGTCGATAGGAAGCCAGCCAAGGCGAGCATGAAGAGAGGGCACCCACGATCCCCTTGGAGTGCCCCCTCAACTCTGTCCTGCCACTTGCATGACTTGGGGGACAGGCAGTCCTACCTTAGCCCTTTCACTTCCACAAAAGTTCTGGCCTCAGAGGGGTGGGGAGGTGGAGTTTGAATACCTCTAAATGGACAGTATCTTTGCCATCAAATAAAGATTTCTGCTTTAATTCTTTTGTGGGGGACGGGGTGGGGTGGTGGGAAATCGGATGTGGGTCCTGAGGCATGTGGGATCTTAGTTACCCGATCAGGGATGGAACCCATGCCTCCTACCAGGGAATACCCTCTACTTTGATATTAATATCCCCCCCCCTTTTTTTTTTACTTTGCATTTGCCATCCCATTAATTTTTAACCTCTTGGGGTCATTTTGTTCCAGGTGGGTCTTCTGTAAGCAGCATATGGTTTGACCATTGTTTCTCCCCCCATTCTGAGTCTTTTCACTGGGGGAGCATAAATGATTGATGACTATTGCCTAATTGATCGATTTGTGGTCTTCCTACCCCAAGCCCACAACCCCAGTCTCATCATGAGAAAAACACCAGATAAATCGCATGTGAGGAATGTTCTACAAAATATCTGATCAGTACTTCTCAAAACTGTCAAGGTCATCAAAATAAGGAAAGTCTGAGAAACTGTTACAGCCAAGAAGAGCCTAAGAAGGGATGACAAAATGTAACATGATAGCGACGGTAAGATTCTGGAACAGAAAATGGATGTTACCTTAAAACCAAAGGACTCTGAATAAAGCACAGACTTTTTTTTTTTTAAGCTGTCCCATAAAATAACTCTGGCCATAAATGGCTTTACTAGTAAATTCTACCTCACATCTAAGGAAAAAACAATGCCAATTCTACACAAAATCTTCCAGAAAATAGAAGACGAGGAAACACTTCCATTTGTATAGATAAATCATTGTTGTTTAGTCACTAGGTCATGTCTGACTCTTTTGTAACCTCATGGACTGTAGCCCGCCAGGCTCCTCTGTCTATGGAATTCTCCAGACAAGAGTACTAAAGTGGGTGATCATTTCCTCCTCCAGAGAATCTTCCTGACCCAGGGATCCAACCCGTCTCCCACATTGCAGGCAGATTCTTTACCATCTGAGCCACCAGGGAAAATCACACACACATATATAAACAAACTGTAAAAGAATCATTAACCTAAGTGTAAGAATGGAACAAACATAGGAGAAAATCTAAGGGACTTTGAGATAGGAACAGATTTCTTGACTACACAAAATGCCATAAACTCTAAAAGAAAAAAATGAATAAATTGGATTGGGTTTGTCAGGCGAGTGTATGCTCCTTAGTTCTTTGTCTCGTCACAACAAAGATTTGGAGTGACGGACATTAAAGTCCCCTTGGCGGGTCATAGCTCTCGGAGGACAGACCGTGTTATAGCTCTCAGGTCTCAAACAGACCGAGTTATAGCTCTTAAATAAATCACTGATACAGCTCAGTGTCACAGCTCTATGTTATTTAGATAATAGCAGGAAAATCCATCATTCGAGGCGTGAGGGCACGTTGACCCAAAGATGCGAAGAGAAGAGCACACCATCACACGGGAGAGAGAGAGGGCGAAGAGAGCTTTGGCTCCTCTTCTTATATGTTTCTCTGTCCCTGGGCCTGTCTATGTAAATTGGTCCAGCCAGGAGTATTGTTTGTTTTACCTGAGGTTCTCACTCTGGACCTTGGACCTTCCTTTGTTCTATTTTCTCGGTCTTTCCCTTCCAGGTCTTTTAGCCACCACCATTCTGGACTCCTTTTCCCTATTCTAACCACCTAACAGGTTAAAGTTATAAATGTTTTCTCTTCAAATGATACCAAAAATAAAATGAGATGTCAAGACAGACTGAGAGAAAATATTTGTGAGACATATATTCATCAAAGGGCTTGTATACCTAATAGTAAAGAACTCTTACAACTCATTGATAGGAAGATAACAACCTAAGGAAAGTTGGCAAAATATTCCAATAGACACTCACCAAAGAACATATGAAAAGTGAAAGTCACTCAGTCATGTCCAATTCTTTGCAACGCCCCCTATGGACTGTAGCCTGGCAGGCTTCTCTGTCCATGGAATTCTCCAGGCAAGAATACTGGAGTGGGTTGCCATTCCCTTCTCCAGGGGATCTTCCCAACCCAGGGATCGAACCCAGGTCTCCCACATTGCAGATGGGTTCTTTACTATTTGAGCCACCATATGAAGTGGCATATATAAGTGGCATATATGAAGAAGCCATATATGAGTGGCAAATAAGACCTTCACCAAAAATCATCTATATGAATCATATATATTTGGTGAAGAGTAAATAACATCATTAGTCATTGGGGAAATGCAAATTAAAACAATGAGATGCCACTGCACCCACCGGAATGATTAAAATTGAAAATATTGAGAATAACAAGCATTGACAGGAATATGGAGCAACTGAAACCCTTTTGCACTGCTATTGGGAGTGCAAAATGGTCCCAGCACTTCAGAAACCAGGAGGTTCTTGTAAAGTTAAGCACAGATTTACTACATGACCCAGCAAATCCACTCCTGGACATTTTCCCAAGAGAGAAAGAAGTTCATACAAAGACTTGTATGGAATTAAAAGACACTTGCTCCTTGGAAAAAAAACTTTGACAAATCTAGATAGCATATTAAAAAGCAGAGACATCACTTTGCTGACAAAAGTCTGCATAGTCAAACTATGGTTTTTCCTGTAGTCATATATGGATGTGAGAGTTGGACCATAAAGAAAACTGAGTGCCAAAGAATTGATGCTTTTGAATTGTGGTGTGTGAGAAGACTCTTGAGAGTCCCTTGGACAGCAAGGAGATCAAACCAGGCAATCCTAAAGGAAATCAACCCTGAATGTTCATTGGAAGGACTGATGCTGAAGCTGAAGCTCCAATACTTTGGCCACTTGATGGGAAGAACTGATTCACTGGAAAATACCCTGATGCTGGGAAACACTGAGGGCAGGAGTAGAAGGGAGGTCAACAGAGGATTAAATGGTTGGATGGTACCACCAACTCAATGGACATGAGTTTGAGCAAACTTTGGAAGATGGTGAAGGACAAGGAAGCTTGATGTGCTGCAGTCCATGAGGCTGAAAAAAGTCAGACATGACTTAATGACTGAACAAAGACTCATGCAACAACAAAGACTCATACATAATGTTCATAAGAGGTAAAAACTGAAAACAATCCAAATATCCAGACCCTGGTGAATGGAGAAGCTAATTGTGACTATCTACACAGTGGGATACTACTTAGCAGTGAAAAGGAACAAACTGGGCTTCAATTGAGCTTTAGATCTTCCCTAGACAAATCAAAGCTAACCCATTAGGCTCCTCTGTCCAGGGGAATATCCAGGCAAGAATACTGGAGTCAGTTGCCATGCCCTCTCAAAGGGATCTTCCCAATCCAAGGATCAAACCTGTGTCTCTTATGTCTCCTGCATTGGCAGACAGGTTTTTTACCACTAGCACCAGCTGGGAAGCCCCAATATGTACATAAGTTTTACCTCAATAAAGCCTATCCAGAAAATTGGGCAAGGGATTATAAAAGATGCCCTCAGTGGATTACCTAGGTGCCAAACACCTTTTCCCTACCCTTATTTATAACAAAAGTCCTGTCTCTCTGTGATATATGGAGGTAGTTACCTCTGCCAGGATGGTGACTCTTTTCTTGCTTATCTGTGGGCATAAGGATCCCAAAGTGATCAGGAATGCACCATAGCTTTACAGCTTAATGAGACTCTAGCTTAGTCTCCTGCTGGCAGTTCTGCCTCTGGAAACCAGAATCTAAACCCACATTCCTCATAGCTGCAGGATTTGGATGCATAAATTCCCCAAGTTCAGTCACTGGTGATAAGCAGGGCCTCTCACTTCTACCCCTGATTCTTCGGCTCTTGTAATTCTACCTTTTGGGAACATAGCACCTTATAAAGGTCATTAATTTAGAGTTTATACTGCATCTTGGCAGATGGCACCCCATTCTTGTAAGGTATTGCTTGCAAGTAGCAACTTGGATGTACTTTTGAAAGTCTGTTCCATCACTCCTTCAGGCTACTGGCTTCTAGGTGGTACTCTCTGTGGTAAGGACAGTGGATTCCATGGTCATGTGCCCAGTGCTCCTTTGCTCTAATCTATATTCCTTAGTCCTGTGCTAGATGCTGTAGGGTCTTGTGGCAGTGGCTTGAACCCGTAAGTCATCAGATAACGTTGCTGGATGCAGCCCCATGGGGAGGAAAGTGTCCAGTATGTGTCAGTTGCAGTCAAGATAAATTACTTACCCTCCAGTATTCTTGCCTGGAGAATTCCATGGACAGAGGAGCCTGGCAGGCTGCAGTCCATGGGATCACGAAGAGTCGGACACGACTGAGTGACTAACACTTTTTCAGGTGGAAAACATCCAATGTAATCAACTTGCCAACAAGGAGCACATTGGTGTACCTCCATATCAGGGTCTCAGTTCTGTCCTCTATTCAGTAGTAGGCTGAGAACTAACAACCTGATCTCTGAGCAAGTGGGAACTCTGAATTGTATAGCTTCTGAAGATCTCTATGTTGTAAACACTTCCACCATAGCCAGTTTCAAGCAACCAACATGATGTCAACTGACACAGCAAAGTCCTGAGAAGTGAACAGTTGACTCTTCCATGCTAGTACAGGCTGGCTCCAGCACGTGACAGTCTCTGCCGGAGTCAGGAAGCATTTAACAGAAAGATTCCTGTGTGCTGTTTCCTGTCTCTCTTGAGCCCTCTGTTCCTTATCAGTCCCTGTCAGGGGTGAGAGGAGCAGGCAAGCCTCTCCCAGGACGGAGATCAAAGAGATGGAATGCTTGCATAGGGTTTCCTTCATTAGTTTTTCCATTTGGTGAAAGGAATTATTTACGACCCTCTTTTGTTATGGATCGCCTCTTGGCCTCATGGCCTCTATTGCTCCTTGCTTCCTTGATAAACTTGTAAAGTCTGGTCTCTTGATCTTTATCTAAAGAAGCTACTGGTATATATACTCTTACAGATTTCAATAAAGCACCTTTGCTCCATCAGTGCTTGGGTTCCCGTGTCTGTCTGTCTTTCTTTCTCTCTCTCTCTCTCTCTATTTCTGGCTGATTCCCTGGAGCGCGAAAGCCGGCTGTGTAACCCAGGGAATATTAGCCTCTTTCCTTCTTTCACTCTCTCATCGTCGACTCCGGACCACCAGGTTCTGGTCCAATAAAGGACCAACATGCTGGCAGGTTGGATATTCAGCCATGGTAGTGGAGAACGAGAGATGAGGCCACAGGTGGAACCCCTGTGCACGCTCCATCTTGGCCAGCATGGCTATGTTGTGCACGCACAACTGCATCAGCCCTGCAAGGGCTGATGATGGAGGCTCCTCATGTCACCCAGCTGAGTCACTCTGACCCCTAGAGTGTCTGACGCCTCTTCCACGGTGGATGCACTCTGGACCGGGATGACATGAGATACAGATATTTGCACCCCTTGCTCACCATCACAGGCTTTCCCACATGCTTCTTCCCCGACCTCGTTGTCCCTAATCTTCCAATATCCCAGACCCCATGACCCCAATATCTAATACCCCAGACCCCATGACCAACTAGCTAGGCCATTCACTGCTGCCCACGAGTTCACCACTGCTTCTTTTTTTTTTTTCCATTTATTTTCTTAGTTGAAGGCTAATTACTTTACAATATTGTAGTGGTTTTTGCCATACATTGACATGAATCAGCCATGGATTTACATGTATTCCCCATCCTGATCCCCCCCCCACCTCCTTCTCCACCCGATTCCTCTGGGTCTTCCCAGTGCACCAGCCCCGAGTACTTGTCTCATGCATCCAACCTGGGCTGGTGATCTGTTTCATCCTTGATAATATACATATTTCGATGCTGTTCTCGCTAAACATCCCACCCTCGCCTTCTCCACCACTGCTTCTTGCCCTTCAGCTTGGATCTACTGCAGAGCTATTTCCCTCTACTAAACCCCATCAAAACTTGCCATCCTCCTATGTCATCAGTAGATGGGTCAGAATAGTGTTCCCAAGTACAGACTCTGCAGTTTACAGAAACTGCAGAGTCCTACTGTTGCAGCAAGGGAGCCCCCTTCCAGGGCCCAAGAGGGAGCTCTTGTCTAGTACTCGGAAGTGAGTTGTCCGAGGAGACACATGCGCTGACAAAGCAGGAGACTTTATTGGGAAGGGACACCTGGGCAGAGAACAGGAAGTTAAGGGAACCTGGAGGATTGCTCCGCCATGTGGCTCAAAGTCTTTTATGATGATGGGATTAACTTCCTGTTGTCTCGACCAATCGCTCTGACACAGGGTCCTTCCTGGTAGCACACGTATTTGTTCACCCAAGATGGATTCCAGCAAAAAGGATTCTGGGAGGTTGATAGGCCATATGGACATAAGGACTAGCATCTCCTTTCTCCTTTTGGCCTTTCCTGAATTCTTCCAGTTGGTGGTAGCTTACTAGTTCCACATCCCTTAAGAGAACCTTCTGTAGTAAGTGCTCTTCATACAAGTGGTTGCTACCTTTCCTGGTCAGGGAGGGTGGTTTCAGTCAGGGTTTCCCCTAACACTACTGGGCATTTTGCTTCCTTCTTAGTGGAGAGTACAGTTTGTCCTTTTCTTTGTCCTTTACTTGGGGAAAAAATGTCCTCAATTGCTCTGGAATCCCTAAAAATTTCACCGATGCAGTGGAAAATGTTAGTTGCTCAGCTTTGTCTGACTCTGCGACCCCATAGACTGTAGCCCGCCAGGCTCCTCTGTCCATGGGATTCTCCAGACAAGAATACTGGAGTGGGTTGCCATTTCCTCCTCCAGGGGATCTTCCTGACCCAGGGATTGAATCTAGGTCTCCAGCATTTTAGGCAGGTTCTTTATCGTCTGAGCCACCAGGGAAGCCCAATGCAGTAGGCCTTGTTTTTTAAAAAATGAACTTTTTTTTTCCCCACCCCTCATTCCTTCTGGGATCTCAGTTTCCCAACCAGGGATTGAACCTGGGCCAAGGTAGCAAAGACCTGGAATCCTAATCACTAGGCTACCAGGGAACTTCCCCCACAAATAGACTGTTTTATTTATTTATTTTGGTTCCACTGGGTCTTCACTGCAGTACACAGGCTCTTCATTGCGGTACACAGGTTTCTCTTGTGGTGAGCAGGCTTCTCTGGTTGGGCAGCTCAGGTGCTAGAGCATGCGGTCTCAGTAGACGCAGCTTGCAGCCTCTCTAATTTCGGCTCAAGGGTTTAGTTACTCAGCAACATGAGGGATCTTAGTTCCCCAGAGAGGGATCAAACCCACATCCCCTGCATTGGAAGGCATATTCTTAACCACTTGACCACCAGAGAAGTCCCTAGACTTTATTTTTTAGTTAAGTTTTAGGTTCACAGCAAAATTAAGCAAAAGTTACAGAAATTTCCCACATGACCCCTATCCCACACATGTATAGATTACCCCATTATCAGCATGCCCAACCAGAGGGGTACAATTGCCATGATCCATGAATCTACTTTAACACCATACCATCACCCAAAGTCCATAGTTTACATTGGGTCCCGTCTTGCTGATATGCATTCTATGGGTTTGGACAATGTATATGGACATATACCCTTATAGTATGGAACAGAATAGCTTCACTGCATTAAAATCCTCTATGTTCTGCCTATTTATTCCTCCCTGCCCCATAGGCCCTGGCAATTACTGATCTTTTTACTGTCTCCATAGTTTTGCCTTTCCCAGAATGCCATCAAGTTGGACTCACACACTATGTAACCTTCCTGATTGGCTTCTTTCACTTAGTAAAATACATTTAAGCTTCCTCCATGCCTTGTATCTCATTTATCTTTATTGCTGAATAATATTCCATGTCTGGATGTTTATCTACTCATCTGTAAAAGGACATGCTAGATGCTTCCAAGTTTTGGAAATTATTAATAAAGCTGTTATAAACATCTGCATGCAGTTTTTTTATGTGGACACATTTTCAGCTGGGCTTTTACTCTTCATAGGATTTATCTCCCATCCTTTGAAACAAATGTGTCTGGTCTTGGCTTCCAACATACTTTCCACATTTGTTCACTGATGTAGTGGATCCATGAGATATTCTGCAGAATGTCCAAATGGCTCAAATCCTTTCAGTGTATCCTAGGACAGAGGAAGGCTTCCCAGGTGGCTCAGTGGTTAAAAAAAAAAAAAAATCTGCTTGCCAGTTCAGGAGACTCAGAAGATGGGGGTTTGATCCTGGGTTGGGAGGATCCACTGGAGAAGGAAATGGCAACCCACTCCAGTATTCTTGCTGGGAAAATCCTGTGGATGGAGGAGACTGGCAGGCTACAGTTCATGGGGTCGAAAAGAGCCAGACGCGACTGAGTGAGCATACACACACATACACACACACGGGACAGAAGAAAGAGAATTAACATAGCCCAGGGGCAAAACCATCACTTAAGCTATTGTCAGGCGAGTGTATGCTCCTCTGTTCTTTGTCTTGTCACAACAAAGATTTGGAGTGACGGACATTAAAGCCCCCTCGGCGGGTCACAGCTCTCAGGTCTTGGACAGACCATGTTATCGCTCTTAAATAAATCAGTGTTACAGTTCAGTGTCACAGCTCTATTTATTGTAGATAATAGCAGGAAAATCCATCTTCGAGGTGTGAGGGCACGTGGATCCAAAGACGCGAAGAGAAGAGTGCCCCATCGTGCGGGAGAGAGAGATAGAGAAAGAGCGTACACACGCGTGGGATAGAGAGAGAAAAAAAACCCTTTGACTCCTCTTTTGATATGTTTTTTTCTTCCCCCTGGGCCTGCCCTATGCAAATTGGGCTTAGGCAGGAGTGCTGTTCTACCTGAAGTACTCACTCCGGTCCTCGGACCTTCCTTTGACCTTCCTCTGTTCTATTTTCGCGGGCTTTTCCCTTCCTTGTCTTTTAGCCACCGCCATTTTGGAATCCTTTTCCCTATTTTAACTATCTAACAATCCCCCCTCAAGAGATGGGAGGGCCAATTCTGGGAATAGAGGCGTCAAGGTCTTTCTGGCTACTTCCGGCTGAACTGGGACAGTGAAGGGTATTGGGCCTCCCCCTCTTGCTACTCTCAGGCCTCAGAGTCCTCATAACGGTGTCTGTCTTAAGGGTAAGTGATATTTTCCATGGTAGGCTGTAGTTTTGTATCTTTGTTGAACTGGCACTGCGTGTTGTAGCTTGTTGACCTGAGCAGAGAGGAAACAGGGTACACAATTGACAGTACATGGAGCAATCATGAGCAGCATCAGTGTGGTGAAACAAGGACTAGTAGGAGCATTAACCAAATCTAAATTCACATCGCCAGGATGGCTCAAGTCTCTCCTTGTTCAGAGATTAGAAGATTTATCTCCCCCCTCCCCCCCCCCCCAAAAAAAAGGTCTATCTCCTGTCTGTTTTGGAGTATTATCCCTGCCAAGCTGTGTTGGCTCTTCAGAGCTGTCTTGAGAAATCTTATCCCCCCCCCAAAAAAAAAATTAAAAAATAAAAAAAGAAACAAATCTTATCCCCAGACACCAGATTTTGGGGTTGTTCATTAGAAGGGCACTCATTTGTAGTTTTGAATAGGTATCTGAGATCTCCCAGGGGCTCACAGGTGTATTGAGTGTCCTCTTCAATTTTCTTCCATGGCTGGACTCGTGAGTAGTGAATCCAGGAGTCATGTCCTGGCACTTTGACTGCTGTGGGAGTGGAAAGTATTACAGGGTAGGGGTCCTTCCATGTGGGCTGGAGTTGAGCCCTTGGGGACCCATCTATCCAGACTTTAATTAGGACTCAAGTCCCTGGAGCATATAGTGGTGACTCCTTAGAGTCTTTTGGGTCTTGGTTCATACCCCACAAGCATATATCCTGTTGGAATTGCCCAATGGCCATGGTATAAGACTGGAGGGTCTGAACCTCTGGATCTAGGAAGAGGTCATTGACATAAACAAAAGGTCTCACATATAGCATCTCATAAGGACTAAAACCAACCTGTTCCTTAGGGGCAATATGGGTACGGAGGAGAGCTATTGGTAAAGCCTCCTTCCATCCCAGGGAGGTCTCTTGGGTTATCTTTTTTATCGCTGATTTTAAGAATTGGTTGGCTCTTTCTACTTTTCCTGAAGACTGAGGCCTCCAGGCACAATGGAGATAATAAGTAATGCCCAATGCTTTAGACACCCCTTGGGTGACCTTAGAAGTAAATGATGTCCCATTGTCACTTTGTAATGACCTTGGCAGACCAAACCTTGGAATGATTTCACGGAGCAGTTTTTTGTTTTGTTTTGTTTTTTTTTACCACCTCCTCAGACTTTTCAGTCCGGGTGGGAGGGCCTTCAATCCATCCTGTGAATGTATCTATCATAAATACTAATAGGTATTTATACCCTTGAGAAACTGGCATCTGGGTGAAGTCCATCTGCCAGTCCTCTCCTGAATAGGTCCCACGTCATTGGACGGACTGGGCCAGCTGGGGTCTTCGAGCTCCTTGGGGGCTGTTTAATTGGCAAGTGGGACAAGAGGAGACCACTTGTCTTATAGTTGTTTGTTCCTCTGAAAGTCTGTTCCTCTGAAAGACCTTTCTAGTAATCTCTGGACGGCCTTTTCTCCTAAATGAGTGGTGGTATGTAAGGAGTTAACCAAATTCCATTGGAGGTTCCCAGGCAGAAAAAGGAGCCACTCCTTTTGGAACAACCCCATATGATCTTCTTGAAAGCCCTCACTCTTAGTTTTAAGAGTTTCACCTTCAGTATATGAAGGAGTTTCTGGCAAGTTACTCTGTGGAACTAAGGTGGCAACCCCTATTAGGTCATGGTTCTGTAACGCTGCTCTCTTAGCTGCCTGATCGGCTGCTTGGCTCCCTCGTGCCACTTCAGTGCGCTCTTTTTGGTGTCCTTTACAGTGGGAGACTGAAACCTCAGTGGGCAGATGGACTGCCTCCAAGAGTCTAAGGATTTGATCACTATATTTGATTGGGGACCCTCGGGTGGTCAAGTGGCCCCTTTCTTTCCAAATAGCAGCATGTGCATGTAGCACCAGAAAGGCATACTTGGAGTCAGTGTAAATGACTATTCTTTTTCCTTTTCCCAGCTCTAACGCTCGAGTCAGGGCTATGAGCTCAGCTAATTGGGCTGAAGTTCCTGGTGGCAGAGGCTTAGCCTCTATGATCTCAAAATTGGAGACTACTGCATATCCGGCTCTTCTTTTTCCATCCAAGACAAAGCTGCTTCCGTCACTGTACCAGATTTCCTCAGGATTGGTCAGAGGGTCTTCTGACAATCCCTCTCGGGGTTTTGTCCAGTGGTCCAAGGTTTCTAGACAAGAGTGAAAGGGGAGAGAGCCCTTGGGCATAGGCAGGAGGGTGGCTGGGTTAAGAACCTCACAAGGGGATATAGTGAGGCCTGGATTTTCCATCAGTATTACTTGATATCTGAGGATTCTCTGAGCAGACATCCATAAATGGCCTCTCCCATTTAGCAGTTGTTTTACTTGGTGGCTGGTAAAAATAGTTTGCCCCCAAAGGAGAGTTTTAAAGCATCTTCTATCATGGTTGCAATAGCTGCAAGATTTTGAAGGCAGGGGGGCCAGCCTTGGGCGGTTGGATCAAGTCTTGGATAAGTAAGCTACAGGCTGGGGCTCAGATCCCAACCTTTGAGTTAACACTCCCAAGGCTATTCCCTCTCTTTCATGGACATGAAGTTGGAATGCTTTTTTGGATCTGGCAAACTCAAGGCAGGTGTCTGAGTTAAGGCCTGTTTTAGTGTAGCCTCTGCCTCCTTTTGAGGAGTTCCCCACATCAGTGGGATTGAATCATCTCGTCCTTTTAAGCTTTTATATAAGGGCTGGGCAATTAGACCATAGTTGGGTTTCCAGATTCTACAATACCCTGTTAGCCCCAGGAAAGCTCGCAGTTGTTTTCAAGTCATGGGGGAGGGCAACTGGAGGATTCCTTGTACCCGATCAGAGGACAGCCTCCTGGACCCATGTGTCATCTGAACTTCCAGGTAGGTGACATTTGTCTCGACCATCTGTGCCTTAGCATGGGAGACTTTATATCCCCTTTCTGCCAAAAAGTTTAGATCCTGAATTGCATGTTGTTGGGCACTTTTCTCATCTTTAGAGCAGATTAGTAGGTCATCTACATACTGTAATATTTTCCCATTAGGTCCCAGGTCCAGACCTAGGAGATCCTGGCTAAGGGCCTGTCCAAACAAGTGGGGGCTGTCTCTGAACCCCTGAGGTAATACTGTCCAAGTCATCTGTTGGTGTTTTTCTCCTGGGGCCTCCCACTCAAAGGCAAAAAGATATTGGGATTCTTTAGCTGGTGGTATGCAAAAAAATGCATCTTTGAGATCCAAGACTGTAAACCACTTGGCACTGGGTGGGATTTCTCCCAAGATTATATAGAGATCGGGTACTGTGGGATGGAGGGGGACTACAGCTTCATTTATGATCTGGAGATCTTGAACTACTCGCCAGGTTCCATCCTTTTTCTTTACTGAGAGCATTGGTGATTTACCTGGCGAACTGGTGGGGACCAATAACCCACAAGCAAGGAATTTATTTATTAAAGGCTGTAGTCCCTCCCAAGCCTCTCTTTTGAGAGGATATTGTTTCTGGATAGGAAACTGAGTGGGATCTCGGAGGACAATGATGACTGGTTCAGCTCGGTGGGCTCATCCAGGAGTCCCCTGGTCTCACACCTGGGGGTTAATTTTGTCTTCCCATAGTTTTTGGTCCCTCTCTAATGGAGAAGGTGTAATGGATTTTTCAGTAGTAACCAGAAGCTGTAGGGCCCTAGGGGCTGAAAAGCTTCCCATCACAAGGGTGGTCCCCAGTTTAGTGAGTATTTCTTCCCATTAAGGGAGTAGGACACTCAGGGACCACCAGAAACTGGTGGGAGAATGTCTGTCCATCCCAGCAACAAAGAAGTGCTTGGGTGAATCTTCTAGTAGTTTCTTTTCCTGTACACCCAAAATGGTACAGGTTTGGGAGAAGAAGGCTCCAGAGTAGGAGATCAAGACAGAGTAGGTAGCCCCTGTGTCAACCAAGAAATTCTTGGACCTACCTGCCACAGCCAGGTGCACCCTTGCCTCCAGCCCCGTGATGGTTATCTGTGACAGGCGGGTTGGCTGGGGCGGGCCACTTCAGTCCTCTTGAACCATCGTGAGGGAAGGCTTGGCACTTGACCTTGAGGCTCTTGAGCCCCAAGGGCAGAGTGCCGCCCAGTGTCCCAGTTGATGGCATTTGTGGCAAGCCATTCTAGGAGACTTGTCACGGTTAGGACACTCTTTGGCCCAATGCCACCTGTCTACAGATTAGGCATTTGCCTTGTGCCTTGTCATTCAAGGGCTCGGGGTGTGCCATAGGGCTTCCCTGGAGGGCGGCCAGCATCTGCGAATGCCTTGTCTGTTTCCTTCTCTCCCTCTCCTGGGCCTTGGCCTCTTTCTCCTGTTCTCTGTTTAAAATGTATTGGTGGCTGTCTGGATCATCTCATCTAAAGAGGCAGCAGAGTCCTGCTGCTGTAGCTGTTGTAACTTAATTCTGATATCTGACGCACATTGGGACAGGAATTTGTCCTTTAAAGTCACCTGTCCTTCATAAGAGTCTAAGTCCAAATTGGTAAACTTTTGGAGGGCCTCTTTTAGCCTCTCCAGAAAGGCAATGGGGTTCTCATTGGGCTCCTGAGTTATTGCTGAGACCCGGGCATAGCTGATTACTTTTTTCTGGGCTGCTTTCAGTCCTGCCTTTACACAGATTAGAAAATGATCCCTTTCCCAGATGTGCTCACGGTCATTATAATTCCAGTTATCAAGGATGTATCTCAAGGGCGTCTGCTGAAAAGTGGATTGGCTATTTCCCATCTGAAAGACAGTCATGTTAGGGAGGAAAAGGAAAAGAAAAAAAAAAAACTAATAGGCTTTCTGAAGCTTATCCTACCCAGTACTGTTACAACCTGAGAGCCAGGCGTCCCCGGGTCAAGGTGTAGATCCCCAGGCAGGCTGAGGCATGAGAACCTCTTAGAGATCGATTCTCCGAGCAGGTCAAGGTGTGACGGTCTCCCGAGAATTGGGTCCCTGGGCAGGTCAAGGCGTGACGACCTCCTGGGACTCGTGGGACTGGCGGATCCCCGAGCAGGTTGAGGCATGACAACCTTTTGAGGACCAGACCCCTAGGCAGGTCAAGGTGTGACGACCTCCTGGGACCCCTGGACTGGAGTTTGGGCGTCCCCAAGGTCTCCAGCGTGACTAGTGCTAGTTAGGACTAAGGGGTTGAATATTATACAGTACTTCCCTCCCAAGGCCAGCTATTTTCTGGTTATCCCTCTAGAAGATTGTAGAGGCAACACTGTGGGCCTGGATGGGGCTGAGGAAAGGAGCATGAAACAGGAGGGAAAGGGGTCAGAGCACAACCTTCAAAAGAACGACATAGCACAAGGGCATTAGGTATACGGATTAAAATCAACTGGGTCCAACATGACATGTCAAATCAAGCAAACCTTAATCCCCAATCTGTAGGCCAAAAGACACACTCAGGTGGCAGAACAACTCCAGTTAGTTCAGTCGCTCAGTCGTGCCGACTCTTTGTGACCCCATGAATCACAGCACTCCAGGCCTCCCTGTCCATCACAAACTCCCGGAATTCACTCAAACTCATGCCCATCGAGTCGGTGATGCCATCCAACCATCTCATCCTCTGTCGTCGCCTTCTCCTCCTGCCCCCAATCCCTCCCAGCATCAGGGTCTTTTCCAATGAGTCAACTCTTCGCATGAGGTGGCCAAAGTATTGGAGTCTCAGCTTAAGTATCAGTCCCTCCAATGAATACCCAGGACCTATCTCCTTCAGGATGGACTGGTTGGATATCCTTGCAGTCCAAGGGACTCTCAGCAGTCTTCTCCAACACCACAGTTCAAAAGCATCAATTTTTCGGCGCTCAGCTTTCTTCACAGTCCAACTCTCACATCCATACATGACTACTGGAAAAACCATAGCCTTGACCAGATGGACCTTTGTTGGCAAAGGAATATCTCTGCTTTTTAATATGCTATCTAGATTGGTCATAACTTTCCTTCCAAGGAGTAAGCGTCTTTTAATTTCATGGCTGCTGCCACCATCTGCAGTGATTTTGGACCCCAAAAAAATAAAGTGTGACACTGTTTCCACTGCCTCCCCATCTATTTCCCAGGTAGGGATAACCACTAGACCATTCAGGTATGACCTAAATCAAACATCTTATGACTATACAGTGGAAGTGAGAAATAGATTTAAGGGACTAGATCTGTTAGTCAGAGAGCCTGATGAACTATGGACGGAGGTTCATGACATTGTACAGGAGACAGGGATCAAGACCATCCCCATGGAAAAGAAACGCAAAAAGGCAAAATGGTTGTCTGAGGAGGCCTTACAAATAGCTGTGAAATGAAGAGAAGCTAAAAGCAAAGGAGAAAAGGAAAGATATTCCCATTTGAATGCAGAGTTCCAAAGAATAGCCAGGAGAGATAAGAAAGCCTTCCTCAGCGATCAATGCAAAGAAGTAGAGGAAAACAACAGGATGGGAAAGACTAGAGATCTCTTCAAGAAAATTAGAGATACCAAGGGAACATTTCATGCAAAAATGGGCTCAATAAAGGACAGAAATGGTATGGACCTAACAGAAGCAGAAGATATTAAGAAGAGGTGGCAAGAATACACAGAAGAACTGTGCAAAAAAGATCTTCACGGCCCAGATAACCACGATGGTGTGATTACTCACCTAGAGCCAGATATCCTGGAATGTGAAGTCAAGTGGGCCTTAGAAAGCATCACTACAAACAAAGCTAGTGGAGGTGATGGAATTCCAGTTGAGCTATTTCAAATCCTGAAAGATGATGCTGTGAAAGTGCTGCACTCAATATGCCAGCAAATTTGGAAAACTCAGCAGTGGCCACAGGACAGGAAAAGGTCAGTTTTCATTCCAATCCCTAAGAAAGGCAATCCCAAAGAATGCTCAAACTACCGCACAATTGCACTCATCTCACACACTAGTAAAGTAATGCTCAAAATTCTCCAAACCAGGCTTCAACAATACGTGAACCGAGAACTTCCAGATGTTCAAGCTGGTTTTAGAAAAGACAGAGGAACCAGAGCTCAAATTGCCAATATCCACTGGATCATCGAAAAAGCAAGAGAGTTCCAGAAAAACATCTATTTCTGCTTTATTGACTATGCCAAAGCCTTCCACTGCGTGGATCACAATAAACTATGGGAAATTCTGAAGGAGATGGGAATACCAGACCACTTGACCTGCCCCTTGAGAAACCTGTATGCAGGTCAGGAAGCAACAGTTAGAACTGGACAGGGGACAACAGACTGGTTCCAAATAGGAAAAGGAGTACGTCAAGGCTGTATATTGTCACCCTGCTTATTTAACTTATATGCAGAGTACATCATGAGAAATGCTGGTCTGGAAGAAGCACAAGCTGGAATCAAGATTGCCAGGAGAAATATCAATAACCTAAGATATGCAGATGACACCACCCTTATGGCAGAAAGTGAAGAGGAACTAAAAAGCCTCTTGATGAAAGTGAAAGAGGAGAGTGAAAAAGTTGGCTTAAAGCTTAACATTCAGAACAACTCCAATGACTGGGATGATCCTCCCACTCATCAGCGTATGAATTCACCCTGCTTGCAAAACTTAGTCAGGCCGCATTCCATGGCCGGAGTCCTTGCCCTCCTCGATGGCCCACAGCCTGAAGCATGTGCTTCTCTCTGAATCCTAACAAATCCACCTCTTTTTGGGTGGCTCAGACGGTAAAGTGGCTGCCTACAAGGCGGGAGACTCGGGTTCGATCCCTGGGTGGGGAAGATCCCCTGGAGAAGGAAATGGCAACCCACTCCAGTATTCTTGCCTGGAAAATCCCATGGACTGAGGAGCCTGGTAGGCTACAGTCCATGGGGTCGCAAAGAGTCAGACATGACTGAGCGACTTCACTTTCGAGTCCCGGGATAGAGCTGAAGGACAGGAGGAAAAAGCAGTGGGGAAAACGTGCCAAGGAATCCCCTTCATAGCCTGCTGGAAAATTTGCTAAATTCCTGACCTGTGCTCACAGTTTCCATTGGTCTGATTTTTTGGCACAAAGAAGAGTAAGGACAGAAGAACCCCCACCGGCTTGGGTAACCACTACTGGGGCCCAGCAGATAGTGCCTTTGGGACATACTGAAGAGTAGCCTCTCCAGAGTCCCTCAGTTGTGCCCACGGCCGCCTGCCTGTTCGTGGGGGGTTCAAGGAAGTGAGAAATGAGAGATTGTAAAGGAATTAAGATTTTGTTAGGCATGTCCCTCCAGCCATAGGAGCGAGGACCTCCTACCTTAACCGGAGGTCTTCTGGAATCTGAGGCTGAGCCGCGTGAGCTTTCTGCTGAGTTCGTTTTTCGCTGCCCCGGTTTCCAGCACGACGGGCCTTCCTGTGCGCTGGGTTTTCTTCACGTTCTGCTTCTACCTCGGGAGCTTCTCTGGGTTGGGCTCCTGCTGCTCTTGGCCTCTTCCGCGTGGAGGTTGTTTCAGCCAGGTTAAACCTGAGTCATGGCACCATAGATGTCAGGCGAGAGGGTGCTCCTCGGTTCTTTGTCTCGTCACAACAAAGATTTGGAGTGACGGACATTAAAGCCCCCTCGGCGGGTCACAGCTCTCAGGTCTTGGACAGACCGTGTTATAGCTCTTAAAGAAATCAGTGTTACATTTCAGTGTCACAGCTCTATTTATTTAGATAATAGCAGGAAAATCCATCTTCGAGGCATGCGGGCACGTGGATAGAAAGACGCGAAGAGAAGAGTGCCCCATCGTGCGGGAGAGAGAGAGAGAGAGAAAGAGCGTACACACACGTGGGATAGAGAGAGAGAAAACCCTTTGGCTCCTCTTTTTATATGTTTTTTTCTTTCCCCTGCAAATTGGGCTTAGGCAGGAGCGCTGTTCTACTTGAAGTCCTCACTCTGGTCCTTGGACCTTCCTTTGACCTTCCTTTGTTCTATTTTCGCGGGCTTTTCCCTTCCTTGTCTTTTAGCCACCGCCATTTTGGACTCCTTTTCCCTATACTAACTACCTAACACTACTGTCCAGTTCTGGTGAATGTAAACAATTTCCAGTCCTCCTTCTAGAAAGGATAGAAAAGTATTCAGTCAGTATTATTAATGGTTGTGAAGATCGATTTTCCTGCTATTATCTAAATAAATAGAGCTGTAACACTGAGCTGTAACACTGATTTATTTAAGAGCTATAACACGGTCTGTCCTCCTAGAGCTGTGACCCGCCATGGGGGCTTCAATGTCTGTCACTCCAAATTTTTGTTGTGATGGGACAAAGAACCGAGGAGCATACACTCTCCTGACATCTATGGTGCTGTGACTCGGATAAAACCTGGCTAAAACTGTTATGCCCAATGTCCGAATCCCTGAGCGGGAAGAGAGAAGGCTTCCAAGACAGTGCAACTCGCAAAAAAAGGGAAGTTTATTGCTGACTCGAATCAGGGCTCCTGCCGCGTCCAACGCAGTGGTGCGGGGTCAGAGAGCACTGAGCCCAAGCTGTTACACAAATTTATAGGGTGAGTATAAGCAGTTGGTAGCTGGCTTAAGCGGATTGGTTACATGTTTGCAAAGTAATCTTATTGGCTCAAACCTTCACGGGCTTTTTTCAAACTTGGGCGTTCGAGGGCTTTTCAGCTTTCCCCTGATAGGTTCCCTTTTTCTTACTGGGCGCATATTGATTGGCTGGCTCCAGGTGGCCTGATGGGGGTAGGGAATCTTACCATTTCGGGGGAAATCTAAACTTAGGTCCGGGCCGCCTGTCATGGTGTTAGCCCTGGCAGCCTCACAAAAACAACCTCCACGCGGAAGAGGCCAAGCGCAGCAGGAGCCCAACCCAGAGAAGCTCCCGAGGTAGAAGCGGAACGTGAAGAAAACCCAGCGCACGGGAAGGCCCGTCGTGCTGGAAACCGGGGCAGCAAAAACTGAACTCAGCAGAAAGCCCACGCGGCTCAGCCTCAGATTCCAGAAGACCTCCGGTTAAGGTAGGAGGTCCTCGCTCCTATGGCTGGAGGGACATGCCTAACAAAATCTTAATTCCTTTACAATCTCTCGTTTCTCCTTTCCTTGAGCCCCCCGCGAACAGGCAGGCGGCCGTGGGCACAACTGAGGGACTCTGGAGAGGCTACTCATCAGTATGTCCCAAAGGCACTATCTGCTGGGCCCCAGTAGCGGTTACCCAAGCCGGTGGGGGTTCTTCTGTCTTTACTCTTTGTGCCAAAAATCAGACCAATGAAAACTGTGAGCCCTGGTCAGATATCTAGCAAATTTTCCAGCAGGCTATGAAGGGGATTCCTTGGCACGTTTTTCCCACTGCTTTTTCCTCTTTTCCTTCAGCTCTTTCTCCCGGGACTCCAAAACCCAGGAGGCCCAGCTCAGGCTCTGAGGTCTTATTGCAAAAGTTCAGTGAGAGACAAAGCGATAAGTGGGAGGTGGATTTGTTAGGATTCAGAGAGAAGCACAATCTTCAGGGTGTGGGCCATTGCTGAGGGCAAGAGCTCAGGTCGTGGAATGCGGCCTAAGTTTGGGAGCTCGGGGTTAATTCATATGCTAATGAATGGGAAGATCATCCCAGCCTTTGGGGAACCACCCACTCCTCCCTCTGTTGACAGTGGCTGAGAGCGGTTCTACCACCTCTGGGTGTGTCTTTTGGCTTAGAGATTGGAGATTAAGGTTTGCTCAATTTGACTTGTCATCTTGGACCCAATTGACTTGAACCGGTTTACGTTATGCCCTGGTGCTATGTCATTCTTTCAAAGGTTGTGCTCTGCCCCCCTTCCTTCCTGTTTCATGCTCCTTTCCTCAGCCCCATCCGGGCCCACAATGTTGCCTCTACAATCTACTAGAGGGATAACCAGAAAATAGCTGGCCTTGGGAGGGAAGAACTGTATAATATCCAACCTTAGTCCTACCTAGCATTGGTCACACTGGAGACCTTGGGGACGCCCAAACTCCAGTCCGGGGGTCCCAGGAGGTCATCACGCCTTGATCTGCCTAGCGATCTGGTCCTTGAAAGGTTGTCACGCCTCAGCCTTTCGGGGATCCTCTAGTCCCAAGGGTCCCAGGAGGCCGTCACGCCTCGACCTGCCTGGGGGATTCGATCTCTAGGAGGCTGTCACGCCTCAGCCTGCCTGGAGATCTGCATCCTGACCCGGGGATGCCTGGCTCTCAGGTTGTGACAGTACTAGGTAGGATGAGCTTACATCATGGCATCTATTCCCATCCACAGTGGACAAACTAGCATTGAGTTACAAACCCTTAATTCTACCCAGCACTGGTCACGCTGGAGACCTTGGGGACGCCCAAACTCCAGCCCAGGGGTCCCAGGAGGTCATCACGCCTTGACCTGCCTAGGGATCTGGTCCTCAAAAGGTTGTCACGCCTCAGCCTTTCGGGCATCCTCTAGTCCCAAGAGTCCCAGGAGGCCGTCACGCCTCGACCTGCCCGGGGATTCGATCTCTAGGAGGCTGTCACGCCTTAGCCTGCCTAGAGATCTGCATCCTGGCCCGGGGACGCCTGGCTCTCAGGTTGCCACAGTACTGGGTAGGATAAGCTTCAAAAAGCCTATTAGTTTTTTCTTTTCCTTTTCCTCCCTAACATGACTGTTTTTCAGATGGGAAATAACCAGTCCACTCCCCGACAGACACCCTTGAGATGCATCCTTGACAACTGGAAGCTGTTCGATCCTCTAACTCTGAGGAGGAGTCGTTTAAAATTCTTTTGTGCCACTGCGTGGCCACGGTATCCACTGGGGGACGAAGAACACTGGCCCGAGGATGGGACTTTAAATTACAATACTATCTTGCAAATAGAATTATTCTGCAAAAGACAAGGGAAATGAACAGAGATCCCCTATGTCCAAATTTTCTTCAGACTGAGAGATATGAAGGAACTCTGTCTTAAGTATGGGATTGTTGTACGCCCTAAAAGTGAGCCCACTAGGCAAATGGTGTTAGGCACAGGCAACCAAGAGAAGGAACCCCCCCGTGAAGGCTCACCTCCCGCAGCTCCCGAGTTGCCTGGTGCTTCTTCCTTGTATCCAAGCGTGCCCCCATATCCGGGAGCACCCCTCCACAAAAGCCAACTCGAGTATGTCCCTTAGTTGAAACTGGAGGAGAATTCGGACCAACCCGAGTCCATAAACCCGTCTCCCTCTTAGAACTAAGACAGATCAAACAAGACCTGGGAAGCTATACAGATGACCCAGGCAAATACATAGATATGTTCCAACATATTACCTTGGCCTTTGACTTGACATGGAAGGACATCATGGTCATATTTAGTCAAACTTCATCTGACCCTGAATATACTAGGGTCTTAAAGGAAGCCCGGATGTATGCAACAGGGCTTCACATGTCAAGTGATAGATACCCAGCAGGGGAAACTGCAGTCCCCTCCTCCAATCCTAACTGGAATTATAATGACCCTGAGCACATCTGGGAAAGATATAATTTTCTAATCTGTATAAAGGCAGGACTGAAAGCAGCCCAGAAAAAAGTAATCAGCTATGCCCGGGTCTCAACAATAACTCAAGAGTACAATAAGAACCCCATTACCTTTCTGGAAAGGCTAAAAGAGGCCCTCCAAAAGTTTACCAATTTGGACTTAGACTCTTATGAAGGACAGGTGATTTTAAAGGACAAATTCCTGTCCCAGTGTGCATCAGATATCAGAATTAAGTTACAACAGCTACAGCAGCAGGACTCTGCTGCCTCTTTAGATGAGATGATCCAGACAGCCACCAATACCTTTTATAACAGAACAGGAGAAGGAGGCCAAGGCCCAGGAGAGGGAGAGAAGGAAACAGACAAGGCATTCGCAGATGCTGGCCGCCCTCCAGGGAAGCCCTATGGCACACCCCGAGCCCCTGAATGACAAGGCATGAGGCAAATGCCTAATCTGTAGACAGACGGGGCATTGGGCCAAAGAGTGTCCTAACCTGACAAGTCTCCTAGAAGAGCTTGCTACAAATGCCATCAACTGGGACACTGGGTGGCACTCTGCCCTCAGGACACAAGAGCCTCAAGGTCAAGTGCCAAGCCTTCCCTCACGATGGTTCAAGAGGAGCCAGCCCACCTGTCACAGATATCATCACGGGGCTGGAGGCAAGGGTGCACCTGGCTGTGGCAGGTAGGTCCAAGAATTTCTTGGTTGACACAGGGGCTACCTACTCTGTCTTGATCTCCTACTCTGGAGCCTTCTTCTCCCAAACCTGTACCATTTTGGGTGTACAGGAAAAGAAACTACTAGAAGATTCACCCAAGCACTTCTTTGTTGCTGGGATGGACAGACATTCTCCCACCAGTTTCTGGTGGTCCCTGAGTGTCCTACTCCCTTAATGGGAAGAGAAATACTCACTAAACTGGGGACCACCCTTGTGATGGGAAGCTTTTCAGCCCCTAGGGCCCTACAGCTTCTGGTTACTACTGAAAAATCCATTACACCTTCTCCAATAGAGAGGGACCAAAAACTATGGGAAGACAAAATTAACCCCCAGGTGTGAGACCAGGGGACTCCTGGATGAGCCCACCGAGCTGAACCAGTCATCATTGTCCTCCGAGATCCCACTCAGTTTCCTATCCAGAAACAATATCCTCTCAAAAGAGAGGCTTGGGAGGGACTACAGCCTTTAATAAATAAATTCCTTGCTTGTGGGTTATTGGTCCCCACCAGTTCGCCATGTAACACCTCAATCCTCTCAGTAAAGAAAAAGGATGGAACCTGGTGAATGGTTCAAGATCTCCAGATCATAAATGAAGCTGTAGTCCCCCTCCATCCCACAGTACCCAATCCCTATGTAATCTTGGGAGAAATCCCACCCAGTGCCAAGTGGTTTACAGTCTTGGATCTCAAAGATGCATTTTTTTCCATACCACTGGCTAAAGAATCCCAATATCTTTTTGCCTTTGAGTGGGAGGCCCCAGGAGAAAAACATCAACAGACGACTTGGACAGTATTACCTCAGGGGTTCAGAGACAGCCCCCACTTGTTTGGACAGGCCCTTAGCCAGGATCTCCTAGGTCTGGACCTGGGACCTAATGGGAAAATATTACAATATGTAGATGACCTACTAATCTGCTCTAAAGATGAGAAAAGTGCCCAACAACATGCAATTCAGGATCTAAACTTTTTGGCAGAAAGGGGATATAAAGTCTCCCATGCTAAGGCACAGATGGTCGAGACAAATGTCACCTACCTGGAAGTTCAGATGACACATGGGTCCAGGAGGCTGTCCTCTGATCGGGTACAAGGAATCCTCCAGTTGCCCTCCCCCACACTCGAAAACAACTGCGAGCTTTCCTGGGGCTAACAGGGTATTGTAGAATCTGGAAACCCAACTATGGTCTAATTGCCCAGCCCTTATATAAAGCTTAAAAGGACGAGATGATTCAATCCCACTGATGTGGGGAACTCCTCAAAAGGAGGCAGAGGCTACACTAAAACAGGCCTTAACTCAGGCACCTGCCTTGAGTTTGCCAGATCCAAAAAAGCATTCCAACTTCATGTCCATGAAAGAGAGGGAATAGCCTTGGGAATGTTAACTCAAAGGTTGGGATCTGAGCCCCAGCCTGTAGCTTACTTATCCAAGAGACTTGATCCAACCGCCCAAGGCTGGCCCCCCTGCCTTCAAAATCTTGCAGCTATTGCAATCACGATAGAAGACCTTTTGTTTATGTCAATGACCTCTTCCTAGATCCAGAGGTTCAGACCCTCCAGTCTTATACCATGGCCATTGGGCAATTCCAACAGGATATATGCTTGTGGGGTATGAACCAGGATCCAAAAGACTCTAAGGACTCGCCACTATATGCTCCAGGGACTCAAGTCCTAATTAAAGTCTGGAAAGATGGGTCCCCAAAGGCTCAACTCCAGCCCACATGGAAGGGCCCCTACCCTGTAATACTTTCCACTCCCACAGCAGTCAAAGTGCCAGGGCATGACTCCTGGATTCACTACTCAAGAGTCAAGCTGTGGAAGAAAACAGAAGAGGACACTCAATACACCTGTGAGCCCCTGGGAGATCTCAGATACCTATTCAAAACTACAAATGAGTGCCCTTCTGATGAACAACCCCAAAATCTGGTCTCTGGGGATAAGATTTCTCAAGACAACTCTGAAGAGCCAACACAGCTTGGCAGAGATTGTAGTCCAAAACAGACAGGAGATAGTTCTGATCTGTGAACAAGGAGAGACTTGAGCCATCCTGGTGATGTGAATTTGAAATTGGCTAACGCCCCTACTAGTCCTTGTTATGCCACACTGACGCTGCTAATGATTGCTCCGTGTACTGTCAACTGTCTAACCTGTCTTGTCTCTGCCCAGGTCAAGCTACGACATGCAGCGCCAGTTCGACAAAGATATAAAACTACAGCCAACCACGGAAAACATCAGTCACCCTTAGATGGACACCGCTATAAGGACTCTGAGGCCTGAGACTAGCAAGAGGGGGAGGCCCAATGCCCCTCGCCTTCCCAGTTCAGCAGGAAGTAGCCAGAGAGACCTCGACGCCCCTATTCCCAAAGAATTGGGCCTCCCATCTCTTGAGGGGGGAATGTTAGGTAGTTAGAATAGGGAAAAGGAGTCCAGAATGGCGGTGGCTAAAAGACCTGGAAGGGAAAGCCCACGAAAATAGAACAAAGCAAGGTCCAGGGACCGGAGTGAGAACCTCGGGTAAAACAAACAACACTCCTGGCTGGCCCAATTTACATAGACAGGCCCAGGGACAGAGAAACATATAAAAAGGAGCCAAAGCCCTCTTCTCGCTCGCTCTCTCTCTTGCGCGCGCGCGCGCACGCGCACGCGCGATGGGGCGCTCTTCTCTTCGCATCTTTGGATCAATGTGCCCTCATGCCTCAAAGATGGATTTTCCTGCTATTATCTAAATAAATAGAGCTGTAACACTGATTTATTTAAGAGCTATAACACGGTCTGTCCTCCAAGAGCTGTGACCCACCGTGGGGGGCTTTAATGTCCGTCACTCCAAATTTTTGTTGTGACGAGACAAAGAACCGAGGAGCATACGCTCGCGTGACAGTTGCATACTATGTCCTAGAGCTGGTAGAACTCCTCAGAGTTGACTTAAGTTGAAGCAAGAGGTTTGGACCTCTGTCTTATGGCCTCAACCAGTCACTAGATTCACGCTGCCCCAAAGAGAGGGCCTAACCTTGGGTGAAACAGCTTCCTTCAGCTCCTGAGGAAGGACTTAGCTGGGGAAATGACTGCCTGGAACATGAAGGGGGAAAATACAGGCTGCATCTCACAGCATCCACCTCAGATAAGACAACCAAGTGATGCTGGGTAGGCAGGTGACTCAATGAGTCTGGAGCTGGGAGATATACCTAGGGCTGGAAACACAAAGGTAAAAGTCTTTGCACTAAAGATGTTATCTGAAGTCATGAGACTGGATGAGATCGACAAGACAGTGAAAGTGTTACTGAGTTCAAGCTTGTTCTGCTCACCACAGGACAGGCTAATGAATCAGAGAGAGGTGTTGAGGCAAGGAATATGACTTTACTCGGAGAGCTGGGTGACTGAGAAGATGGCATACTAATGCTTCAGAGTAACCATCTTGTCAAAGTCTGGATGCCAGGTTCTTTTATAGAGTCAGAGAGAGAGAAGCAGTGAGGAATTAAAATCAAAGGGCAGAAGAGAGAGGGAGAGGCAGTGGGGAAGTAAAGTGAAAGGGTCTTCAGTCTTCCAAAACATTTCTAAAGGGAAAGGCTGGCCTTTGGAAGGGGTGTGTTAATCTCTTCTTTTTGTCGTAGCTATGTACAGGTGGGCAGGGTCAGAATATATCTCTATGAGCGGAACAATGGCACTTTCGTTTACAGTCGGGCAGTGCAGCAGGGTCCTCTGAGGCAGGCTACTATGTATGATTATAATGAAAGTGGACGTCCCCCAGTCATGTCCGACTCTTTGCGACCCCATGGACTATACAGTTTATGGAATTCTCCAGGCCAGAATACTGGAGTGGGTAGCCTTTCTCTTCTCCAGGGGATCTTCCCAACCCATGGATCGAATCCAGGTCTCCCACATTGCAGGCAGATTCTTTACCAGCAGAGCCACAAGGGAAGCTGCCCAAGAATACTGGAGTGGGTAGCCTACCCCTTCTCCAGTGGATCTTCCCAACCCAGGAATTGAACCAGGGTCTCCTGCATTGCAAGCAGATTCTTTACCAACTGAGCTATCAGGGAAACCCTATTTATAATAACAAAAGCAACAAAAAACAAGTGAAAGAAATCATTTCCAACATGGAGTCAGAATTGGCTTCTTCTCTGCAACAAAAGTAGAGTCAAACAAGAGAAGAAGAACCAAAGAGGACAGAGGAGGCATAAGACACTTGCTTGTTAAAGAGAATTCACGAGGGCAGGGATCTTGGTCTTTTTTGTTCAAGAGCTCAGAACACAGTAAGTGCCCTATAAATATTTGTTGATTAAATTAAAACAGCCAATAAAAAGTTCAAGATGGAAAAGGGATTCAAAATCACATTATGCATCAACAAGAAATAATTATGTGTTATAGACTGAATATCTGTGTCCCCCACCTCCCTAAATTCATATGTTGAAGTCCCAACCCTCATTGTTATAGTATTTGGAGATGGGGCTTTGGGGAGGTAATTGGGCCAATTGGTGGGGCCCTGGTCTGATGAGAATTGTGCCCTTTTCAGAAGAGACACCTGAGAGCTTGCTTTCCCTCTCTCCATGCACACATACTAAGGAAATGCCTTGTAGGCACACGGCAAGGAGGTGGTCCTGTCTGCAAGCCAGGAAGAGATCTCTCACCAGAAACCCATCATGTAGCGCCCCGACCCCAGACCTCCCATCTCCAGAACTGTGAGAAAACACATTTCTGCTGTATAAGCCACACTGTCTATGGTATTTTGTTATGGCAGCCCAAGCTGATTAATATATTATGTATCCTGCAAGATGCACTGGCCTTCCCCCAAGAAAATCTGAGTAAGAAAAACAAATGAAGTCCTTAGCAACCAAGAGCATTCAACTGTGATTCCAGGCCGGGTCTGTACAAAACAAGTTCCAAAGAGTGAGACACGAGTGAGGGCCTGATGACCAGTCCTGGCCTGCTGTGGGGCAGTGGTGTCATCTCAGGCAAAACACCTGCACCTTCATTATTGGTCAACTGAGAAAGTTATGTGGTTATGTACTATTATTACTATAAAATGCAGAGATAATTCGTGTTCATTTTAAAACTTCAGCCATTGTAGAAATAGGGTGCATGCTCCGTCGCTCAGTCATGTCCTACTCTTTGTGATCCCATCTCCAGGCGCCTCTGTTCATGGGATTTCCCAGGCAAGAATACTGGAGTGGTTGCCATTTCCTCCTCCTGGGGATCTTCCAACCCAGGGATCAAACCCAAGTCTCCTTCATCTCCTGCATTGGCAGGCAGATTGTTTACCACTGAGCCACTTGGGAAGCCCCTATTGTAGAAATATGTAGAGTAAAATCTAAAATGATCTCCTTGTGATTCTAGAGTTACCAGTGTAGCAGACATCCTCCCAGAACTTTTTCCTGCCATATCCCTGCTCAAATCTTCCCTTCATGGAGCCATCCCTTGTCTCAGGTTCCATCTTTCCCTTCTTTTTTCCTTGATAACTTTATACCGGCAGACAGAGGTTAAAGGGACTGAAGGCAAGAAGAAGAGTAGCTTTTGTCAGAGCATCACCTGCTTCAGAGAAAATTCTCTGAAGAATCATTTATGGAACCGGCCAACTCAGAATCCAGTTGACAAATAGAACAAGAACTTCTGCGGTGCTTCCACTGGTGGGAAAGAGAGTCAGAATATATATCTCATATGACAAATTTTGAATATATCTAGCCATTTATTTTTTAAAATTGAGGTGTAACACACGTACAGTAAAATGCACAAATATTTTTAAATTTATTTTATTGAAGTACAGTTGATTTATGATGTGTTAATTTCTACTGTACAGCAATGTGATTCATTTATATATACATGTATGTGTATATATATATATATATATATATATATATATATATATATATCTCCATACACTATACATACACATTCTTTTTCATACTCTTTTTGATACTCTTTTCCCAATCCAAACCTCCCCCACCAACCACCCTCCCCCATGGCAACCACAAGTCTATTCTCTATGTCTGTGAATCTGTTTTATTTTTAATTATTAATTGATTTTTGGTTCCACTGGGTCTTTTGTTGCTATGCATGGGCTTTCTCTAGTTGCACAGAGCAATGGCTACTCTCTGGTTTCAGTGCATGGGTTTCTCATTGTGGTGGCTTCTTTTGTCGTGGAGCACAGGCTGTAGATGCATGGTCTTCAATAGCTGCAGCACATGGGCTCAGTAGTTCCAGCATGCGAGCTTTAGGGTGTGTGGACTTCAAAAGTTGCAGCATATAGGCTCAATAGTTGTGGCTCAAGGACTCTAGTTGTGCAGGGGCTCAGTTGCTCTGCGGCATGTGAACTCTTCCTAGACCAGGGATCAAACCTGTGTCCCCTGTGTTGGCGGGTGGATTCTTATCCACTGCACCAAGGAAGTCCAATCTGTTTCTATTTTGTGTATAACTTATTTTGTGTCATATTTTAGGTTCCGCATATAAGTGATACTATATATTTATCTCTCTATTTCTTTAACTGAGCATTCAAAGGGTTAATCAATTGCTAGTTTGGAAGGAACTTGCACTTTGTAAATAGACCTAAATGTCAAATCCAAGTTACATGAATCACTTAGCTTCACTGAGTTAATTCTTCCAACTGTAAAATGGGAACAGTAAGGGCACATCTACTTCTCGGTACATTTCCTCCCATAGGTCACCCCATGTTTGATCACAGGCATGAGAGCTGCCTGGCAAACCAAAGGCTGAGTGTAGGGGTGGTGACTGGAGACTAGCCTGCCAAAGCTTGTAAGTCCCAGAAGATTGGAGATTCTGAACCCTGGAACCCTGCAAGGTGAGAGGAGAGAACACAGATGTGGCCAAGGATGAGGCAGGAAGAAACTTCAGGATCCAGGCTCTGAGACCCTTTGGAGCTCTGAGACCCCATCAGCCTCCTGCTCAAACATACATGTATGTTTTGTCATGTCAGATGAGGTCTTGCCACGTGAATCTGTCTTGCTTGCTGTCCATAACTAGATCACCGATGAAAGAGCTGTGACCTTCAAGTCAGAACTTGAGCTTCCAGTCTTTCTTTTGCCACTAGTTTGCCACACAGTCTTGGTCAAACTCTTCAGCCCTGCTGAGCCTTAGTCATCTTGGTGATACAATGAGATCCTCCCAGCTCTAAAAACTATGACACTCTGAACTTGCACTTGAACTCAGTAAACTTGACAGCAAACCAAGGTCCCCAGAGCAGCTCTTCCAGGAGGACTGCTCCATCTGCTGACTTTGGCTGCCTTGTTCCTATTGAGCATGGCATGAGTAGGCACTCAACAGCTGTTGCATAAATGAATGACTGAATGGTTTTAGGTTTTACCATTTAGACACTACTCTAGCCAAGGAGTGCAATTTGGTGGAAAGCACTTGGACTACAGAAGCAGACATATTCTAACTCTGCTTATAAACTTGGGACCTTGGGCAAGCTACTTAATCTCTCTGAGTCTTGATGTCTTTATTAGTCCTTGTAGGATTACTCTGAAGATTAATGGGTATAAAGAATTTAACATAGTGTTTGGTGCATAGGAAATGGTCACACTATTCCTCATCAGTCCTGACAGCCAAAGAGACAAACAGGGGCAGGAGCACCAAAGCCCAGCACTACTTATACAAAAAGGTAGAAACAGCAATAATCATAAGTCCCTTATATTGTGTATATTCACAGATGGTCAAGTGTTTTTTGTTTTTATTGTATATGTCTGATTGTATCTTCATATTCCTGTGAGATAAGATTTATTGCATTTATAGTGTAGCGATAGACAGTGTTAGTTGCTCAGTCATGTCTGACTCTTTGTGACCCCATAGACAGTAGCCTGCCAGGCTCCTCGCTGCATTTAACAGCTGAGCTATTTCAAATTCTAAAAGATGATGCTGTTTAAGGGCTGCCCTCAATATGTCGGCAAATTTTGAAAACGCAACAACGGCCACAGAACTGGAAAAGGTCAGTTTTCATTCCAATCATAAAGAAGGGCAATGCCAAAGAATGTTCCAACTATCACACAATTGTGCTAATTTCAAATGCTAGTAAGGTAATGCTCAAAATCCTTCAAGCTAGCCTCAGCAGGACGTGGACAGTGTACTTCCAGATGTACAAGCTGGGTTTAGAAAAGGTAGAAGAACCAGAGATCAAATTGCCAACATTCATTGGATCATGGAGAAAGCAAGGGAATTCCAGAAAACATACTTTGGCTGCACTGACTACACTAAAGCCTTTACTGTGTGGATCACAACAAACTGTGGAAAATCCTTAAAGAGATGGGAATACCAGACCACGTTACCAGTCTCCTGAGAAACTTGTATGCAGGTCAAGAATCAATAGTTAAAAACATCCATAGAACAACAAACTGGTTCAAAACTGGAAAAGGAGTACAACAAGGCTGTGTATTGACACCCTACTTATTTAACTTATGTGCAGAGTGCATGCATGGGTGCTCAGTCAGTTCTGTCATGTCTAACCCTTTGTGACCCCATGGACTGTAGCCCATCAGGCTCCTCTGTCCATGGAATTCTCTGCACAAGAATACTGGAGTGGGTTGTCATGCTCTTCTCCAGGGGACCTTCCCGACCAGAGATCGAACCTCAGTCTCCTGCATTGCAGGCAGATTCTTTACTGACTGAGCCACCAGGGAAGCCCTTATGTGCAGAGTATATCATGTGAAATGCTAGACTAGATGAATCACAAGCTGGACTCAAGATTGCCAGGAGAAATATCAACAATCTAAGATAGGTACATGATACCATCCTAATGGAAGAAAGTGAAGAGGAACTTAAGAGATTCTTGATGAGGGTGAAAGAGAAGAGTGAAAAAGTTGGCTTAAAATTCAGCATTAAAAAAACTATCAATAAGATCATAGCATCCTCTTCAATCATTTCATGGCAAATAGATGGGAAAAAATGGAAGTAGTGACAGATTCTACTTTGGGGGCTCCAAAATCACTGCAGATGGTGACTGCAGCCACAAAATTAAAAGACACTTGCTCCTGGGAATGAAAGCTATGACAAAACTAGACAGCATATTAAAAAGCAGAGTCAAAGGTATGGCTTTTCCAGTAGTCATGTATGGATGGATATAAAAGTTGGATGCTTTCGAACTGTGGTGTTGGAGAAGACTCTTGAGAGTTCCTTGGTCTTCAAGGAGATCAAACCAGTCAATCCTAAAAGGAAATCAACTCTGAATATTCACTGGAAGGACTGATGCTGAAGCTGAAGCTCCAATACTTTGGCCACCTGATGTGAAGAGCCAACTCATTGGAGAAGACCTTGATGCTGGGAAAGACTTAAGGCAGGAGGAGAAGAGGGTGGCAGAGGATGAGATGGTTAGATAGCATCATGGACTCAGTGGACATGAGTTTGAGCAAACTCCGGGAGATAGTGAAGGACTGGGGAGCCTCACGGGCTGTAGTGCGTGGGATCGCAAAGACTCAGACCCAACTTAGTAACTGAACAACAACAACTAGCAATGCTGAGCATCTTTTCATGTACAATGCACAAATCTTAGGTATACAACTTGAATAATTCACACACATATACATATACACACTTCTGTAACTACCACACAGACAAAGGAGCTTTCCCAACACCCTGGAATTTCCCTGAGCCCCTTTGCAAGCAATATCTCTACCCAAAGGCAATCACTGTTCTGACCTGTATCACCGGTTATTAGTTTTTCCTGTTCTTGAACTTCATCTAAGATGGAATCACACAGAATGTGGTATTTCATGTCTGCCTTTTTTTTAGTCACAATATACCTGTGAGGCCCCCTGAAGTTCCTGCAAGTAGCAGGAGCTGGTTCTTTTCAATTGCTCAGTAGTAGCCTGCTGTGGCCTCCCCTGGTGGCTCAGGGGTAAAGAATCCACCTGCAACGCAGGTGATGTGGGTTCAATCCCTAGGTCAGGAAGATCCCCTGGAAAGGGCATGGCAACGCATGCCAGTGTTCTTGCCTGGGGAATCCCATGGACAGAAGGGCCTGGTGGGCTACAGTCCTAGGGTCGAAAAGAGTTGGACACTACTGAAGCACCTGGGCACACATGTATGCAACTTGTTGTGTGATTACAGCACAATTTCTTCATCTTTTCCACTGTTGCTGGATCTCTGATGTGCTTCCAGCTTGGGCTACTGTGAATAAAGCTGTAAAGCTGCCCTGATCGTTCTTGTGTTTTTCTCACGGGTGTCTGCGCTCGTGTCTCTTGTGTATTCCATCTTGGAATGGATTTGCTGGCTCATGATTTTTCTCTTAAGGGAAGGCTTTGTGGGGATTTGTCCTGGCCCTGAATGCTGAGGCCCCAGAAGTCACTGTAACAATATTTGTGACATGGTGAGAAGCACGTGTGCCTGACAAGGTCATTTCTCTCTGGAAAGCGCGACAGTCAGAGAATGACCTAAAGAACCCCAAGACTGGGGAGAGGTCATCTTGCCCAATTCCCACAGCCTGGAGCAAGGCTATGTGGTGCTTTCCAAGTTTGGCCTTTCACTGACCTCCCTGGCTGTTTATCTGGTCCTGGCCCCGCAGCTTAATGAGTGACTTAATGTAAGCGAAGTTCACATCGTCCGAGCTGCGGACAGGCTCACTCGGCTCACGTCAGGGTCTCTTGCCACCTCTAGAAGGACTTTGAGTTTTTGGGACTCAGCCCTGATGAGCAGGAAGCCAAGGGACAAATCAGCAGCAAGGGTGACAGTGGGATTCCTGAGGCACTCGGCTCATGGTGCCACCGCCGCCGGCAAATCAGAGCCAGGAGGCAGGGGGCAGCGGTCCCACGGAGTGAGGAGGGGAGATGCTTGCCTGGCTCGGTGCCCCGCAGCCCTCGTAGCCCTCGGGCTCCGTCTGGGATGCCACCTTCTTTCTGCTGCACCGGAAGCCTAGGGAGCACTTTATGCAACAGACCCACCATAGCATCAGTGGAATCAGACTGGAAATGGTTTAAAGACCGTTTTTCTTACAGTCATCGGCTTGACGGCCCCCAGGGCTGCACAGTCTCCCAGCGGAAACACAACCCCTCTACGCAAACAAAAGCAGCCGGAGCGGGTGGAAATCAATAAGCCCCAGCCCTGCCAGTGGCTTCTTGGTGACACTTCCCCCTGGAACCGCAGTTTGATGCTGAGTACAGTGGGTTAAGAGGACCCACTCTGGTGTACCACCGGGAGTGACTTAGAGAATCGCCCAGTCTTTGCTTGTCAGAAAGCGTAAACCCGGCTCTGTAAACAAAAAATATTTTATTAGGCCTCAGCAGTTGTTTATGGTCAGAGGGAAGGGATGATCAGTCCAGTGGCGCTGGCTGAGAGCTGCCCAGCCAGGAAAGTCCCTCCCTTTGGGGCATCATTGTCACCCCCCCTTCCCAGGCAGAGAGCTGATGGCTGCAGCACTGAGCCCAGGAGGCCTGGGGCAGCCCGGAGCCCAGGTGGGATCAGAGAGGTTAGGAATCAGCGCAGGTTAGCATGTTCCTTTTCAGTCACCGATTCCACAAGTGTTTATTATTATATTTAGTTGTAGATAAAAACTCAGACACTCAGAGGTTAAGAAATGTAGTCAGGAACATGGGATGCTGGCGCCAGGACCCCACTGCAGTCCCCTTTTTCCCAAGTTCCACCTCTTTTTTTTTTTTTTTTGGCTGCGCCACACCGCCTGTGGAATCTTAGCACCTCAACCAGAGATTAAACCCAGGCCCCCAGACTCTTGTGCTCTTGAATCAACATCTGCGGAAGCAAGCTCTTGATTCTCAGCGCAGCCAGTCTGGCCGGGGTGCAAGTACAGGTGTTGTTGGTCACCAGCATAGATCAGGAGCACTGACGGGAGATGAAGAGCTAAGCCTTAGATGCAGGGCTGCCAAGCACTAGCTGTGCAATCTCACATCACTTAGTTCATACTTTTCATCGCTATTGCTTCACGTGATCAAAATAGATACAGTAAAACCTCTCATGGAATTTTGATGGGACAATGTTGTGAAGGTGTCTGTTGGCCGGCTGCCCCTGCGTGTGAACCCAGGGGCTATAGACCCCCTGCCTGTGCTAATCATAAAGCCTCTGGAGGAGACCTTGGTGTATTGGGGTGGTAGCCCAGGCCTTCAGGCCAGATGCCCAGACAACACTGGCCAAGTCTACCTGGTTTGGGTCCTCTGGGCCATCGGTAACATGTCTGCTCCACTACCATGGTGGTCCCGCAGGAAAAGGCAGAGGTGTGAGTGCCCGGGCATGGGTACCACATTCCCCCAGGATGTGGGATGCTGACATACTTCCCAGGTATCCAAGCCTGGCAGATGGCCCAGTGCTCGCTGCCCTGAAATGTTGACCAGGAGGATGGCAGAAATCTTGGAGAACTCGTTGCTCAGATAAGGATCTAGAGGTTGGAAAAGAAAAGGCTTGCTTGAGGTCACATAGCAAATTAGTGCCCAGGTGTGGTGCCGGAGACCCCCTCACTGAACTCAAGTCTGATTGAGGGCCAGCACAAGACAGGGTTGTGGGGGAGGGTGAACATTCTTCCCCAGAGGCTCTGTGCCCCACAGCTGAAGGGAGGCAGACCCTATATCTTGTGGGACCTGGAGCCTCTTACCAAATGAACTCCTGACCTTTCCCCTGGCCCCTCTTGTGCCACAAGGCAGACTTCGGTAACATTCGGACGAACAAACAGTGGGGACATGTGGTGCTCTTTCCAGGTTGGCATTTTCTGTGCAAGCTAAGGTCAGGGCCAAAGGCTCAGATGCAGGGTTCATTGAAGGGATCTAAGATAAGCCTGGGGTATCTCAGGTCAAAGACTGTCTCTTTCTCCAGCATGATTTTGCTGCCCTCTGTTTTGCTCTGCTGGACCCCAGTGACCTTTGTTGACCTTCGATGTTGGCAATTTGATCTCTGGTTCCTCTGCCTTTTCTAAATCCAGCTGGAACATCTGGAAGTTCTAGCTTGGAGAATTTTGAGCATTACTTTGCTAGCGTGTGAAATGAGTATAATTGTGAGGTAGTTTGAATATTCTTTGGCATTGCCTTTCTTTGGGATTGGAATGAAAACTGACCTTTTCCAGTCCTGTGGCCACTGGTGAGTTTTCCACATTTGCTGGCATGTTGAGTGAGTGCAGCACTTTAACAGCATCATCTTTTAAGATTTGAAATAGCTCAGCTGGAATTCCATCACTTCCGCTTGCTTTGTTCGTAGTAATGCTTCCTAAGGCCCACTTGACTTCGCACTCCAGGATGTCTGGCTCTAGGTAAGTGGTCACACCATTGTGGTTATCTAGGTCATTAAGATCTTTTTTTTTTTTAAGATCTTTTTTGCACAGTTTTTCTGTGTATTCTTGCCACCTTTTCTTAATATCTCCTGCTTCTGTTAGGTCCATACCATTTCTGTCCTTTACTGAGCCCACCTTTGCATGAAATGTTCCCTTGGTATCTCTAATTTTCTTGAAGAGATCTCTAGTCTTTCCCATTCTATTGTTTTCCTTAATTTTTTTGCATTGATCACTGAGGAAGGCTTTCTTATCTCTCCTTAATATTCTTTGGAACTCTGCATTCAGATGAATATATCTTTCGTTTTATCCTTTGCCTTTCACTTCTCTTCTTTAATAACTTATAATGGAAATTAATCTGAAAAAGAATATGTGTGTGTGTGTGACTGAATCACTTTGCTATACACCTGAAACTAACAAAACATTGTAAATCAACTATATTTCAATAAAATGAAAAAAAAAAGTTAAACATAGAATTCCCATAGGGTTATAGTACAGTGTTAGCTGCTCAATCATGTCCAACTCTTTCTGACCCCGTGGACTGTAGCTACCAGGCTCCTCTGTCCATGGAATCCTCCAAGCAATAATATTGGAGTGGGTTGCCATTCCCTCTTCCAAGTGATCTTCCCGACCCAGGGATCAAACCTGGGTCTTGCGCATTGCAGGAAGATTCTTTACTGTCTGAACCACCAGGGAAGCCCAGAATTCCCATATGACCCAGTAATTCAGTCCTAGGTATATGCTCCCCAAAACTGAGAATAGGTATTCAAACAAATACTTATCCGTGAATATTCAGAGCAGCAAAATGTGGAAACAGCTCAAATGTCCATGAATGGAGGACAGGATGTAGGATATCCACACAATGAGCTAGTGTTCAGCCATATAAAGGAATGGAGCCCTGACACACGCTGCCAGACTGATGAACCTCGATAGCATCATGCTGAGTAAAAGAAGCCAGACCCAGATGGGCACATATTGTGTGATTCTGTTTATATGAAATGGCCAGAAAGGAAAATTCACAGACACAGAAAACAGGATGGTGGTTGCCAGGCACTGAAAGGAAGGGGACCAGGGAGTGACTGCTTAGTGGGTATGGGGTTTCCTTTTGAGATGATGAAAATGTTTTGGAATTAGATGGAGGTGATGACTGCACAAGATTTTATATATTCTGTTGCTGTTGCTTTGTTGCTAAGTCATGTCTGACTCTTTAAGATCCCATGGACTATAACCCTCCAGTCTCCTCTGTCCATGGGATTTCCCAGGCAAGAATACTGGAGTGGGTTGCCATTTCCTTCTCCAAGGGATCTTCCCGACCCAGGGATTGAAACCACATCTTGCAGGGTTCCTTCCTTGCAAACTCCTCATCTTGGGGAGTCCTCTGAAAATCGATGACTCTGCTTAGCTCACTTCCTGCTACTCCCACGGAGGGAAAAGTGAGCTATGACCTCAGAATCTGCTAGCACAATGTCCTGGTTCTTGTGGCTGCCCAATGGAATTAGAGAAGATACGGAAGCAGCAGACCTGGGGCTTCCCTGGTGGTCCAGCAGTTAAGAATCAGCCTTGCAATACAAGGGACACGGGTTCGATCCCTGGTCCGGGAAGATCCCACATGCCGAGGAGCAACTAAGCAGTGCACCACAAATATTGAGCCTGTGCTCTCGAGTCTGCAAACGGCAACTGCTGAGGCCCAGGCACCTAGAGTCTGTGCTCTACAACACACTACAATGAGAAGCCCACACACCACAAGCGGGGGTAGCCCCTGCTTGCCCCAGTTAGAGAAAGCCCACGTGCAGGAAGAAGACCCCCCACAACCAAAAAATAAAATAAATAAATAAATTTTAAAAAGAAGGAGCGGAGCTAGAGGAAAGCTCAAGCTCTGTTGTACATATTAGGTTTGGTGGTCCTGCTCCGCCCCGTCCCTATTTCCCCAGTGCGCCCAGTGCTCTGTGTGGTGGGCCAGCAGAAGCTAAGGCCCAGGAGGACTGGCAGAGGAGCCAGGCAGGGGTGGATAGAAGGTGACTGTCAAAAAGCCGGCGTGGAGGGCATTGTGTTCCCAGCCGTCTGGAGTGGGCTTCACACTGTGCAACATTCTTCCTTTGATTCCCACCTGATTTTTACAGTCACTTGTGGGTCAGCCAGACCGACAGGCTTCCTCCTCACTTTACAAGATAAACTCCAGAAGGACTTCTCCAGTGGTTCAGTGGCTAAGACGCCGCTTACCCACTGCAGTGCCGGAGGCTTGGTGTCTAACCCTGGTCGGGGAACTAGATCCTGCATTCCCTAAGATGCAGGCCACAACTAAGACCCAGCACAGCCTAAATAAATAAATGAATATTATATATAAATATAATAACATATAATAGTATTATATAATTTATTATATACAATATAATATATTATATAATAATATAATATTTATATAATATAATAATGTAATGTATAATATAATATATAATAATTATTATATTATATATTATAATATATATATGAAATGAAGTTTCTCAGTAGTGTCCAACTCTTTGTGACCCTAAGGACTGTAGACTACCATGCCCCTCCATCCACTGGATTTTCCAGGCAAGAGTACTGGAGTGGGTTGCCATTTCCTTCTCCAGAGGATCTTCCCAACCCAGGGATTGAACTCGAGTCTCCCACACTGTAGACAGATGCTTTACCATCTGAGCCACCAGGTAAGTCTAACATATATATAATTATATACATATATTATAGCTATATTATATATAAATATATATAATATTATATCTATAATGTTATATGCATATAATTTTATATATAAGATTTATACATATAATTTATTATATATAATATATAAGTTTATATATATAATTTATATATATATAAAAGATAAGCCCCAGAGATTGACTTGTTTCAGGGTCATCCAGTGAGGGTTAGGACCCAGGTCTTCAAACTCCCCAACTCTAAGATCTTTCTGTTGCTTCTTCTCCAACAACTCCTGGAGACCACTCCAACTCACCCAAAAGGAAAAGACTTCCTCTCTCAAAAAGCATTTTCCACTCATGTTAGGGTGGTGGGGAAGGGGCAGGAAGAATGACTATCTTCAGTTGTCGGAGTTTCCTAGATGAACAGGCTGTCCTTGATCTTGGAAAGATTTGGTGTCAAAACCCTCTAGACACAGATGCTTCCTGAACTGATCTTTCAGAGCCAACAACCAGGGCTTGGCTGGGCTGCCTCTGGCCCCACCTCACATGCTCCTGCTTCCAAGGTACCTGCTGATGGTCTCGACAAGGCCAATGGTGCTTGATTCTGCCGAAGCAACTATGGAGATCTGGGCCTTTTCCTGTGGCTTGAAATGCAAAGCTGCAGACAGAGCAAGCAAATAGGTACTCCCAAGGTCACTGGTCAGGGAACTGGGAAAGGTCAGTTTTCATTCCAATCCCAAAGAAAGGCAGTGTCAAAGAATGTTCAAACTACTGCATAATCACACTCATCTCACACTCTAGCAAAGTAATGCTCAAAATTCTCCAAACAAGGCTTCAATAGTATGTGAACTGAGAACTTCCAGATGTTCCAGCTGGATTTAGAAAAGGCAGAGGAACTAGAGATCAAATTGCCAACATCCTTTGGATCACAAAAAAAGCAAGAAAATTCCAGAAAAACATCTACTTCGGGGCTTCCCTTGTGACTCAGTTGGTAGGAAAACATCTACTTCTGTTTCACTGACTACACTAAAGCCTTTGTATGGATCACAGCAAAGTGTGGAATGTTCTTCAAGATATGGAAATACCAGAGCACCGTACCTGCCTCCTGTGAAACCAGAATGCAGGACAAGAAGCAACAGTTAGAACCAGACATGGAACAATGTACTGGTTCAAAATTGGGAAAGGAGTACATCAAGGCTGTATATCATCACCCTGTTTATTTAACTTCTATGCAGAGTACATCATGCAAAATGCCAGGCTGGATGAAGCACAAGCTGGAATCAAGATTTCCAGGAGAAATATCAATAACCTCAGATAGGCAGATGACACCACCCTTATGGCAGAAAGTAAAGAAGAACTAAAGAGCCTCTTGACGAAGATGAAAGAGAAGAGTGAAAAAACTGGCTTAAAGCTCAATATTTGGGAGTGGGATGGCAGCGGAGCCGGCCAGAGTTGGCCCTAGGCTGACAGATCCCGCTCTCTGGCCTGAAACATGGCCTGGGGTCCTGGCCCTTTAACCCAGTCTCACCCCAACACGGTCGCCATGCCCAAGAGAGGGAAGCGACTCAAATTCCGGGCCCAAGATGCCTGCTCAGGCAGAGTGACCGTGGTGGATTATGCCAACTCGGATCTGGCCATCGTGAGGTCTGGAAGGGTCAAGAAAGCTGTCGCCAATGCTGTTCAGTAGCAAGCCTCCCAGGTTCCTGCAGTGGAAGCTCTTTCTGGGGCTGGTGAGCCCTGCGACATCATCGACAGCAGTGGGGAGACTGGTGCCCAGGAGGAAAGCATCCGTGAGAGAACTATCTCCAGAAAAAAGAAAAGCAAGAGGCACAGAGAAGACCTGGATGGACTGGAGGAGAAGAGTATCCCATGGATATTGGGCTATTGCTGGCCTCCTATATCTGTCCTGAGGACATTGTGAATTTTTCCCTGATTTGTAAGAATGCCTGGACTGTCACTTGCACTGCTGCCTTTTGGACGAGGTTGTACCAAAGACACTACACACTGGATACCTCTCTGCCTTTGCACCTGTGACCAGAGTCAGTGAAGAAGCTGCTCTGTCTTCAGGCATGTGTGATCCGATCTCTGTACCATATGTATGAGCCATCTGCTGCTCGAATCTCCGAGAATCCAGCCATTCCAGAAAGTACTTCTAGCACATTAAAGAATTCCAAATGCTTACTTTTCTGATGTAGAAAGATTATTGGGAACAGACAGGAACCAATGTGGGAATTCAACTGCAAGTTCAAAAAACAATCCCCAAGATTAAAGAGCAAGGGTATGGGAGGATTGCAGCCTCCCATTCAGTACAAAGATGTTCATAACAACCCAGACCAGGATTGCTGCCTACTGCAGGTCACCATCCTCAATTTCATCTTTATTCCAATTGTCATGGGAATGATATTTACCCTGTTTACTATCAATGTGAGCACGGATAGTGCAGCATCATCAAGTGAGACTGGTGTTCCAAGATTATCCTGTCCGTGGTGGTCAGAAACTGCTCGGTGAACAGGGTGTGCGAGTCATCCTGAACCCAGCACACAGCATTCAACTTTTTGACTGGTGGCATCCTCAGTATCTGTTTTCCCTGAACGTAGATATTGCTTCCTGTCACCGAGGGCAGCCCTGAGCTAGGCCAGTCCATCTGTAATCAGATTCCAGTTTGGAAGGGGCAGCTGGTTTGTATATCTAGTCAGTAATGCACATGTTCTTTAGGGTTCTGGGGCTCCTGGTAGAAGAAGGGGAAGGATTGAATCAGGAGGAAAAACAACTATGATTTATAGATTTATTTTAATATAAAATTTTGCATTTGAAAGGAGAAACCTGGCCCTATTTTGTGTGTTAAACCCCGTTTGGTGCTACTGATTTTTTTGTTCTTTATTCTTTTATCCCAGCCAAAGTGGATGATCTTGTTTTAGGGGAAAATTAAACTCTTAAATCTCCAAACAAGGAAATTTTAGCATTTCTTTATGGATCAGAATAACCTTAGAGGCCTAAAATTGTTGCTACTATTGCTTTCAGTTTAGCTGCCCCTCAAATTCAAGTGAATATTTCCGTGTTTCCCTTTACCCTTATCTAAAAATAAAGCAGGTGACAGGGTTTTCAGAATCTTAAAAAAAAAAAAATTCAAAAAACTAAGATCATGGCATCCGGTCCCATCACTTCATGGCAAATAGATGGGGAAACAATGGAAAGACTGACAGTCTTTGTTTTCTTGGGCACCAAAATCATTGCAGATGGTGGCTGCAGCCATGAAATTAAAAGATGCTTGCTCCTTGGAAGAAAAGCTAAAGCCAACCTAGACAGCGTATTAAAAAACAGAGACATTATTTTGCCAGCAACAGTCCATCCAGTCAAAGCTATGGTTTTTCCAGTAATTATGTATAGATATGAGAGTTGGACCGTAAAGAAAGCTGAACACCAAAGAACTAATGCTTTTGAACTGTGGTGTTGGAAAAGACTCTTGAGAGTCCCTTGAACTGTAAGAGATCAATCCTAAACTAGTTAAACCAGTCAATCCTAAAGGAAATCAGTCCTAAATATTCATTGGAAGGACAGATGCTAAAGCTGAAGCTCCAATACTTTGACCACCTGATGCAAAGAACTGACTCACTGGAAAAAACCCTGATACTGGGAAAGGTTGAAGGCAGGAGGAGGGGATGACAGAGGATGAGATGGTTGGATGGCGTCACCAACTCAATGGACATGAGTTTGAGCAAGCTCCAAGAGTTGGTGATGGACAGGGAAACCTGGCGTGCTGCAGTCCATGGGGTCACAAAGAGTCGGACACGACTGAGCGACTGAACTGACTGACTGATAAGATATTGAGCGTAGTTCCCCATGCTATATAGTAGGACCTTTTTGCTTATCTATTATGTTCAAGTTTTTGAAAAATCAATTTACTTTTGATGTCTTTTCCCTTAAATGTCTAGACCTACACTGCCCAATACAGTAGCCCCCAGCTCCATCAGTTACTTAAATTTAGATTAGTTAGCATTAAATAAAATGAAAGATTCAGATCCTTAGTCACATTAGCTACATGTCAAGTGTTCAGTAGCCACATGTGATTAGCAGCTCCTGTATTTCTATCAGCCCGGAAAATACTACTGAACAGTGCTGGTCTCCACTGTAAGATCCTTCCTGAGAGTGGGAACCAAATCGGTCTGTTTTATCACCATATACCCAATGCCAAGGCAAGTGTCTAGCATTTTATTGCTATTTTGTGAAGGAAGGAGGGAAAGGAGGAAGTAAAAAAGAAGGAAGGAAGGAAGGGTTGTTTTTAGAGCCATTCCTTCATTTCATCTTCTCCATGGATCTGTAGGGAGAATGACTTTCCATTTTTTTTCAGGTGAGGAGCAGGGTTGGGAGTGAAATACCACACCCGCTGTCACTGATCATGACCCTAGACCCTCCCACTCTCTCAATGAGGCAGACACCCAGTGACTCCTGAGACATTTGGACAGAATAGGGAGTTGGCGGCCTGGACAGAAAACAGTAGAGGCAATAGAAAAGTCATTCTGACTCTGGTAGAATCAAGGCACTTTTGACTTGAAAAGGACTTTGAGCAGGACCTTATCCACTCTCCATGTTTTATAGGAGAGAGGCCTTAAGAAGTTATACGTCAATAAAATGAAAAAAAAAAAAAGAAGAAGAAGTTATATGTCCACAGGATTAGTTAAGAAGCAAAAAGGCTTGATTGGGATCAGTCCCTGGAGCTTGGCAGGCTGTGGCTTTAGGGGAGTCGCTGAAGATTACAGCAGAGAGATCAGTTCTGTGGCCTCTTAAGATCAGTCTAGTAGCTGGACCAGACAAACCGAGGCTGAGGAAGAAACCAGTCAGAAAGCAACTGTAACCAGAAGCAGGATGGTGGTGGCAGGGATAAATGGGAGTCAATGAAATCTGAATAACATGAAAGAAAGAATATTGAGGAGGGGAGAGAGAGGGCAGTGGGGATCACATGTTTTGTTACTGGGAGCCCGGAAGTATGATAATACCGATGATAATACCTGGTAGAAAAGAATTTGGGAAAGAAGTTGGCGTATCCAGGAAGGTTAAAGGTTAAAGTCTTAGACATGATGAATGATTCACTCCTAGAACATTTGTACTATTAACAGAAGCTATGTTATAAGTAGTATATAGTGTTTACCTCTTTGTTTTATTTTGGGGGAAACAGAGGCCCAGAGAGGAGCAGCGCTGGTTTGAAGGCACACCGTTTGTGTAAAATAAGACTGAACCGGAACTCAGGCCTCCTGAGTTTCATTCCAGGCCTCTGAAATTCCTCTAATCTCCCTCACCCAAGACCTCCCAAGGCAGATTTGCTGGCTGATAAACAGATGCTATTTAACTTTAACACTGAATCCTCTCTAGTAAAATCTCACCTGGTCATGGATTACACAGAGGAAGTCTAAATTTATACAGATCCTTATCACATATCCTTGGGCTTGAACAACACAGTCTGATGAAGACCTCTGAATGGGTTTTCAGTTAGTACCTTTGTGGTTTGGAGTACATTATTTATCGTCTCCGAGTCTACATTTCCTCCTCTATAAAGTGTAAATGAGAAAACCTGCCTCACAGGTAGTGACTCACTTGTGGAATAATACATGGAAGGCACCGAGCATATTTCTATTGTATCCTAACTATTGGCTGTATATATTCTAGTTCCTTCCCCAGAGTGCTGCGTAGGTGATCAGTTTGGCTCATCACAGCATTAGGTTGGCTGAATCAGGGAGATCAAAGACTTGAAAATTCCTTGAAAATAGAAACCCACTGGTATTGCTAAGAGCACAATGAATTAGCATAGCGGAATCAGGTTGTGGGACTTCCCAGGTGGTGCTGTGGTGAAGAAGCTGCCTGCCAATGAGGGAGATGCAGGAGACTTGGGTTTGATCCCTGGGTCAGGAAGCTCCGCTGGAATAGGAAATGACAACCTGCTCCAGTATTCCTGTCTGGAAAATTCCATGGACATAGGAGACTAGCAGGCTATAGTCCATGGGGTCACAAAGTGTTAGACACGACTGAGCATGCATGCATGCAGTCAGGTTGGGGGGATGTTGTCCACGGAGATGGGGCAAAAGTCACGACCATGTCTTGAAAGAGGACACTGCAGGGTGTGGGTGTTGCTAACATAACATTGCCGGTGCTGGAAGAAGCATGGTAACCCAGCCTCCTCTTCCTTTCCTGTCCAGTTCTGGGGACACTTTCACTGGAACAGACAGAAGAGGAATCACTTTCCTACCAGCTTATTGACCAGGTCTCCTGGGGAGGAGGTAAGAATTTGTAATTTATCTCTTAGGTTAATTATCAACAGGCTTTGTGATTGATCAGCAGGGTGATCTCTCCCAGGGTCATTCTAAAAACCGTGTACCTCAAACTGGGACTTGAACTCAGCCAAAACCCTGACTGAGACTTGAACCCACGTAGCCAGGACTTGAATCTAGCCGAAACCCACGGTCTTCCCACTGAAATCACACACCTGGTTTCAGGACTTAATGAAGCTCTGGCTCTTGATGTCTCATTGCAGAAAGAATTCAGAGAGAGACAAAGTGGTGGGTAAGAAGTGGATATATTTAGAGAGAAACACATTCCACAGACAGAGCGTGGGCCATCTCAGAAGGTGCCAGAGCTCTGAAATATGGTGGTGTTAGTTTTAATGGACTGGGTAATTTCATAAGCTAATGAGTGGGAAAATTATTCCAACTATTTTAGGGAAGGGTGGAGATTTCCAGGAACTGGGCCACCTCTCACTTTTTGGTCTTTGATAGTCAGCCTTGGAACTGTCTTGGTGCCTCTGAGTGTGCCGTTTGCCTTGCTGATGTGTTACAATGAGTGTGCACTGAGGCTCAAGGTCTGGTGGAAGTTGACTTGTCTGCATCTTGGACCCATTTGATTCTAATCCGCTTACGTCATGTCCTCTTTCAGGAGGCTATGTCATTCTTTCAAAGGGTGTGTCCTGCTCTCCTCCCTCCTGTTTCAATCCAGGTCCTATCCCCCAGAGAATACTGCAGCACCCTCTCTGACTTCAGCTTCTTCTTCAGTCACCTGCTCACGTGAATCCTTAATAGCAGTCCTGGGCTTGAGTGTGGGTGGGCAGCCCAGAGGGAGACAGTCTTCCAGTGTGTGTTCACACCAGCCTGCTTCTTACAGCCTGGTGTTCGCCTGTCCACGTGTTCACTCGCTCAATAATCACTGAAGCCTATGATGTGCCAGGCAGTCTGAGAGGGGGGACACACACAGCAGGCGGGCAAAAGGACCTGGTCCCTGCTCTCAGGAAGCTTCCAGTCTAGTGGGAAGAAAAGCAATAACCCAGTCAACAAAGTGTGACAGCTGCTATGAAGGAAAGAGGGCTGTAGAGGCTAAGGGGTGGGGGTGGAGGTGGTGATGGTGCTCGGTGGGAGGAGGGGGGGCAGGTTGGCGAGAATCCTGCTGAGCTATGACTTGGACCAGACGTGGGCGGGGAGAGAGGAGGAACACTTGGGGAAAGAACCTGATTTTTCAAAACCAGCAAGCAGGCTTGAAGTGGGGCGTTTGGACAACTCTAAGTGCAATGGGAAAGGTCTCAAGCAGATGGGTGACAGGACCCGGGGTGTATTTTAAGGTGGTTCAAGCTGAGTGGAGCAGGGAGGGGTCAGGAGGCTCTGCTGGGGAGCGAGAGGGAGTCTGGAGATGCTGCAGCTACAGACAGGCTCTCCATGGGGTAGGATTCTGGGGAGGGCGTGGGGGCAGGGAAGAGTTCCCCATTCAGCTAATGCGTCTGGAACGTCCTGCTGGAAGCTGGCATTAGAGCAGGGACTTTGCTTGTGAGAAACAACCAGCCTGAGCCAGACCTCCTAAATCTTCTCCTGCAGCGCCCTGGGGGTGAGCTGGCAGCTTCTTACAATGAAAGAAAGCGCGAGGCCTCTGCGAGCCCAAGAGTGGCTGGTGGATGAATCAAAGCTTTGCATGAGGCCTTTGCAAAGGCTTTGCTCAAGGGTGGCAGACATGGGAACAGCCTGGGAAGCTTCCTGGGATGGCCCTGTTTTAAGGGTGCTCAGGAGTTTGGGGTTTCTTGTTACGAGTAATGGGACCTGGGTGTGAGTAGGTCTGAGCAGAGTCCACGGCTCACTGCATCTGTCTACATCACAGCAGGACTTCGGACCCTCTAGGCTAGTGTACGCAAACCCTTTTTTTATTCTCATGCCCCTAAGGATCCGTTTCAGACAGTTACCCCAAATCATATCCCATCTAGAAAGTTTAATACCATAGATGACTGTCCACTTATTGTTTGTATATCTATGTTTATTTTTGTTTGTCTTTTAACTTTTTTATGTTGGAGAATAGCTGATTAACAATGTTGTCATGGTTTTGGGCGAACAGGAAAGGGACCCAACCAAATATATACATGTAGCTATTCTCCCACAAACTCCCCTCTCATCAAGACTGCCAGAGAGTATTGAGCAGAGTTCCCTGTGCTTGTCTGTCTGTGTTTATATATAGAAAGACTAAGATTTTTTCAGCCCCCAAGAAGGCAATTTTTGTCTCCGTGGCAGTGATCCTGCCCCGCTGAGATCAAAACCTCCTCACTTATTACAGGACCAGAGAGAGTAGCTCCTGTGACTCTCTGACCTGCCCACTTTGTCTTCTTGAAAGAACTTGCCTGGTGGCCACCCAGTGTTGCAGAAGACCTTGTGCTTCCCAAGGTCGCCTTCCCACCCTCCCAAAGTAGCTGGACCTGATGGCCCCAAAGGGTGATGATGTCTCACGGAAAGGAGGTGCGTGCCTCTCCCCTTTCCATCCCTCTGTGTTCCCTGGCCAGTGGCTGCATGGCCACCTTAAATCCCAGAGAGATCCCATGAAAGCATCCTTCAGGGAATCCCCTGGTAGTCCAGTGATTAAGACTTTGTGCTTGCAATGCAGGGGGCATCCGTTCAATCCCACATGCCACTTGGTGCAGCCAAAAAAATTTCTTCAACCAAGTGAATCCAGGTTGAGCAAGATACCACCAACTATGTGTCTGCCCTCAAGCCTCCCCAGATACACTCTTTGATGAGCCCTTTCACTGACTCATCAGTAAAAGCAGCAATACAGCAGCAGCCGCAGCCAAGTCCCAGTTGGGGCTCAGCTGGTCTGCACAGTCAGACCTTACGGTTCTGACAGCGTTCCATCTTACAGGTGAGAAATCTGAGACCAGATAGGTTCTCCTAGAAGCAAGGTCATGGAGTGATGATTGCAAGGCCTCCTTTCCTTGTCCTGCACCAGACAAGCAGGGAGCCTCCCCTAAGAGCCTCCACCCAGGAGAACTGGGGAACTGGTCATGCGTCCCAGGTCTCTCTGGAGCCTCACCAGCCACGATTTGGTTTGCTGCCTGTCCATACCCTGGCATTTAGAAATGCTTGGGCTTCCCTGATGGCTCTGCAGTAAAGAACCCACCTGCCAGTGTAGAAAACGCAGGAGATTCGGGTCAGATCTCTGGGTGGGGACAATCCCCTAGAGAAGGAAATGGCACCCTGCTCCAGTATGCTTGCTTGGGAAGTCCCATGGGTGGAGGTACCTGGTGGGCTACAGTCCATGGCATTGCAAAAGAGGCGGACACAGCTCAGCAACTAAACAAGAACAGCAACAATATAGAGATGTTTATAGCTAATTGATGTGAAAGTTTTGTGCCTACTATCTCTAATTCTAAAGCATTCTCCTCCTGGATACTGGGTGTTTGGCTTTCATTACTCTAATGATTCATTTTTATTGTATTTTATGAAAGCATAGATCTAAAAAAAAAAAAAAAAAGAAAGCATAGATCTGTGATGGATTGGAAATTAGTTTCAAAACGCTAGTCCTTCACCATTGATAGTTGAAGAGGCACAGTGCAGAAGCTGTGTGCTTCCCACCTCCCACACAGTGTGGAAGTTCTTTGACCTCAGCGTTAAAGAAAAATTAATACGTGGTTGACTGGCTGAGCTAACGGTGGACAGAGCTCAAAGGTCTTTCTTTCAGCCCTGGGCAGATACAACCTTAGCAACATAAAGCTTGACTCCCGGGTGTTTCTCCATCCACCGAGCTCTGTCCCAGGGGAATGGCTCCATAGCCCATGGGATGTGCAGTGAATGGCTGCACGAACCTTCACTGGGGGCTCTTCTGATCAGAGATTTAGTGGAGCAGTTGTGATCTTGTGTTCTCAGTCACTTCAGTCGTGTTCGACTCTTTGCAACCCCACGGACTGTAGCCCGCCAGGCTCCTCTGTCCATGGGATTCTCCAGACAAGAATACTGGAGTGGGGTGCCATTTCCTTCTCCAGTTGGGATCTTAAAGATCATTTAACCTCTCCTCTCATTGTACCAATGGGGGATCCAGACCGTAAATGGAGCTGACATTTGTTTTCCTATTTCCACTGTCACAGAATACGCTAAGAGCCAGAGTCAGGGTCTGACCTGGGGTCCGAGTTCCTGCACCGGTAGCCTGGTTCCGCTGTCGGTGTAAAGTGTCCTCCTTGCATCTCAGCGGGGCCAGTTCAGGAGGGAAGATGGGCACGGAGTGGGGAGGATGAGGGACAGACCGGAAGAGCTCTCACCACCTGCGATCTTCACATTGTGGTGCCCTCGGGACCAGCTGGGGCCCCACACCCCAGAGGCGCACACACCCGGCCCAGGGTGGAGGGGCTGTGGGCTCAGGGGCCGCCCCACCACTGACAAGTGTGCCTGAGCCGCCCCGCCTCTGTCCTCCCTGCTCCATCCTCAGAGCACAAAAGGGCTGCACTTCCCCTGCACCCTCAAGGCCTGCACACCTATCTCTCCGGGCCGCCCCACGGGGAGGGGAATTCCAGGAAAGGTTCGCCTTAGCTAAGGTGTCACGCTCCAAAGTCCCACCACACCTAGAAATGCTGAATGAAAGAAAGAAGTGACTTGTCCAGGGGCACATAGCAGGCAACTGAAATGCAGGAATGTGTCCTAGCAGAGGGCAGTGCTTTCCTCTCTACCACACTCACTTCTGAAGGGGGCCCAGGCTGCCCAGCCCAGCACTGGGGCCAGAGGCTGACATGACTGAGAGACTAACCCACCCACAAGGTGGGGGGCGGTGGGCAGTCTGTCCAGGAGAAGAGCAGGGACCAGGAAGACCGAAGGTCATGCATGGCCCTGCTGGGGGAACACGGAGTGCTTCCCCGGGCTGCAGGGCAGGATGACGGGAAGAGAGGAATGAGCCAGAAAAGTGAGGTAGGCACCAGACCACAGGGGGTCTTCCATGCTGACTTCATAACCCTGGCAGGAAGATGAAAATGCCTGGACATAAGTAGTACCTTGGGGGCTGGGGAGGAAATACACTTCAGAGATAATGAGAGGTGGAGCTGGGTGGACATGGGATCACTTTGAGGGCGTAAGAAGGTGCAGGTTTGCATGTGGGGGCTCATAAAAGTGGCCTCTAGGGAGGATGCCTCCCCTGAGCCACACCCAGCATCAGGAGCTAGGGTGGGAGGTGAGGAGAGGCAGGCTGGCTGCCTCCTTTGCCTTGGATGAATCTCTCCTACCAGTATGTTCTCCCTTAACATTGCCAGTTCAGACAGGACTCGCAGGTGACTCGAGCTGGTGGGTGACTCCTCTCGGCAGCCAGCACGGGTACTGGGCTGACCCCAGCTCACATTGCCCAATTGCCTCTTTGGTTCGGGCCCCTCGAGGCAGCGTAAGCGGTGCCTTCCCCAGGAAGCATCATGTGTCTCTAAAGAAGAATCAGAGGTTAGGAGAGAACTTAGAGACGGTCTGTTTCTTTATAAGAAAGGAGAGAGCCAGGAGGCGCAGTGAGGCCAATGAACCTGGGCCTGTTCTGCCCCCACTGGTGACGTATCTCCCTTATAGAACCCCACTTGTCTGCTCGTCCCCTGCTTCACGTGGCCTTCAGACAGAGGTGGCCAAGGACAGCACTGGTGCTGCCAGGGCTGGGTGTCGACTCCCCCGGGGACAGGACCCAGAGTGAGGGATGTGGTCCATCAACACAGGACGGGGCCCCTGAAGTCTGACAAGCCTCTGCACAGCTGAGGCAACTGGTGGTGGCTGCATTTTAGTGATACTTTATATATTTCACCCAAGATTTTTAATTTCATTCAGGGTAGATCCAGATGCTTAGACTGCTGTCAGGTACAGGAACCTCTTAGATTTCCTAATTGCTGGCTGATCTTGGACAAGCCAATCGCTGGGCCTGTTTCTCTCTCACAAGGTGAGAAAAGGCTCCCTTCCAGCCCAAGTTACAGCATTGCTGCCACCCTGTTGCATCTTGGCCTACACCCTGGCCTGATACCCCAGGGGGAATCTCATCCCAGAGCCCAGGCCCCCACATACCTCCTGTGTTTCAGCTCCGTGCCTGCCGTGCCTGCAGCTCTCTTTCCTCCAGTGCTTCTTTGGCACCTTCTAAGCCTCTCAGAGTTGGTCACTCAGAAGCTGAACTGTGAGGCCATCTATCAAACCTAACAGCAATCGTGGGAAGAGAGCCCTAGAGAACAGTGGCAACATTTCTGCCCAGTTCTGCTGGCCTCTTTGGCAAAGAGCCCTTGGATTAGGAGCCAAAAATCTAAATTGTAGTCCTGGTTCAGCAACCTCCCAATTACATTATTAATGGATGCTGAATTGCCTCTAACCTTACAGATAGGTATAAACATCCTATCTATACCTTGTGGCTCAGCTGGTAAAGAATCCGCCTGCAATGTGGGAGATCTGGGTTCGATCAATGGGTTGGCAACATCCCCTGGAGGAGGGAAAAGCTACCCACTCCAGTATTCTGGCCTGGAGAACTCCATGGACTAAGTCCATGGGGTCTCAAAGAGTCGGACATGAGTGAGTGAATTTCATTTCACTTCACATACGTAGATATGCTTCAGCATCATTTCATTAGCATCTATAACAATTTAAAAGTGCTTTGCTATTCATTAAGTGCAGCCCTCAGAAGTGAGCACTATGTGTAGGTATCTTTGTTATTTGTTTTGTTGCTGTTTAGTCACCAAGTTGTGTCTGACTTTTTGTGACCCCATGGACTGCTCACACCAGTCTCCCCTGTCCTTCACTATCTCCCAGAGTTTGCTCAGATTCATGTCCATTGAAGTCGGTGATGCTGTCTAACCATGTCATCCTCTGACACCCCCTTATCCTTTGGTTTTCAATCTTTCCCAGCATCAGGGTCTTTTCCAATGAATTGGATCTTTATATCAGGTGGCCAAAGTATTGGTGTTCTGGTTTCAGTATCAGTCTTTCCAATGAGTATTCAGGTTGATTTCCTTTTAGGATTGTCTGGTTTGATCTCCTTGCTGTCCAAGGGACTCTCAAGAACCTTCTCCAAGACCACAGTTTGAAAGCATCCAACTTTCACATCCAAACATGACTATTGGAAAAACCATAGCTTTGACTATATGGACCTTTGTCTGCAAAGTGATGTCTCTGCTTCTTAATATGCTGTCTAGGTTTGTCAAATCTCTATTTTTACAAATGGGAAAGCCAAGCATTCAAAAGGTTAATCAATTGTGAGTTTCGAAGAACTTATACTTTTCAATTAGACCTAATGTTCAAATCCCAGTTACGTGAATTACTCAACTTCACAGAGCTCCAATTTCTGCAACTGTAAAATGGGGACAGTAAGGGCGTGTTCAGTTCTCAGGATGTTCCCTCCCGTAGGTCACCCCGTGTTCGGGCACAAGCATGGGAGTCAGCTGCCTGGCAAACCAAAGACTATGAATAGGGGTGTTCGCTGGAGACTAGCCTGCCAAAGCCTGTAAGTTCCAGCAGATTGAAGCCTATGAACCCTGGGTGTCTACAAGGTGAGAAGAGAGGACAGAGATATGACCAAGGGCCAGGCAGAAGGAACCTTCAGGATCCAGGCTCTGAGACCCTTTGGAGCTCTGAGACCCCATCAGCCTCCTGTTCAAACACACATGTATGTTTTGTCATGTTGGATGAGGACTTGCCATGTGAATCTGTCTTGTTTGCTGTCCATACCTAGATCACCAATGAAAGAGCTGTGACCTTTGAGTCAGAACTTGAGCCTCCAGTCTTTCTTTTTCCACTAGATTGCCACACAGCCTTGGTTCAAGGCCTTAAGCCTTGCTGGGCCTTAGCCATCTTGGTGATTTAATGAGGTTGTCCCAGCTCTAAAAACTATGACATTGTGAAATAAGCAAATGCACTTGAACTTAGTAAACTTGGCAGTGAACCCAAGGTCCCCAGAGCAGCTCTTCTTCCTAGGAGGACCGCTCCATCCACTGACTTTGGCCACCTTGTTCCTGTTGAGCCTGGTATGAGTGGGCACTCAATCAACAGCTGTTGCATGAACGAATGAATGGTTTTAGTTTTTACCATTTAGCATTTAGACTCTACTCTTACCGAGGAGTACAATTTGGTGGAAAGCACTTGGGCTACAGAAGCAGACACATTCCAAATCTGCTTGTAAGCTGTGGGACCCTGGGCAAGCTACTTAACCTCTCTGAGCCTTAGTGTCCTTATTAGTCCTTGTAGGAGTTGTTATGAGGCTTCATATGGATAACGGATTTAAAGAATTTAACATAGTGTTTGGTGCATAGGAAATGCTCAGGAAATGTTCCTTATCAGTCCTGACAGTCAAAGAAACAAACGGTGGCAAGAGCACACAAGCCCCAGAACTCCTGAGATGAAACATAGAAACAGCAGTAATCGTAAATCCCTTATACTGTGTATATTACATCATAGACGGTCAAGTGTTAGTTTTGTTGTATTTGTCTGATCGTATCTTCATAATCCTGTGAGGGAGGGTTTACCTCCATTCTTCAGAAGAGACAGGCTCAGAGGAATAAAGTGACCTATCTGGTCAAGGAGGGTCACACAGACAGTGGGGATCAGAGCTTGGACTAGACTCTGGGCCTTTAATACCCGTATTCTCTGGGGTCTGGCCCATGGTCCACGTCAGTGTCCTTCCCTGACCTGGATGCTCTGTAAAAATGCATGATAACCACATCTGATATTAGAGTGAGAAATAAGAATACTGGATTCCCAAGTATTCTAGACTAAGCATCACCCATTCTTTCTTACACTGGTTCCCCACCAGATAGTCACACCCTTGTTTGTTTGTTTTTTTTTTTTCCTTGTTTGGTTTTTTAAAAAATATACCTATTTTCTTTTTAGCTGCTCTGGGTCTTCTTTGTTGCTGCGAGTGGGCTTTCTGTAGCTCTGGCGAGCAGGGGCTACTCTCCAGTTGCGGTGCTTGGGCTTCTCACTGCGGTGGCTGCCCTTGTCTCGGAGCACAGGCTCTAGAGCACATGCTCAGTACTTGCAGCGCACAGGCTTAGTTGCCCCGCGGCAGTGACATTTTCCCAACCTGGATGGAACCCATGTCCTCTGCCTTGGTAGGTGGGTTCTTATCCACTGGACCACTAGGGTAGTCCAGCCTTGTCTTTATATACATTATGTTCCGTCTCCTCTTCACATCTCCAGGAAGCTCCTCCTATTTTGATATTCTAGAATTTCTAAAAAAAAAAAGCTTTTCATCTTATATTGTAATATGGCTGATTGACAATATTGTGATAGCTTCAGATGCACAGCAAAGTGATCCAGCCATACATACACATGGATCCTTTCTCCCCCAAACTCCCCTCCCATCCAGGCTGCCACATGGCGTTGAGCAGGGTTCCCTGTGGTACACAGTAGGACCTTGTTGTTTATCCATTCGATATACAATAGTTTGTGTCTGCTAATCCCAAACTCCCAACCCAACCCTCCCCCACACCCTGCCCCGCCTCGGTAACTGCAAGTCTGTTCTCTGTGTCTGTGAGTCTGTTTCTGGTTTGTAGATAAGTTTATTTGTGCCATATTTTAGATTCTACATATAAGTGATAGCTTAAGGTATCTATCTTTTCCTTTTTCTCTCTTTTAACAGAGCATCCAAAGGGTTAATAAATTGCTAGTTTGGAAAGAGCTTGTACTTTATAAATAGACCTAAAGGTCAAATCCCAGTTATGTGAATTACTTAACTTCATTGAGTTCTGATTCCCCCAACTGTAAAATGGGGACAGTAAGGGCATGTTCAGTTCTCAGGACGTTCCCTCCCGTAGGTCACCCCGTGTTCGGGCACAAGCATGGGAGTCAGCTGTCTGGCAAACCAAAGACTACAAGTTGGGATGGTGTCTGGAGACTAGCCTGCCAGGGCTTGTAAGTCCCAGTAGATTGGAGCCTATGAACCCTGGGTCTCTACAAGGTGAGAAGAAAGGACAGAGATGTGACCAAGGGCCAGGCAGAAGAAACCTTCAGGATCCAGGCTCTGAGACCCTTTGGAGCTCTGAGACCCCTTGGAGCTCTGAGACCCCATCAGCCTCCTGTTCAAACACACATATATGTTTTGTCATGTTGGATGAAGTCTTGCCATGTATATCTGTCTTGTTTGCTGTCCATAACTAGATCACCAATGAAACAGCTTTGATCTTTTGAGTCAGAAAACCTGAGCTTCCAGTCTTTCTTTTGCCACTTATTTGCCACACAGCCTTGGTCAAACTTTTCATCCCCACTGGGATCTAGCCATCTTGGTGATCTAATGAGGTTGTCCCAGCTCTAAAAACTATGACATTCTGAAATGACCAAATGTAGGAACTTCCCTGAGGGTCCAGTGGCTAAGACTCTACTCTCCTGATGCAGGGGACCCAGGTGGGATCCCTGGTCAGGGAACTGGGTCCTACCTGCTGCAAAGAAGAGTTTGCTTGCCAAAACCAAAGATCTCATGTACCATAACTAAGATCTAGCACATCCAAATAAATATTGGGGAAAATAATGGTTCTTTCCTGGAAAAGAAAGAAATGAGCAAATGCATTTGAAGTTAGCAAACTTGGCCGCAAGCCCAAGGTTCCCAGAGCAGCTCTTCCTCCCCTGTGGACTGCTCTATCCACTGACTTTGGCCGCCTTGTTTCTGTTGAGCCTGGTGTGAGTGGGCACTCGATCAACAGCTGTTGCATGAATGAATGACTAAATGGTTTTAGGTTTTACCCTTTAGCATTTAGACACTCACCAAGGAGTGCAAGTTGATGGGAAGGGCATGGGCTACAGAATCAGACATATTCCATCCCTGCTTGTGGGACCTTTGGCAAGCTACTTAACCTCTCTGAGCCTTAGTGTCCTTAATGGTCCTTTTAGGACTGCTATGAAGAGTAAAATGAATCATGGGTTTAAAGAATTTAGCAGAGCTTTGTGCATAGGAAATGTTCAAGAAATGTTCCTTAAGGGTCCTGACAGTCAAAGAAACAATGGCAAGAGCACGCAAGCTCCAGCACCACTGAGATGAAACAGTAGAAAGAACAAGAATCATAAGTCCCTTATATCATGTATATTACTTCATAGATGGTCAAGTGTTTTTAGTTTTTATTGTATTTGTCTGATTATATCTTCATGATCCTGTGAGGTAGGGATTACTTACATTTAACAGATGAAGAGACAGGCTCAGAGGGATAAAGTGACCTGGTCAAGGGGGGTCACACAGCCAACAGCGGCCAGAGCTTGCGCTAGAATCTGGGCTTTGTACACATCCCATGAGAGCCACAGCCTCAGAGGCAGAGGGTTCTCGTGGGCACCTGGGGGGCCAGGCAGAGGGCTTGGCAGTGGGCCCCTCGGCTGCTGACGCGCTCTGGCCTGCAGCCTCCCCTCTGCCAACGAGCGTGTGCTTTCCAATCCCTCCTCTGTTCTTCCAGTCGGTCCCGCAGCCCAAGTGCTCTGCAGTCTCCACCGCCTCTCAGGTACTGCCCTGCCCTCCCCTCCCGGGTCCCTGCTGGCTTGCCCAATGCTTCCCTCGGCTCCCCTCATAAAGATGCTGCCTGTAGTCTTTTAAAAAGTAAATATAAGACAAGCCCTGCCCGTGACTGTGGGCAAGTTGTCTCTTGTACAGAAGCAGGAGGGTAGCTTGGCTGACCTCTGGAGGTGGTTTCCAGCCCTTCTGTTGGTGGCTGCCTGGCGGGGGTGTCTGTCCAACAGTCACTGTCTGTAGCCTGGGTTAGCCTGGGTTCTGGCCGCAGACTTCTCACTGGTCACACGGCCCCTCTGTGTCTCCTGCTTGTAGTAAGAGCTCCCATACTGGGCTTCAGCCCAGGGGACAGACTCTTCTTCAGCGCCCAGTCTCCTAAATACCATTGAAGTTAAAAAGCAGGAGAGGCCACCCTTGAGGTTCCCGCTTGGCCTTCAGAGTCCAGCAGGAGGCTCTCACTGAGCTCGTCATGGCCCAGATGGCAGAGCGATGGCCACGGTGGCTGCGGTCGGCGTGTGCCAGGGACACGGCATAGCCCCGGGCGCTACCTGCACCCTGCATGCCGGGGGTTGGGGTGTGGGGGGACTGCGTCTCTTCTCCCCTGAGGTCGTCACTAACAGGACGGTGCCTGACACAGCTCATCTCAGAGTTACCTTAGTCAGTGTAACAGGTTACTTTTTAGATCCTGAAATTTGTAAAATTACATTACCTTAAAAAAAAAAAAAAAAGAATCTGGGCTTTGTAATACGGGTATTCTCTGGGGTCTGATCCATGGCTCATGTCACTGTCCTTCCTGAACTCCAGTGCTCTGTAAAAATGCATGTTTATATCTGATATTAGAATGAGCAGTAAGGATACTAGATTCCCAGGTATTCTAGACTGAGCATCACCCCTTCGTTCTTACCCTGGTTCCCCACCAGGTAGAGTCACCCTGGTTTATATACATATATATTTATTGTGTTCGATCTCCTCTTTAGGTCTCCAGGAGGCTCCTCCTATTTTGGTTCTTATTCTAGAATTTCGTGCTTCCCCTTAGCCCAACCTTTATTATTTTTTGTTCCTCCTCTTTCAATCTGCAGGGCAACAAGGAGCATCTTTTTTGCAGTAAGACACCCACCTCCTTAGTCATTAGTTGGCCTCATGATCAGAATGATAGAGGATGTTTCTACTATGATTTGGCACAAAGATAAGGTCATTTCCCCTCATCACTGATGACATCCCGTATTTTTTTAGCCTTTTGAGCTGGAGGTCTGGGCAAGACCAACATCTTTAGGAAACATTACTGCCATTTATGTCCTTTCCTCCCTTGCCTCATCCCTGGCTGATTCACTGGGCAGGGCATTGTGAAACCATGGAAAGTGTGGGGCCGAAGTCCCAGCAAGAGCCGGGCTGAGCCAAAGGGCACTGCAGCAATGCATCAGTGGCTGGGGGTTTCAGAGGACCTTCAATGAGAGTAAGCAGCAGTGGCATCAGAACAAAAGGGGCGAAAAAAAAAAAAAGAACAAAAGGGGCTGATGGGAAACACTGATGGAGGTAGAATCTGTCAAACACAACTTTTTTTTTTTTTTTAATCTTTTGGCTGTGCCTTAAGGTATGTGGGATCTTAGTTCCCTGACTAGGGATCCAACCCGAACCCCTTGCATTGGCACCAGGGAGTCTTAACTACGAGGCCACCAGGGAAATCCCCAAACACAACTTTTTTGCAAGAGTGGGAAACAAGAGAAGTGAAAGTCACTCTAGAATTCTGATGGAATGACAGGAAGAGGAATGGTACCATTAATAGAAACGGATGTGTTAAAAGGAAGGGCTTTTGGAACGGAAGAGGACAAACTCAGCTTTATACCAGAAACAGTGAAGGTTAGACCTGAGTACGCCCAGGGAACACACCTGGGCAGGCCTGTCTCTGGACTCAGGGAGGTTACCTGGGGTAATGGGATGGTTAGTTTTGTATGCCTTGGTGGTTACATGGATGTAGATTTGAGAGGCGGAGTCACCCCAGATGTGGTGCCTGAAGGTGAAAAGATTGAGTGAGTCAAGGGTCAAGAACATTTGGTGGGGAGGAAGAGCGAGAGAAATAAATGGACGAGATCAAAGAAGGGGTGGTTCAATAGTAGAATCAGGATCACGTCTTGACCAAGAGCCAAAGGACATGGCCTGGCAAGAGGGAGGAGATGTCAGCCTGCCAGATTCCTCCCAGAGGGCCAAGAAGGAGTGACCGCACTTGCTGGTGACTTTTCAGATCAGATTCCAGAAGCCTTGGTGGTGGCAGGCTCTGTCTAGTATCTGCTGGTTAAGGGTCTGTCATCTTCCTGAGCATTGGAGTCCTCTTCTGCAAAGATGGAGTCACAGTAGCTACCTCAGGAGTTAGGAGAAGGAGGAGGAAGGCACTGGACCAAGGGCTTTTGTGCACTTGAGAGCCCTTTGCGTGCCCTAACCTGATAGAGGTCATTGATGCTTTTGAACTGTGGTGTTGGAGAAGACTCTTGAGAGTCCCTTGGACTGCAAGAAGATCCAACCAGTCCATCCTAAACGAAATCAGTCCTGAATATTCATTGGAAGGACTGATGCTGAAGCTGAAGCCCAATATTTTGGCCACCTGATGTGAAGAACTGACTTGTTTGAAAAGACCCTGATGCTGGGCAAGATTGAAGGCGGGAGGAGAAGGGGAGGACAGAGGATGAGATGGTTGGATGACATCACCGACTCAATGGACATGAGTTTGAGTAAGCTTCAGGAGTTGGTGCTGGATAGGGAAGCCTGGCGTGCTGGACAGGGAAGCCTGGCATGCTGCCATCCATGGGGTCACAAAGAGTCAGACACGACTGAGCAACTGAACTGAACATGCTAGACAGATAGGAGGGATGGTTACCACCACTCTCAGAATTGGAGAAGATTATAGCAATCTGAGAAATGAATAGGAGACACAAAGTAGACCCAGAAAGGGACTGTGGTTCCCCAAATTCAACAATTAATGGCCTGTGAAGGAGCAGTGGTGGCTTGAGAAAAAGATGACTGTGAAGACTTTTAAAGATCGAAGTGACTTGGCCGTATTTATCAACCAAAGGAGGGAAGAGACAAAAATGGCCAGAAAGAGCTTTTGGCTTGGGCCAGCTGGTCCTCTGCCTGTGGTCACATCACATTCCCTGTCACTGCCCCATGGGCCTGGTCCCTTTGGCTGTCTTTGACTTTCACCCTTCTTCTGATTAACCAGTCTCTTTGCTACCTGGACCCCGCCAGTCTACCGCAGACTTCAGAGACTCCTAGTGAGGACAAGACAGAAAACCCCACTCACCAGTTCTGTGGGGACTGGTGTTACGGGCTCCATCCTTCCAGGCTCTGTCTTCCTGGGTAACCGCCCCACCCTGCCCACCCTTTCACCTACTTGGCTGGCTGAGACGACCTCAGCTCCAGGCCACCGTGCTGGTCTGTTTGTTCCTGATAAAGTGCAAGGATCACAAAGAGTTCCTGACAAGATCCCCAGTAACTGTGGTCCTTGATACTGCTGCATGCCAGGGTAGGGTTCTGTGGGGCAGGAGGACGCCATGGCAAGCTCATCCCTCTCTGAAATCACCCTGATTCCTGAAGGACCCTGTAGTCAGTTGGAAAACTGGGGATTTTTCTCTAAGGGGACAGTCTTACCAGTCCATTACCAGTGCATATTTGGCTGTTTCACTTTTCTTAAACTGCAGTCCTTCCATATTTAAGTAGCTATAACAGTGTGGATCCTGTCCACCTTACAGGGTTGGGATGAGATGCTAATAAGGAGTGTGTGTGTGTGTCTGTGTGTGTGTGTGTTAGTCAGTCAGTCATGTCCGACTTTGTGACCCCATGGACTGTAGCCTGCCAGGTTCCTCTGTCCATTGAACTCTCCAGGCAAGAATACTGGAGTGGCTTGCCATTTCCTTCTCCAGGGAATCTTCCTGACCCAGGGATTGAACCCAGGTCTCCTGTACTGGCAGGCAGATTCTTTACCATCTGAGGGTGCCACAACTCCGGGACTTGGAAATCACCCCACTGAAATATGAGGACCACTTGTTCACTCCTAACTCAGTCGCTACGCTGTCTTCCCTTCTTCCCTGTCCTTACTACTATGGGGGAGCAAAAGTTGCCATCCCAAAATATGTTTCTTTGACTGATTATTTTAAGAAACTGCAGACACAGGAGAAGCTCTGAAAACTGAGTAGAAGTTACCCTTTGATAAGAGACATTCATGTATATAAGGGAAATCTCCATTTATAAGGGTATCTGTGTTCTGGGAAGAGGAGGATGACCTTACCTCTAGAAATTCTTATCAGTGCAGAAGATGTAGAATTTAATCTGCAGAAAAATCTAACCTTTGTTCACTGTGCTTTTCCTGGTGACCTTCCAAACTGATTCTCCACCACCAACACTTCTATTTTTTTTTTTTTTTAGCTGCTACCCAGGGCAAGAGGGATCTTAGTTCCACACCAGAGATCAAACCCATGTCCCTTGCAGTGGAAGCACAGAGTCTTAACCACTGGATCACCTGGGAATTCTCTTTTAAAAATGTTTTTCCGACACCTTTTGTCTTCAGCTGAAGATGACGTTTAGGGTGAGGGTTTCTGCCATTTTGGGGAGTTACTTATTTTTCCTGTGGATCTTCCATGTATACAAGAGGTGTTGCTGTTGTTTAGTCACTAAGTCATGTCCAACTCTGTGACCCCAGGGACTGTAGCCTGCCAGGTTCCCCTGTTCATGGGATTTCCCAGACAAAAATCCTGCAGTAAGTCACCATTTCCTTCTCCAGGGGATCTTCCCAACCCAGGGACTGAATCCACATCTCCTGAATTGACAGGCCGATTCTTTACCAGTGAGCGGCCAGGGAAGCCCCACATGGGAGGTATACATGTTCTTAAGCTTTTTTTGTTTGCTTTTCTCTTGTTAATCTGTCTTGCGTGCTTGCGTGCTAAGTCGCTTCAGTCATGTGTGACTCTTTGCAACCCTATGAACTGTAGCCCACCTGGCTCCTCTGTCCATGGGATTCTCCAGGCAAGAATATGGGAATGGGTTGCCATGTCCTCCTCTAGGGGATCTTCCCAACCCAGAGACCGAATCCACTTCTTTTCTGTCTCCTGTATTGGCACTTTACCACTAGCACCACCTGGGAAGCCCGTTAATCTGTCTTGTATGTGTGTTAGTCACTCAGTCGTGTCCAACTGTCTGCGCCCCCATGGACTGTACCCTGCCAGGTTCCTCTGTCCATGGAATTCTCCATGCAAGAATATTGGAGTGGGTTGCCATTTCCTTCTCCAGGGAATCTTCCTGATCCAGGGATTGAACCCAGGTCTCCTGTATTGGCAGGCAGATTCTTTACCATCTGACCCACCGGCGTAATCTGTCCTACATCAGTTAAATTATTAGACTAGTCAAAGACCCTAGAAGGGTAAAAGAAAAAAATGCTTCCCGGTAGTTTAATCTGTGTAATCAACTGCTGCAGCTGAGAGAACCTGGGGCCTCAGGCAAAAGCTGGCAGAAATTAAGAATTCTTATCACATCAGTCTCCTGGATCTCTGCCTGCAGGATCTGATGGAAATGAGAGGTGAGAGTCCTTTTCTTTATGTAAATTTAGATTAGCAGGAGAAAATATCTGTGGAATTAGTTCCTTGGCGCTCCTGGATTTTGGTAAGAATGTTATGAGTTTTCTAATGACCCCTTTCTTTCCAGGGAGGGTTGCTGTTTTCTTTGTCTCTGTCATCCATGTCCTGAGGGCGTGACTTTATGCCCAGGGAGAATACTCCGTCAAGTCTCTTGCCAGCAGGGAGGAGCATGTACCAATGTGCATCTAATGGACACATATGAGCTGTGGATCCAATCAGCCAGTTAGTCAGATGCTCAGGTAATGACTTGGGCTTGCAACTGGGCTCTCCGCAATCTCTCTATTCAGCTTTGCCAGCTCCTATGCGACTTTGTCATAAGGTGTCCTTGTCCTTTGTCTTGTCAACTTCTGTTGCTTTGTTAGTGCTAAAAAAAAAAAAGAAAAGAAAAAATTCCATGCCGGGAGCACCTGCCAGGTGTCAAAGATTAGAAGTTCCATAACCGGAGGCACCCAGCTTGCTATCGGGAAACTGGAGATACATTTTCACAACATCATTCTTTACTGCCTGTAGCAAGAAAGGGTTTTACTTCTTAGGCTGTCTTTGGAGTGAACTTTCTGGATCGTGTGATGTCTGCATGTTTTTCACTCTCTTGTGGATGCCTCTTGCAGGAAAGAAAGGAAGGCTCGAGGAGATGGTCACGTCCCAGGTCTCAGGCAAGTCCCTGGGATAGCTGCCAAGTGTGGGTTCTCGGCTTTGCACAAGAAAGAATCAAAGAGCAAGTCATGGTAAAGCGAAGGAAGGTTCGTTGAGGGAGATACACACTCTGTAGACAGAGTGAGGGCCATCTCAGAAGGTGACAGAGGCATCAGGGCACAGCGTTGTCACTTTTTATAAGGGTGGGTAATTTCATAGGCTAAAGAATGGGAGGATTATTCCAACTATTTGGGGGAAGGGTTGGGGATTTCCAAGAATTGGGCCACAGCCCATTTATTTTTAGTCTGTATATTTAATCATTTCTCTCTCTCTTTTTTTTACTTTTTCTTTTGGATTGGGGTAAAGCATCTGCCTACAATATGGGAGACCCGGGTTCAACCCCTGGGTTGGGAAGATCTCCTGGAGAAGGAAATGACAACCCACTCCAGTATTCTTGCCTGGAAAACCCCATGGATGGAGGAGTCTGGTAGGCTACAGTCCATGGGGTCACAAAGAGTCGGACACGACTGAGCAACTTCACTTCACTTCGCTTCAAAGCTGATTAGGGCTTCCCAGGTGGTGCTAGTGGTAAAGAACCCGCCTGCCAATGCAGGAGACATAAGAGGTGTGGGTTCAATCCCTAGGATATCCCCTGGAGGAGGGCATGGTAACCCACTCCCATATTCTTGCCTGGAAAATCCCCATGGACAGAGGAGCATGGCGGGCTACAGTCCACGGGGGTCACAAAGTCCGACATGACTGAAGTGACTTAGCATGTCTGGCTAGGCAGAAAATGTGGGTTACATTTCATTTGTGGCTAGGTTCTGACCCTAGCCCTTTGCTGCCAGCCCTCAGAGAAATTGCAGCCTAAAACTACCATGACCAAAATGGGGAATATTCTGATTAGATAAGGCCATTTAGGAAGTGCACTTACAAGCAAGGGCTTCTGAAATCAAACAGTTAGAGGGATACCTATTTTAATTGGTATGTGGAAGCCTCCCAAAGTTTCCAAAATAGCCTCTTGAAAGATTTGTTGTAAAAGGCTAATGAAAAATAAAGATACAAAAGGTATCACAACAAAAGGTTAGGACTTCCCTGGTGGTACAGTGGATTGGAATCCGCCTGCCAATGCAGGGGACATGGGTTTGATCTCTGGTCCAGGACAATTCCACATGCTGCAGAGAGACTGAGCTTGTGTGCTGCAACTGCTGACGCCCATGCTCTGCAACAAGAGAAGCCACTACAACAAGAAGCTCGCACACTACAATGAAGAATGGCCCCTGCTCGCCACAGCTAGAGAAAACCCAATTGCAGCAATGAAGACCCAGAACAACCAAAACTAAAATAACTAAATAAATTAAAACAAACAAACAAATGTAAGAAATTTAAACTAAAAGATAATTTACAGAAGAAAAAAAAAAAAAACATGAGATTAACTTAACTCCTACTGCTCCTCTCTGTCCTCCTTTGAGTGCTTATCCTAGTAATCCTTTGCCTGAATTCCCTTTCCACTCTGAAGAGACTATTAGACAATTATTTTTGAAAATAAAACCACTTGAGGTTGCAGACAGTCTTTCTTAGATACCTGTCACTCCTCGGTCAAAGGCCAAGCTAAGGGCCATAGTTAAAGAATGCCTTAAATGCAGGAAGGATTCTCTAAAGTTTTTGTGGATTACCTCCTGAGATTAATGGTTCGATAAAAGACAGAAAGAAAATAAGGTGAGAGGCCACCAGTCTGGCTGAACTCATAATGACAGCTGATATTCAGATCCAGCAGGAATTTTTCCTAAACTAAATGGAGCTAGAGGAAAAGCAAAACACTCCAACATATGCAGAATCAAGGAGATTCAAGAAAAGGAATTCTGACAAATACACATTTCTGATAACTTTAAGACCATAAAACTGAACTGGATAAGAATTAACAGAACCCTAAGGGAAAACTGAATTCATAAAATTGCTAACAAGAGATCAAGAATTAATAATATGGAATTGAATAAACTGATAAGAATGATTATAATTTTTGTGACTTTGTTTTATTGCTTTAAGGTTCTTTAAAGTTTTGTCTTTTCACACTTAGGCATCCCAGGTGGTGCAGTGGTAAAGAATCTGCCTGCCTGGGGTAGCAAAGATTTGGACACGACTGAGCATGCATACACACATGCACGCTCTCCACACTTAAGGAAACTTTTTTCTCTTAAGCTATCTATGACTTACAGTAATTTAGTAAAATATATCTTGTGAACAAAGTTGAAACATTTATGTCTTCTCTCTACCAGATCCCTCCAGAATTCAGAAACTCTTAGTTTCTAAGAACCTGTTCTCCTTATAACAGGACACAACGAGAAACACTGGTTATAGTACCAAACCTTTGACTGGAATGCCATATTTGAGAGATGTGCAGAGACTCAGATTTGACCAGACAGCTTTAAAGAACTCAGGTTGACGTTATGGAGCCAATAAAGCCCCTTCACAAAGCTGGCCTGGCACCTTACTTACAAGATTACCAGCAAGCTTACCAGATGAATAAGGCCTTCATCTGCCACTTCCTGGCAGGGGCAGGGGAACCTCAAAATTATTATTATATAACATTTAGGGGAACCTCAAAAATAGAGGACTCACTCAAATCTATAGGTATTGCAGGAGAGTCTGATGGTGTTGCCCTAAAACAAAACAGTTATTTTACCAGCAAAATGGGTGTATATGGGAACAGCAAAGAACTGCAATTTGGTACATTCAACCTACAGCAAATCACAAGCAAATCTGGAGAACAAAGGGGAGAACTGATAGGGACAGAGTAGGATAATCAAATAGTTAGCTCAGAAATCCCATTAGGCAATTACAGAGGGAACTTTAGGGGGCTTTGGGAGACCTCAGTAAGTTAATGATCACTCAAGAAAACAGGTTTGCTTAACCATAAAACCATGAAACAGAGGCAGGAGACATGCCTCAAAACAATAAAACAATGGTGGCATGAGACCCACATTCAGTCCAGTGAGCTCAGTAAGTTAATGACCTCTAGGACATGCTCTTTGCACACATAAAAAACAACAATTTCTGGAAAGGTGACACTTCAAAGTGAAAGTTCCTCATTGTACTGAGACCCGAAATTAGTTTTCCATAGTGCCATGACAGTCCCGGCTTGACCATGTAGGGATATGAAAACTCCACTGCCCAACCTGGAGGAGGAGCTGATGATGGAATCGTGACATCTACTCAAGAACGAGGAATAAAGTGGTCTTTCCCCCACCCCACCGCACCCCACACACACACTTTTCCTTTGATTATAAAACTGTAGCCCACTAAGTTCTCAGGGCATAACATCCTCTCTCCTACCCACTTGTAAGTACCACAAGTGTCCTAATCTGATAAATCACTTCTTAGCTATCACTTTGCCTCTTGCTGAATGCCATCTAGCAGTTTCAAAATCATTCTTTGATAGAAAAGAAAGGGAAGCTGGGAGGGGCTGATATAAACAAAGAGTCCATTGGAAGAAACAGGAAGTTTGAAATGTAGTGACTTCTCATTGGCCGAGTTGTGACAGTCTATCGTTGTCTGGGCTGTTGCAGGGCAAGGAGAAGTTCTTCCTTCCTCCTGCTGGGCGTTAAGTAGTAACCTTCTTCTGGTGGAGATGCAAAGTACAAGTTGCTCAGCCGTGCCTGACTCAGCGACCCTGTGGACTATACAGTCAAAGTACTTTCTATCGGGTTTGCAATTGACATTGAATGGTGGGGCATGAGAGCTCCCTCTTCTGACCTCCCAACTCCATCTTAAGGTTTCTGTTAATTAATTTTCACAATGGCTGGTCCTTGGCTTGGCTTCTTGACCTCAAGAAGCTGTGAAAATTTCACTCTGAAGGTTCCTTATGTAAAGTTCCCTCAAACCAGATTTTAGAGAGCCTACATGATCAATCACTATTCTTGCTGCACTTAGTATATAATCTGGCTAAGTCTGATGAGGCTATACTTCTTTTGCAAACAAACTGGCCTTAATTTGTCTATCTTTGGTAGAAATTAAGGTGATTTTAAGATGGCTTAAAATGCAACATTCCAAAAACTAAGATCATGGCTTCGAGTCCTATCACTTCATGGCAGATAAATGGGGGGAAAGTAGTTAACAGTGACAGCTTATATTTTGGGGGGCTGCAAAATCACTGTGGATGGTGACTGCAGCCATGAAGTTAAAAGACAATTGCTCTTTGGAAGAAAAGCAATGTCAAACCTAGACATCATCTTTAAAAGGAGAGACATTACTTCGCTGACAAAGGTCTGTATAACTATGGTTTTTCCAGTAGTCTTATATGGATGTGACAGTTGGACCATAAAGAAGGCTGAGTGCCAAAGAATTGATGCTTTTGAACTGTGGTGCTAGAGAAGACTCTTGAGAGTCCCTTGGACAGCAAAGAGATCAAAGCAGTCAATCCTAAAGGAAACCAACCTTGAATATTCACTGGAAAGACTGATGCTGAAGCTCCAATACTTTGGCCACCTGATGCGAGGGGCCGACTCATTGGAAAAGACTCTGATGCTGGGAAAGATTGAGGACAGGAGAAGAAGGGGGCAACAGAGGATGAAATGATTGGATGGCATCACCGACTCAATGGACATGGGTTTGAACAAACTCCAGGAGACGGTGAAGGACAGGGAAGCCTGTCGTGCTACAGTCCAAGGGGTTGCAAAGAGTCGGACACAACTTAGTGACTGAACAGGGTGATTTTAAAGAGAAAAATTGTTTCAATAGCACACCTTTGTAGATATCAGACTCTAGTGCTGTTCATTGTCTTTGAGATTTTGTTATTCACTTGTGAACTGAACTGGATCCTGAATTCTACTAGTTTCCTTCAATATCTGGTTATGATGCTCCAAAATAAACTTTCCAATTTTCTCCCAACCTTCTGACTTGGAATCACCAAGAACAAAAGCTGCTCTTTTCCTCAAAGCCCTACAGACTGAATGACTTGATATAAACTTCAGAGAAATTGTCACAATACCTCATGTTTAGACAATCTTCTTTGTGTTTGTTGTTGTCTGGGCCATTCAGAAAAATTCGATGGGCCACCAGCATGCATGATATTATCAGACATTCAAACTGCAAATCAGGAGAATCTGATTGCCACCATTTGCCCTCACTCCATGTGAAGATGCTTTGAGCCTGACATCTAGAACTGATGTCAGCTCTCACTGGCAGCTCTCAGGACTCAGACATTGGGTTATAACTTGCTCCAACCATTCACTTTGTTTCCTTAGAAATTCCTCATATTAAGACTCACAAACTTGGAGAACAAAAGTATGATTGCTTGTACATGATGCTGGATTTAAAACGGATAACCAGCAAGGACCTCCTGTATAGGAGGTACAGAGAATCTGTATAGCACACAGATTCTACTCAGTGTTATGTGGCAGCCTAGATGGGCGGGGAGTTTGGGGAGAATGGATACATATATGTTTATGGCTGAGTCCCTCACTTGAAACTATCACAACATTGTTAATCTTCTATACCCCTATACAAAATTAAAAGTTAAAAAAGAAAAAGAAATTCCTCTTATTAAATACCTGATTTCCTGCACAATATAGGGCTAACTCTGGGGACCCAGTTGCATCACTTACCTCCTGAAATGAGACATATAACTCTAACTGAACTGACCTAGTCTCACCATTGGGAAATTGGTTCAATGTGGTATGGACCAATCTACCAACTTAGTTTCTGGGCTGTGAGACATCTTGGGAAATTTTCAAAGGAATTTTCTGCTATACGGGAACAAAATTTGCCACCACAGAATTTAACTCTTTGGCATAAGGCTATTTCAGGCTGATTACTTTTAAGAAACTGCAGACCATGAGAAGCTCTGAAAACTAAGTAGAAGTTACCCTTTTGTAAGAGGCATTCACATGTACAGGGGAAATCTCCATCTGTAAGGGTACCTCCCTCAATGTACCGGGAAGAGGAAGATGACCTTACTTCTAGAAATACTTACCAGTGCAGAAGTTCAGTTCAGTTCAGTTCAGTAGCTCAGTCATGCCTGACTCTTTGTAGCTCCATGGACTGCAGCACACCAGGCCTTCCTGTCTATCAACAACTCCAGAAGTTTACTCAAACTCAAGTCCAGTGCAGAAGATAAGGCCTCAAATCCGCACAAAACCTAACCTTGTTTACTGTGCTTTTCCTGGTGACCTTCCACAGGTCTCCACCCCCAACATCTTTTGTTTGTTGTTGTAAATATTAGCTGCGGCATGTGAACTCTTAGCTTTGGCACATGGGATCCAGACCAGGGATGGAATCTGGCCCCCTTCATGGAAGAGCGGAGTCTTAGCCGGTGGACCACCAGAGAAGTCCCACATCTTTTGTTTGTTTTTTTTTTTTACTGAAGATGGTGAAGAGCTTTCACCATGCAATTTTCAGGGAGTTACTCAGTTTTTCTGAGTATCTCACATGTATACAGGAGGTATGAAAAAGTGAAAGTGTTAGTCCCTCTGTCCTGGCTGACTCTTTGTGACCCCATGGACTGTAGCCCACCAGACTCCTCTGTCCACGGAATTCTCTAGGCAAGAATACTGGAGTGGGTTGCCATTCTTTTCTCCAGGGGATCTCCCCCAACCTAGGGATCAGAACTGGGTCTCCTGCATTGCAGGCAAATTCTATCATCTAAGCCTTCAGGGAAGCCCTACAGGAGGTATACATATTATTAAATGTTTCTTTTTCTCCTGATAATATCTTATATCATTTTAGTTATTAGACTAGGCAAAAACCTGGGTGGGTAGAGGAATTCAGCTTTCTAAGCCAGGCAATCCTTTCACTAGGGCACTAATCCCAAGCAGCTCGGTCCATTAGCGCTGGGGGCCTGTACAGGTCTATTCTTTTGATATCCCCATCTTTATCTCCCGGAGTCTGTATAACAGCACTGAACAATTCATCGTAGGAGGTCCTGTATCGTTTCCATAGTATTTCTTCCCAATTGAAGGATTCCTGAGTTCAGGGCCAGAACCAAGTCCTCGCGTCCCCACCACGGCGTCCCCCTCCGTCCTCTCCCCACCATGGCGCCGAACACAAGGAAGCACATAAGAGGTTCCACAATTCTTTTCTAAGATTCACTGATTACAGGCTTTGGAACCCTGGGCCAGCCGCAGGCTGGCGTTCCCCCAGGGAGGCTGCAGGAGGGCGCCAGTGTGGACAGCGAGCACAATGTGGAGATACTGGAGTACCGATTCCAGCGGGTTAGGGGAGGGCGTCATCTAACCAGGCCGGTCCCAGTGGAAACAGCCCGCCCGGTGGCTTGGCCGCGCCTGCGCGCCCGCCAGCCCGGCCTTGGGCCGGTCCCCACCGCAAAGCGCGCGGAGCCGCGCGGCCCTCTTTGTGCGGGCATCAGGTGCACACCCGGGAGCGCGGGTCGCCGGCATGCGCGTTAGCGCCCGGAACCCCAACCGCCTCCCCCTCTTGCCCGCCAGGCTCCCCTGGGATCTCCTCGGGCGCCCCGGGCTGGAGTGGGGGGAGGGAGGAGTTCGAACACGTAACCGGCCTCCCGGCCCCTCTGGGCTCCGCGTGGCCCGGCAGGCGGGGGAGCCGGGAACCGCTGCCCCAGCCCGCTGGCCTTCGAAAGATCCTCCTGGGCCAATGGCAGGAGGGGCGACGTGCCCGGATTGGTGCAGGCGCTCTGCTGATCACTGTGGAAACCCAGGCGGAGGGGAACGCGGGAGGATGCGGAGCCCCGGGCGGGGGGAGCCGGAGGGGCGGGCAAAGAAGGCTTCGAGGCCCTGAGCTACCCAGGAGTTTTCTCTGAAGGCAAAAGTCCACTGCGAGCTGGGGGGGTAGGGGGGAGGGGAGGGGGGCGGAGGGAGGGCCGGAGGGAGGGGACCGCTTCGGGGCACTTGGAAGCGGAGAGGAAAGGCAGGGATACTCCGGAGCCGAGGCGAGGAGGCTGGGGGAGGGGACGTCTTGGGAGGAGGAGGAGGAGAAGAAGACAAAAGCCGAAAGCGAGAAGGGCCCGGACCGCACTCACCTCAGTGCACTGGGCCACCCGGTCAGCAGGCAGCATGGGGAAGGGGGGGAACCAGGGCGAGGGGGCCGCCGAGCTTGAGGCGCCGATGCCTACCTTCCGCTGGGAGGAGATTCAGAAGCACAACCTGCGCACCGACAAGTGGCTGGTCATCGATCGCAAGGTCTACAACATCACCAAATGGTCCAGCCGGCACCCCGGGGGCCAGCGGGTTATCGGGCACTACGCCGGGGAAGATGCTACGGTAAGGGCCTGGGGCCTCTCCCGCCACCCTTCTCCGCTGAAGGAGGGAGGCAGGAGCCGTGGGTCTCAGGACGTCAGACAACACCTCCAGCGCCGAGTGGAGCTTGGGGGGGCCGTCCCGGTGGGAAGGAAAAGTGTCTACGGCGCTCACATCCCCCTCCGAATCCTCGTCCCGTGGCACAGCTGGGTCAGCGTGCCGTGGGGTTCGGATTTTGGAGCCCCGGAGGCAGACCCAAGCGGTGGAGATCCGTGCAGGATCTACCGCGCGCGCTCGGACCCTTGCGTCCGTTCCTTCCTCCGAGTTCAGCCGGAGCCTGGGAACTCCCCCAAACCGGGGCGCCGGGACCCTGAGACTTTGGCGCCCCCAGCGTGGAAGATGGCCGCCCCTGGGTCCCGCGGAGAGGAGCGAGAGAGGAGCCAGGTGCAGGACTCCGCGCGCGTCCCCCACTCTCCGGCCAGACAAGGGGGCGGGGAAGGAAAGCTCGTCCCCGGCCGGGGCTGGCTCCTGCTGGAACTGCAGTCTCAGAAGGTCCGCAATGGCTGCCTCGGAGACCCCGCCTGGTAGCTCCTGTTCCCACGCATTCTGAGACTACCGAGACCCCCCCCTCCTCGCCCCCACCCCCCGCAGAGGTCGGCGATCTTGAGGGGGAGGGAGGAGACGGTGCTTCAGCACCGTCTGGTGGAAACTGGTGGAAAGAAAAAGGGCTGGAGTTTGCAAAACCCAGGTGGAGAGGGGCCTTGGGACGGGACATTATAGCAGCACCAGGCTGGCAACAGATCCGGCTGCACCCGAGGTTACTCTGGGATTTCAGCTCAATGGTCCTCTGTTCTCAAATCCTGCCAAGAATGCCCTTCCTTCATCCTTCCCTGGGAGAGGTAGGGGCGCCCTAGGATCTTCCCCGAGCCAGGGCTGCCCATCTCACCCTCAACTTTACTCACCAAACCGGCAGCTCTGTGACTGCACAGCACCCCTATCGCGCCCCCTCCTCCCCCACCTGCCCCTGAACTCGGAGAGGCAGGGAGGAAAGAAAGGGACCACTCTTGGTGGCATTGAGCCGGAAGCCGAGAAGTCTGACAGCGCAGAGAACTTGGGAGAGTGACTAGGGAGGGGTCAACTTGACATAGCTCATCCCACCTGGAGGTCTGGCATGCTGAGCTGTTTGGGCTTTTGCTGTTCAAGCTCTATGGGCCTGTCAGTGAGTGGAGTTCTACATCTCCCTACCTCTTCTATCTCTTTGGGACAGGCAGAGTCAAAGGATGGGGGCAGGTCAGACAGCTATAATCTAAGCTGTTACTTGGCTCCTTGCTTTGACCAGCAGAGGGTAAGTGATAGCTTTTGGCCCCATCCCATTTTACCTGCTTGTGAACTTGGCTTAAGCCCTTGGGGCTGTGAAAGTGATCGTGACTTAAGTGGGTATAAGATTTTTAAGCACCATCAGTTTATTATTTCATTGGGACCTTTATACAACCCTGTGAGGAGGTGGCGTAAGATGAGTTCCTAAGTAAAGACTTGACTCTTGGTTGGAGTCCTGCCATGACTTCATTAATAAGTTCTGAAGGTTCCTGCCCATGGTTGAGTCTTCATTGAAAAGTTTCCTAGAAGGAAAAGTCAAAAGCCTGTGGATTGGTCTGGTGGATTGGTCTGTTTATTCCGTTGTTTTCTTTAGTTGCTCAGTTGTGTCCGACTCTTCTGCAACCCCATGCACTGTAGCCCGCCAGGCTCTTCTGTCCATGGAATTCTCCAGGCAAGAATACTGGAGTGGGTTGCCATTTGCTTCTCCAGGGGATATTCCCCACCCAGGGATCAAACCTGGGTCTCCCACATCACAGGCAGATTCTTTACTGTTTGAGCCACCAGAGAAAGGGAAGCCCATTTATTCCATAGTGTTAAATAAATATATTTTCTTAGGTGGCAAGGCATTTCATAAACTGCAAGCATTAGATAAATGCAATGGAGTGTTATTTACTGCAACATTACTAAGTCTACTCACTGTATGACTATACATATGTACTGCTCACTGTATGACAAGCTAATAGTCAAGAGACAGTTGTTGCAGCAAGGAATAAGGACCTTTTACCTAAGGCCAGCAAACTGGGAAGACAGTGGGCTCCTGCCCCAAAGATCCATCTTGCCTGAATTAAAATTCAGGATCCTTTTATACTGAAGAGGCGGGAGTAAAGTCGAACACTCTGGTTTCCATCAGCCTCGCAAGGGGATGTGTTAGTGTCTTGTTCCCTGAAGTCATTGACAGGTTTGGTCAGGAGGTTTTCTGGGAGCTAAACAAAGGTATTAATACTTTAGCTCAGTGTTCATTACCTGGGAAGCAGGGCTCCCAGAGATGAGCCGTTATGTATAATTTAAGTTTATAGGCAAACATCCCTTCAGTGATTAACTTGCAATAGACTACAGACAAGATTCTTCCATATTACGTTATCAGAGAAGTGAGTGTAAGAGTGAGGATTATGTAACAGCTGGAATGTAAAGTAAACAAGGAGGAATTTGGAGGAAACTTTTTTAAATCTGCGCCAGGTCCATTTGGTGTAGCAAGACACAGAAAGAATCTCTATGCCCAGAGCTTACTGCCTTGTGAGATAAAACTTTTGGGGCATGAAATGCATTAATCTTATTGAATAATGGTGGAGTGAGCAACTGGATTTCCTTTCTCTCTCTCTCTCTTTCTTGCTTGGGACCACAGTTGAATAAGACCACACAGGAAGTCTGGTGTCTCTGGAAAGGGGACTCCAGGGACACCAGAACAGGCTGGGAATGGAGAGACTACTTTTTGGCCATTGAACAAGTGGCTTTGCCCTTGGGCGTGGACTTCCTCAGAGTGGGAGCAGTGAGACTATTTACAGTCCTGTAAAGTTTGGGAAGAGTTGATGGGTATATAGAGGTCAGCTTCCTGGGAGCACTTGAATGCACCGTTCTGAGCCAATCTAGATGCAGTAGAATCCTCACCTGAGGCTGGCAGTCAAGGAAGCCAGATACTCTGGGGCCTCAACAGGGGATTTTCCTGTTACAGAAGAGCAAGAGCAAGCAGTTGTCATTTGGTCCTTCTGCTTTCAAGCAGAAAAAATGAAACTAAATTTTTACAGCTCACAAGGCACAATTGTACAGATCAGGCCTGAGTGAGTAGCTCTCATTGATCTTGGGTTTAAAAACCTTGCTCTCTTGGCAGCATGCCTGCTAAGTCACTTCAGTCGTGTCTGACTCTTTGTGACCCTATGGAGCCTGCCAGACTCCTCTGTCCATGGGATTCTCCAGGCAAGGATACTGTAGTGGGTTGCCATGCCCTGCTCTAGGAGATCTTCCCAACTCGGGAATCAAACCCACATCTCTTAACATCTGCACTGGGAGGTGAATTCTTTACCACTAGCGCCATCTGGGAAGCCCCTCTTGGCAAAGTGAAGTCGCTCGGTCGTGTCCGACTCTTTGCGACCCCATGGACTACCTACCAAGCTCCTCTGCCCATGGGATTTTCCAGGCAAGAGTACTGGAGTGGGCTGCCATTTCCTTCTCCAGGGGATCTTCCCAACCCAGGGATCGAACCCAGGTCTCCCCCATTGCAGACAGACGCTTTACCATCTGAGCCACCAGGGAAGCCCCTCTTGGCAACACTCAGACCACAACTCAGGATCTACCATCAGGGAGACCTCCTAGCCCATCTTCCCTTCCCTCCTCCTCTACTCCTTCCTTCCTGTTTTCACCTTGGGTTCCGTCCCCTCTAGTCCTCTGGCTCTTCTCTGGTCTTTGCCTTGCTGTGGGCAAAGGGAGCCCTTGCCTGTGTTCCAGGGCCTCTTTCCTCTTTCAGAGGCAGGGTCCCACCACTGCAGAACTTTTTTTTTTTTTTTCTATTTTTCAACTGAAGGATAGTTAATTTACAATGTTGTGTCAGTTTCAAATGTACAGCAAAGTGATTCAGTTACATACATACATACAGATTTCAGATTCTTTTTCAGAGTCTATTACAAGACATCGCATATAGCTCCCTATGCTATACAGTAATGTCCTCGTTGTTTATCTATTTTATATATAGTAGTATGTATGTGTTAATCCCAAACTCTTAATTTATCTCAAACCTCCTTCCCACCCTCCATCCAGAATTTTTCATGCTTAACAAAGACTCATCATACACTTTTGGGCTTCCCTGATGGCTCAGCAGGTAAAGAGTCTGCCTGCAATGCAGGAGGTGTGAGTTCAATCCCCAGATCAGGAAGATCCCCTGGAGGAGGAAATGCAACCCACTCCAGTATTCTTGCCTGGAAAATCCCATGGACAGAGGAACCTGGTGGGCTGCAGTCCATGGGGTAAAGAAGCACACACAACTAAGCATGCTTATATTACAGTTACTCATCACACATTTCCCCCAGCATCTCTGTAGCTCCAAGTTGGTCCTGGGCACAAAGGTGATTAATTAAAAGGTAGTGAATGCACCTGCTGGATTTGCTTCTCTCCTTTCAAACTGAGACTTGAATCTGGAACTTTTACCTCTAGACCCCAGCTGCCCCACCTCTGTGCATTGTCTCAGTGCCTTTTCTTACCCTGTCTGCATCCGTCGCCTCTGGGAACCCAGGGAAGGTGAGAAGAGGTCAAGATTCATTCCTGTTTTCACTTTCTCCTAGGCTGTTCTTGGGAAAAGGCAACAGATTGAAAATGGAATGAATCTCTGGCCTCCTCAAGTCAGGCGGCTGCAGGTTTGAAAGGCAGAGGACCTGGGTTTGAGTTCTAGCTTTAGGAATCCTGGGCAAGGCACTTAACCCTGAACTTCACTTTCCAGGTCTATGAAATGGGAAAGTTATTTATCATCAGGTTCACATTGGCTGTGGGTGAGTCATTCTTTAAATTTCAGAACACTCCACTGGTGTGCAGGGTCATTACTGTGGGGCCCTTAGCCTCCTGCACATGGGTATACAGGCTCCCAGCATGCATAATAGTTCAGTTCAGTCACTCAGTCATGTCCAACTCTTTGCAACCCCATGGACTGCAGCACACCAGGCTTCCCTGTCCATCACCAACTCCCAGAGCTTGCTCAAACTCATGTCCAGCAAGTTGGTGATACCATCCAACTGAAACCGTTTACCTCAGATTGGGACTCGAACCCCCATGGCTGGGGCTCAAACCAGCCAAAACCCATTTTGGGACTTGAACCCACGTGGCTGGAACTCAAAACCAGCCAAAACCCTGCTTGGGACTTGAAACAGCCAAAACACACAGTACCTGGCTTCAGGACATAATGAAGCTCAGGTTCTTTATGTCTCATCACAGAAAGAATTCAGTGAGAGACAAAGTGATAGGTTAAGAAGTGGATTTATTCAGATACAGAGAAAAGGGCCATCGCAAAGGGCGAACCAGCCGCAAAATTTGATGTGGTTAGTTTTTATAGGCTGCATAATTTCATATGCTAATGAGAGTGGGAGGATTATTCCAGCTATTTTGGGGAAGGGGTGGAGATTTCCAGGATTTGGGCCACTGCCCACTCCTTGGACTTCCAACAGTGCTGTGGAACTATCATGGCACCTCTGGGTGTGTCATTTCACTTGAGGATTGAGGATTAAGATCTAGTCTTGCCTGCCACTTTGGTCCCATTGGATTCTAATTGGTTTATGTTGTGTCCTTGGGTTATAACATTCTTTTAAAAGTTGTGCCCTGACCCTTTCCCTCCTGTTACACAACCATCTCCTCCTCTGTCGTCCCTGTCTCCTCCTCCCTTTAGTCTTTCTCAGGTCAGGGTCTTTCCCAATGAGTCAGCTCCTCCCATCAGGTGGCCAAAGTATTAGAGTTTCAGCTTTAGCATCAGGCCTTCCAATGAATATTCAGAACTGATTTCCTTTAGACTTGACTGGTGTGATCTCCTTGCAGTCCAAGGGACTCTCAAGAGTCTTCTCCAACACCACAGTTCAAAAACATCAATTTTTCGGCGCTCAGTTTTCTTTATGGTCCAACTCACATCCATACACGACTACTAGAAAAACCATAGCTTTGACTAGATGGACCTTTGTTGGTAAAGTAATGTATCTGCTTTTAAATTTGCTGTCTAGGTTTGTCATGGGCTTCCCTCATGGCTCAGTTGGTAAAGAGAATCTGCCTGCAATGTGGGAGACCTGGGTTTGATGCCTGGGTTGGGAAGATCCCCTGAAGAAGGGAAAGGCTACCCAGTCCAGTATTCTGGCCTGGAGAATCCCGTGGACTGTATAGCCCATGGGGTCGCAAAGAGTCAGACACTAATGAATGACTTTCACTGCACTACTTCTACTACTAGGTTTGCCATAGCTTTTCTTCCAAGAAGCAAGTGTCTTTTCATTTCATGGCTGCAGTCACCAACTACGCTGATTTTGGAGCCCCAAGAAAATAAAGTCTGTCACTCTTTCCATTGTTTCCCCATCTATTTGCTCTTTCACTTTCATCAAGAGGCTCTTTAGTTCCTGTTCGCTTTCTGACATAAGAGTGGTGTCATTTGCATATCTGAGGTTATTGATATTTCTCCCAGCAATCTTGAGTCTAGCTTGTGCTTCATCCAGCCCAGCATTTTGCATGATGTACTCTGCATATAAGTTGAATAAGCAAGATGACAACATACAGCCTTGATGTACTCCTTTCCCAATTTAGAACCAGTCCTCATAGTAGGGAGTTCAGTAAACCAGAAAAGAACAAGCAGGAAGCAGAGGAAACTTGGTGACCTCTTTGCTGCCAAAGGTAAAAGATATTTACATGAAATCCCTCTGGTGTTTGTGCCTGGAGGGCAGCTCCACCCCCTCAGCTAGATCTTTGTCAGAGCAGTCCACTTCCTGCTGGCTGCAGCCTTCCGAAGGTCGTGTACCCAGCCCCAGCATTGCTGGTATGTTCTGCATTTTACTGAGATGTGTTTCCTTACTGTAATCCCTTCATGCCTGGGTTGCCTGTGCCTGGCATCAGCAGGGACCCTCTCGTCAAGAGCCCTCTGCCCCCTACCCCCACCCCAGCCTCCATTGCTTCTTTCCCTTGGAGGGGACGTGGCACAGGGGCTTCCCACCCTGCCCTCATCCTGCTTAAATCTCCCCACTGTGGAAAGGAAGTCAGCATCCTTGGATCCAGCTGAGAATAAAGGGTCCCTCCTCTGCATCTCGCTCTGTAACCCCTTGTTCTGCAGAGTCCCTGTGCCTGGGGCCACCCTGAGTTTGCTTCTCCTGAGCTTCCCCAGTTCCTGGCCATGTGCCCAGATAAGGGAAGCTGGATTAGAGATTCATCTTGCTCTGCAGAGCTGGGAGGCTTCCCAGAATCCGCCTGCCAGTGCAAGAGACATAAGAGACGCAGGTTCAAGATCTGAGTCTGGAAGATCCCCCGGAGTAGGAAATGGCAACCCACTCCAGTACTCTTGCCTGGAAAAAAAATCCCATGGACAGAAGAAGAGCCTGGCGGGCTATAATCTATAGTCTTGCAAAGAGTCAGACACCACTGAGCACACACACACACAGCACGCCGCAGAGGTGGACACAGTCAGAAATAAGCCGTGACACCTGATGGTCAGTGCAGGAGGAGCTGTGAGTTCTCTTCAGCGCGTGAGGGCTGGGCAGGGAGGATCTCTTCATGCAGAAAGGGCTGGCATGGGAACTGGGAGATGGTGGAAGTAGGAACTGGTGAAGATCTTGCCTTGGGGAATCTGGGTGTTTTGGTCCTTTATCTACAGCCTAACCTCCCTAGCATCTAATACACACGTCTACCCTCCTGGGGGTGGGTCTGCCTCCCCTGCTCCCCAACCGCTGGCCACTCCCTCCCCTTCACCTGCGTCCCTGGCCTTCCTGTAAAGTCTTTGGTTGCAATCTCCCTGCCAGAGAAGGATAAAGCCTGCTTCCAGTTCTTGTTCCAAAGTCAACATTTGGATTGGTCTGTACTATCTTGCCCCTTGGCCTACCTTGTGTCAGCCAGATGCTTTAACCAAGCAGATGCTGGGAGCCCCCTGCAACCTTGTGAGGCGCACCTGTGACACTTGTAAGGGGGATACACAAAAAGTGGTCCACTTTCAGGAGGAGGAAGTTCATTTTGATCGAGGCCTTTGTATGAACAGGGCTTCCCTGGTGGCTCAGATGGTTAAGAATCTGCCTGCAATGCAGGAGATCCAGGTTCAATCCTTGGGTCAGGAAGATTGCCTGGAGGAGGAAATGGCAACCCGCTCCAGTATTCTTGCTCATGGATAGAGGAGCCTGGCAGGCTACAGTCCATGGGGTCACAAATAGTTGGACACCACTGAGCAGCTATCACTTTCACTTTTGTGTGAAAAGCAGAAAAGTCTAGAGTTAGGTGCACCTGGAGCGTGACCCATTGGCTTCACCTCCATCAGTCTCTTTTCTCTTCTCTAAACTAGGAACTGCAGCACAAGTAAAGATTCATGGGTACACAAAATCCATGGTTCAGTGGCTGACCTGCATAATCTCAGCCACCAAGAAGGCAATGATATTCTGGAAGCACAAGAGGTGCAAAATGGCTGAAGAGTGGAAAAGTCTGCTGAGCTGAGAGGGTACACAGCTGTGGGATCCTGTAAACCCCACATCATTGGAACATCGCCGTTGGTACTGAGGTTATTGCATTGAACGAGACAGGCTTGGCCCTTCGGTGGAGCTTATGTTCTAGTTGGGGAAACAGGCAATAAAGAAGTGAGCATGTAATATAACTTGTGGTTTTTGATAACGGTTATGAAGAAGGTAAAGCAGGGTGATGTCCTAGAAAGCATGGGACTAGGGCGTGGTTCTTTCAGATGGGGTGGTAAGTTGGGACAAGCCAGCCCTGAGATGCTGAGGAAGCAGGTCGCCAGGCAGAAGAGCGTGGTAACCAGCTTGGCAGGTTCCCAGGTAGTTTCCACCAGGCCTGCTCAGAAAGCTGCTGCATCTGCCGTAGACAGTGAGACAATTAACAGAGCTTGGCTTTCTCAACCTATGTGAGGCTTGTGGGGACGTGGTCCCTGGGTCGGGTGAACCTGGAGTTGACCCTGAGGGTTTCCCTGGTGGCTCAGTGGCTAAGAATCCACCTGCCAGTGCAGAAGATTTGGGTTCGATCCCTGGGTCAGGAAGATCCCCTGGAGAAAGAAATGGCACCCCCCTCCAGTATTCTTGCCTGGGGAATCCCATGGACAGAGGAGCCTGTCAGGCTGCAGTCCACGGGGTCCCAAAAGGGTCAGACATGACTGAGCGACTAAACAACAATGCCACTTGAATGAATGTCACCTTCCCGGGCTCCAGTGCCTTGATCTGTAAAGTGGGGCTTGAGGCTTCAGGGAGGTAATGGAGACCACTTTCCTTTCTCCCCACCTGGCACGTTGTGGCCATTCTCTCCCTTGGCCTCTGGAGATGGCCCAGGGGTGGCCTCGGTCAGGACAGGAGTCTTATCTGCTCCACCAGATTCCTCAATCCAGGCAGAGGCTGGGAGATGTGACCTGGACCTGGTTGGGGGAGGCCATGGGCGCTGGGTGAGAGGCGATGGCCTGGCAGAGTAGAGATTGTTTCATTATTATCAGCCGTTGTTCGTCAGGAAACTGCCATACCGAGAACTTCCCCTTTTTTCAAAAGCTGTGGTGTCATTCGAGGTGAAGCAGTGACAGGGCCTGAGGGTCAGCTCTGACTTTGGAAGGCTGTGCTCACTGCAGGCCAGCTCACCAGTGGCTCAGTGGTAAAGCATCTGCCTGCAATGCAGGAGCCGCCTGGGATGCAGGTTCGGTCCCTGGGGTGGGAAGATCCCTGGAGGAGGGCATGGCAACCCACTCCAGTATTCTTGCTTGGGAAATCCCATGACAGAGGAGCCTGGGGGCTACAGTCCATGGGGTCACAAAGAGTCGGGCCCGACTGAAGCGACTTAGCACGCCCGCATGCTCACTGCCTTACCACCAAGGCCACATGCAGAGGAGATGGAGGCAGGGATGGGGCGGAGGTACCTGCTGGCCCAGAGCAGACCCCAGGCTCCTCACTGCCTGATCTGGGCCCCTGCAATAGCAGCCCATCTCTTCTCTGAAGGGGTACTTGCTCAGATCCTCTGCTACCATCCCTTTTGGTTCAGCAAGGTAGGGGTGCAGACATTTTTAAAAGACTCCGGGCCCAGTTTTCTTCTGTACAAAGTGTTGCTTTGTCAGTCTGTTCTAGACACAAATAGAATAAAGACCAGGCAGAAGGGCCTGATGCCAGGAAACGGAAGAAGACTGGCAATTACCCTTGTGAGATACTTGGGCACGGGGGCTGAACACACTTTTATGAGTTGTCAGCATCTTCCTCATTTCTTCCTTTCCTTGTTTTTTCTTAAGTTATGAAAATTTCCAAATATACAAAAAAGTTGAAAGAATTGGACACTTGTGTATCCTTAACCAAGATTCACTAATCTCAACATTTTGCCACATTTCATATTCCTCTTTATGCATATATGCATTGTTTTTTGCTGAATCGTATGAAAATAATATGAAAATAAACTGCATCATTATTATGCCATTTCAGCATCCTCTAAGAACAGGGACATTCTCTAACAGGATCTCAATACTTTGGTTACATTTAATAAAATTAATACTGATTCTTTATTAATTTTTAATATTATTTATTTATGACTGTGCTGGGTCTTTGTTGCTGCTTGCCAGCTTTTCTCTAGTTTCGAGGTGTAGGCTTCTCATTGCAGTGGTTTCTTTTGTTGTAGAGCAAGCTCTAGGGCCTGTGGGCTTAGTTGCCCAGCAACATATGGAATCTTCCCAGGCCAGGGATCAAACCCTTGTCCCCTGCACTGGCAGGCATATTCTTAACCTCTGGACCATGAGGGAAGTTCAATAGTGATTCTTTTAATATGACCAGCTATCTTGTCCATATTCCAAATTTCTCATTCAACCCCAGAATGTCTTGGAGAACTGCTGGGTTCCCCCCATCCCAAACAGGAGCCTTTCAAATCAAATACTGCAGTTTTTATAGTCTTTTGTTATACCTTTTTCTGTCTCTTTTAATCTATGGCCCCTCGTCCCCCACACCTCCTACACACACACAGACATCCTCACTTTTCTACAACTGCATTGATTTTTCCAATTGTTTCTCATAGTGTCATTTGATTTGTTCTTCTCTCCAAGCAAAGTCTCAAAACTTGATTTTTTAAAATTTTAAGTTGAAATACAGTTGATGTCCAGTATTATGTTGGCTTCCCAGGTGGCTCAATGGTAAATAATCTGCTTGCCACTGCAGGAGATGCATGAGATGAAGGAGACCTGGGTTTGATCCCTGGGTCAGGAAGATTCCCTGGAGGAGGGCATGGCAACTCACTCCAGTATTCTTGCCTGGAGAATCCCATGGACAGAGGAGCCTGGTGGGCTACAGTCCCAGGGGTCGCAAAGAGTTGGACATGACTTACTGACTATGCAGGCACACACAGTATTATGTTAGTTTCAGGTGCACCTTGAAGCTTAGTTTGATGCAAGGTGAACACTGTTTATCACTGTGACCTCACACTGCTTACTATGGGGGTCGGGGACTCTATTGTCAGCTCATCTCTAAGAGAAATGCTATATTTGTTTTATGTAACATACATGTATAGGAAAAAAACTGGAGAAAAAAATCCTGATATATTAGCAGTGGTAGTCATTCTCTGAGTGGTATTAATTTTCCTCTTTATTCTTCTGTACATTTTGTGAATTTGCCAAAATTATCCCCATTGCTTAATAATTGGAAAAAAAGATGAAAAGACACAGCATTCATTCTTTTCATTTTAAAAGCAATGCAGCAGTATTAGAGAGTTTGGAAAGTAACGCAGATAAAGCAAGGCCCGATGCCACAGGCTTAACATATAACAGTTTAGAGATCTACATAAAAAAGCTTTCATAATCTTCATAATTATTTTCATACCTTTTCAAAATATGAAAGAGCTCTTCCCACCAATGCGTTTATGTAATCGTGTATCTGTTTTGGGTATAGCATCATCTAAGCATATTTTTCATACCTGTGGTAAGCTCCAGGCTTGTTCTTTGTTGACAGACATATGTGCTTCATGGTGGGTGGCAGTGTAGCCCTCGGAGAATTTGGTTCCCAGCCCTGCCCAGCCCGCATCCCTGGAGGGGGGCACATTTTTTGGTAAACATCCTTGGTGAGCTCAGCAGCCCCTCATCACAGTGCGGCTGCAAGTGGCATCGCCATGCGAATCCGGCGCCGAGGGACCTGCCAGGAGGAGGCTCAGAGAACACTTGGGGTCGGATCATGGATGCCCCGTTTGGTGTCCTGCTGTCCTAGTGGCACAGAGCTTCTGCTGGCAAGCCCTGCCCTCCCTGGGGTGGAGGCGCTGGCCGGAGCCGGGGTAGAGATACTCACCACCTGCCCCCTGCTCTCCAGGACGCCTTCCTGGCCTTCCACCGCAACCTTGATTTTGTGCGCAAGTTCATGAAGCCCCTGTTGATTGGCGAGCTGGCCCCTGAGGAGCCCAGCCAGGACCACGGCAAGAATGTGAGTCTGACCAGATGAGGAAGGAGGGGAGGGCTGGGGTGGCGGGGAGGGGATCACCCCAAAATGGTGAGTGTAGGGTACGGGGTAGGAGCCTTTGTGCCTGTCCAGGGAGAACCACTGCTCGTCACCTGGGGTCAGGGAGGACTCCCCTGGCCCTGGTGAGCCCGCCTCCTCCTGTGCCAGCTTAGGCTTGCCCCCCACCCCCGCCCTTGGAGTAATTCATTCCTAGCCTCTCTACCTCTGGGGCCTCAGTGGTGCCAGGCTGGGCACAGAGGGTTTCTCTCTTCCCCAGTCACTTGCCCTTATATCTGGGCTTTCTTCCCCCTCATGCCCTACCCCTGCCTCCTAGCTTCCCTCTTTCTCCCAGTGATACCCTCTTTCCCACACCCACCCTTGACTCTGCTTCCCATGTGCCCAGCGCACTGAGCCCTCTCCTGTCTGATAGAGTGTTCAGAACAAGGGGTGCATGTCAGGTAGTGGAAAACATAAGCTTCTTTATCATTTAATTTAGTTCATGTATTTGGCCACACCACATGTGGGATCTTAAGTCCTCTGACCAGGGATCGAACCAACATCCCCAGCAGTGGAAGCATGGTCTTAATAAGTGGATCTCCAGGGAAGTCCTTAAACTTTTAAAAAAAGAAAAAAATGGTGTAAAAAATAGACATAATAAAATTTACCATTTTAACCTTTCTTAAATAAAATATTTATTTTAAATATTTATTTTATTTTGGCTGTGCTGGGCAGCTTGCAAGTATCTCACTTCCTTTACCAGAGATTGAATCGGGGCCCTTAACAGTGAAAGGGTGGAATCCCAACCACTAGGCAACCAGGGAATTCCCCATTTTAACTCTCTGGAAATACACAGTTCAGTGGCTTTGAGTACATTCACACTGTTGTGCAACCATCGCCACCATCTGTCTCTAGAACTTTGTCATCACCCCACACTGAGATTCTGTTTCCAATAAACATTAACTACCCATCTGTCCCTCCCAACAGCTCCTGGTAAACACTATTCTTTCCATTGAAGAATCTCTTCTAGATACCTCATAGAAGGGGACTCATAAGTATTTGTCTCTTCATGTCTGGCTTAATCTCACTTGGCTTAATGTCTTCAGGGTTTGCTCATTAGCAGCATGTGTCATCATTTCCCTCCCTTTTGAAGGCTGTGTAATATTCCATTGTATGTATGCACCACATTTTATTCAGCCCTTCCTCCATTAATAGAATTTGGGTTGTTTCTGTCTTTGGCCTATCTTGAATAATGCTGCTACACGAAATGGACAGCATTTTGAGTGAAATCCTTTCTCTGCCACTGAACTGGCTGTGGACAAACACATAATTCCAAGGCTGTGCCAGGTCCAGGCAGGTACAGAGCAACAGCAGCCGTTATAGTGCTTAGCAACTGGGCTCCTCTGGGGCTTGGGTGTGTGGATTGGTGCCCCCCTGGAGCGGCTGGGCAGTTGACTCCTTCCTGTGCTCTGGCTCAACAGTCCCAGATCACCGAGGACTTCCGGGCCCTGAGGAAGACCGCTGAGGACATGAACCTGTTCAAGAGCAACCAGCTCTTCTTCCTTCTCCACCTGGCCCACATCATCGCCATGGAGAGCATCGCCTGGTTCACTATCTTCTACTTTGGCAACGGCTGGATTCCAACCATCATTACGGCCTTCGTCCTTGCTACCTCTCAGGTGAGGCGTGACATCCTCACCTGTCACTTGAAGCCCCCGCCCCCTGCCTCCCCCAGCTGGCAGAGGCCTGGTGCCTAGGCGCCAATGCTCTGAAAGCCTCCGTGGCCCTCTCTTCCCAGGCCCAGGCTGGATGGCTGCAACACGATTACGGCCACCTCTCTGTTTACAAGAAGTCCATGTGGAACCACATCGTTCACAAGTTCATCATCGGTCACTTAAAGGTAAATGTTGGCCACCCTGGGCATCCATTCCATCAGTTAGTGGTGGGCACACTGCCATCTCGCTTCCCTTGGACCAGGTCACCACTCTGGTCAGTGTCCTGGGTGAGCTGCAGGACCTGCCAACCCTCTGCTTCTCTGAGCTTCTAAGACCTGTCTCCTAACCACACTAGACACACAAAACTAGGGTAGTGGTTGTGCAAACAGGCACATGCTTCTTAGTTGATTACATTTGTTCCTTACCTAAGGACTTACTGATAAATCCCTTTCAGTTTGGAGCCAGTAAAGAAGCAGTCTCTCTCGCTCTTTTTTTTTTTTAATTAAAGCAGAATTGGTTTATGATGTTCTGTTAATTTCTTCTGTACAGCAAAGTGATTTAGTTATATGTGGGCTTCCTTGGTGGGCTTCCCTGGTGGCACTAGCTGTAAAGAATCCGCCTGCCGATGCAGGAGATGTAAGAGACGAGGGTTCAATCCCTGGTTCAGGAAGATCCCCTGAAGAAGGAAAAGGGAACCCACTCCAGCATTCTTGCTTGGAGAATGTCCTGGACAGAAGGAGGAGCCTGGCGGGCTACAGTCCATAGGGTCGCAAAGAGTCGGGCATGACTGAGCAACTTAGCACGCAAGCATGTATACATTCCTGCATCCCTTTTTCATATTCTTTTCCATTATGGATAATGAATACAGTTCCCTGTGCTACACAGTAGGTCCTTGCTGTTTATTCATTCCATATATAATAGCTTGCATCTGAAGAAACAATCTCTGTTGATACATCGGTATGCTCCCTCCATCAGGTGATGTTTTATATCTGAGACCTCATGTTTCTCTTAAGTCTTTAGATAAGGGACTTCAAACAGTGTACTGAGCCAAAGGGCAGGAGTTGTGTAAAACCCAGAAGGGCAGGTAGCTGTCTCATCACCCTACAGATCAGGAGGCAGACCTGCAACAGCCTTGTAGCTTGGCAAGTTTGTACAAAGACGAACTGGACTTGCCAGCAACCTTGTGTTCATGTGATAGGCATTATCTCTTTGGTTTTGGAAATAAGTCCTTGCCAAGTCTCCCTTTGAAACAGATTCTCATGCTCCTGCCCAGCACTACCCTAGCAGCATCTAGCTGCAAAGACTCCTGTCCTTCCCTACCTTGGCTTGGGAAAAGCTACGTGTCTGGGTTAAATGGCAACCCCTGTGACCCAACAACATCCAGTCTTTCACTTGTCCGCTCAGGGTCTGGTTGGGAGTGAATTACCACTGAACTGGTAACCAGTTTCTTAGTAAGCAGTTTGCCTGGCCCTGAGCCTGGAGCTGTCTGAGAATCTGGTTTCTTTCCAGAACTTCAGGGGTGAAGGATGCACATAGTAGAGCGCTTTGTTTCATTTTATTCCCTTTTCTGTTGGAGAAAACCCTCCTCAGTGTTGAGATTAACATTTCACTCCAGACCCAGGTTATCCCTACACACTTAACAAAGATGAACTTTGTCCTGTTTCCAGATTCTGGGTGGGAGCCGGGAGGGCCTGTCCCTCCTGATGTCTGTGTAACCTTGAAGGGCTCTGGGACACAGCTCTTCTGTCAGAAGATGAAGTCGGGACAGGGGACTGGCCTTCTTGTAGAACGTTGATTTGTGAAATCTGGAGTGATGGGGTACTCAGGCTGGGAGGTTCTAGGAGGTCAGGGCCCTGGGTTCTGCTGATGGCTTGCTAGCTCCCTGCTAGCTGTGTCCTGCGTGCTGTGTCCAAGCCAGTGGCTTAACCAGGCAGCTCAGTCAGGGGTGCCCCAGAGCAAGGAGCATCCTGGCTTTCATGGCATCGCTCTGGCACGTGGTGGGCACATGGTCCTATTATAGTCTTCAAGGACCCCACCAACTTGGACGTCTTAGCTCAGCCCACTGAGGGCCCTGAACGGGGTGCCGGGAGCTTCAGGATGCTGGGACCCGCTTCTTAATGCCAGCCCACGCTGCCGTGGGATTCCGGCGGGGGGGGGGGGGGGGGGGGGGGGGGGGGGGGGGGGGGGGGGGGTCCACCTCCCAAATACGCCTTTTCCTTTGGTCCCCATCACTTCCGGTGGCCATTTCTCCGCATGTCACTTCCGGTGGCCATTTTTTCCTGGGGTTAACCTTGTACAGACATGGTTCTGTGAGGGTGAGCGTCTATTTGGCATTGCGCTCAGGATAAAATGCAAACCGCCAGGCCTGGCACCATCTAGACTGCATCTGGAAATGGAAATCTTTGGAACCCACAAGTCTTTCCTCAGCCTTATCTGGGGTCACCAGGGCTGGGACTAGGGTGAGGCAAGTGAGCACACAAGTGTGTCCCAGGAACGCAAAATTCAAGCGATGACAAAAAGAATCAGGAGTGAAATAAGTAGCATTTTAATGCAATATTTTAAAAGCTTTTGATTGGGTATAATCTGATTAACAATGTTGTGATAGTTTCAGGTGGATAGCAAAGGGACTCAGCCATACATATACATGTATCCATTCTTCCCCAAAGTTCCCCTCCTATCCAGGCTGCCATGCAATTTTTTTTTGTTTGTTTAAGTAAAATTAATGCAAAAAAAAAAAATCCACAATAAACAAAATACCAACATTTTAAATAAATATTAGGACTTTGAGACTTATTGGAATATGAAACCGAAGGACAACTTGTATCTTACATACATGTTTTTATGTGTTCTCTCTCTTTTTTTTTTTTTAAACTGGTTGAATTTTGTTCACCAGAGAATTAAAGTAGTTGAAAGCTACTTAAAATTTGGAAAGGTGGTATATAAAAAGCCCCAAGACGAAGTTTAAGTTTATTATTTATACTGAAACCAAATTTATTATTATTTTACTTCAACTTAATTTAATTAAAAATTACTTGACTGTCGCTTGGTTGAGAGAGATCGTCAAACTCGGCAGTTCTCTCAATTCAAAACAAGATGAGCAAAAGGGTGACAGATTTTTGAAAATATTGTTAACGAGGCTCTACTATGGCTCTGCCCACCCCTGCTGGCGCCAACCAAGGAGGCTTTCTCTCCGCTTCTGTGACAGCTCACGCTCCCCTTCCCCCAAGGCCGTCACTCGGCCTCTGTCAGAAAAGGGACCCTCACTATGTCTGCCCCCTCCTACCCAGTATGCTGCCCAAGGACAGACCTTCTGAGTGGCCTCCCAAAACTTTTACAGCTCTGTCAGCACATTCCAGTGTGGAGTGAGACCCACCCAACCCCAGTGTGGGGTGAAGCACCCCGGTGTGGAGTGAGGCCCCCTACCCATGTGGAGTGAGGGCCCCCTACCCCAGTGTGGAGGGAGGCCCTACTCTCCCTTGGTAGACAAGGGCTGGCCTCCTTCCCTGCTCCATCCCCGGGACAGGCATTATTGAATCTTGGCTCCAAGGCAGGCAGGGCTGCCCTGTCCCAGGAATGGTATGTAAAGTTGGGCCTAGTGAAGAAGAATGGAAGAGAATCAGCAGAGAAGAGCACCATCAAAAGCTACTTCATCATTACACCCCATGCCAAGTTCGGGGGTGGCCCCACCTTGCCACATCTCATCCTTAAGGTGCTCACAGCCCATCTTTCTTTCCTCCAGTTATTCATTCAACAAACATCTCTTGGTTGGTGGATTCTAAACCGCATGTTTCACATACCTTGCTCCTTAATTCCTTTGTACCATGGACTCCATTGTGCTTTTCCCGGGAACTTGGCTCCTTTTGGCTAGAAAGACCAATGTATCGTCTCATTTCCCAATCCTCTAAGCTCTCATTTGCTGTTATTTTTTATTTTTGCTCTGTTGGGTTTGGAGGCCCAGGGACCTGAGGTCATTGCAAAGGCCACAGCTGCTCAGAGCTGTTCCCGCCCATGGCCCTTAGGGTCCAGGGACTGCGTTTGTACCCAAACATCTTCCAAGTAAAATGTTTGTTTTTGCAATTAGGCCTTTTTGTAGATGGCCAAACCCTAGGCCAAAGCATTGATTGATCCAGCAGCTGCTCACCCATGAAACCCTCAGGCTGACAAGTCAGAGGAGTTTTGTTTCCTTCTTTGTATGACTGGGTGACTCCATAGAGGGACATGCCCTCAAAATACATCTGGAGTTGGAGCTGGTGAGACAGAAATTCGTGGCCTTGAAAGAAATACTCATGTAATGCGTTTTGTCTCCTAGAGTTGTAATTTTATTATGATTTTTATTATAATTTTTTGTTATTTTTGGCCACATTGTGCGGCATGTGGGATCTTAGTTCCCTGACCAGGAACTGAAGCTGGCCCTCGGTGGTAAAAGCTTGGAACTCTAATCCCTGGACTGCCAGGGAGTTACCTGGGATTATCATTTGCCTGTTGGAGCCAGAAAGCTCTTACCTGCTTGTGTTGGTGATTGTTTATTAAGCTCAAGCCTTTTGGACATGGTGTGACTCACCCACATGACTCAGTGGTCACCTCTCAGTGCAGTGGCCCCTCTGGCTGTGGGGCTGTCTCTTGCCAGTTACTCTCTGGGCCCTCTGAGAGCAGGAGCCATTTATGGTCTTCATTTTTTTTTTTAAGCTTTCTTGATCTAATTCACAAGCTCTACAGTTTGCCCATTTACGTGTGCAAGTCCATGACTTGTAGTATATTCACAGATTTATGCACCCTCCATCAAAATCAGTTTTGGAACATCTTCATCACCCCTAAAGGAAACCCCACACCACTTAGCCATCTCTTCCAAACCCCTCATCCCAACCCTGGAACTGGGTAAGCACTCATCTTTCTGTCCATGGATTTCCCCCATGCTGGACATTTCATGTAAATGGAATCGCAGGACATTGTAAATAGACTCCTTTGAGGCTGGTTTCTTTCACTTAGCATCGTACTTTTCAGGTTCATCCATACTGTAGTGCGTGTCAGTACGTCACACCTTTTCATGGCATGGCCAAAAAGATTCCATTTGGATCTGCCACATAGTGTTTATCCCTTCATCAGAGCATGAGCTTTGGTTATTTTAAATAATGCTGCTGGGAATGTTTGTGTACAAGTTTTTGTGTGGCCATGTTTTCGTTTCTTTTCGGTACACATACCTAAGGGCACAGTGCTGGGTCCATATGGTAAGGGACCACTTCTTACTGTTCCCCAAGTGGAAGTGTTCCCCTCTGCACAACAGGCGTGCATGAGAGACAAGCAGAGGATGAGGGCTGTTAGCCTCCCCCCTGGGACTGGTGGACAGCTGAGGCCCCCCAACGTGTGCTGAAGTGCTTGCCTCTCCATCCATCACCAGCACCATCTTATGATCAGGGTGGAGGGGTGGAGTAAATCGGCTCCTTGCAGAAGTCCTGGCCAAGGGGCTGCCCAGCACTCTGGACTCAGCACTGGCAGAGTCAATTTCTGACTTTAGGGACCTGAGTATCGGACCTGCTAGGATCTGGTCCCAAGACGTGCGGGTCCTGGGCCCCCCCGCCCCCACTACCAGGATTGCTCTGCTCATCGCTATTCCTCCCCTGACAGGGTGCCTCTGCCAACTGGTGGAACCACCGCCACTTCCAGCACCATGCCAAACCCAACATCTTCCATAAGGATCCCGATGTGAACATGCTGCACGTGTTTGTCCTGGGTGAATGGCAGCCCATCGAGGTACGATGAAGGGGCCAGGGTGGCCACGGGACTGTTTGGCTTGCGCAGGAATCAGGGGAGGGACCGTAGGGTGGAGAGTCAGACAGACACCTCTGTGTCTGATATTTACACAGAAACCTTTCCTGGACACCTTGAATCATTCCAGCTGGAATTTCTATGGAATGGCCTCCTAAAAAACAAAGGCAGCTCCTTATCAGAGTGTTAGATACCTCCTTGACACCCATGGGCTGGGGAAGAGCATTTCCTAGCTTGTTCCTTACAGTTTGGCAGGAAGGCACAACTCCAAAGCTCATGCTTGGTTCCCAAAGACCAGCTCCAGGAAACCTTACTTGGAGAGTCACAGTCCCCGATGCTGGAGGGACCTCCACAGGGTCTGGTTCCACCTGCTTCACCACAGATGCCAAGTGAAGCTCAGCAGGAGGAGGGCATGTGGTCAGGGTTACATCGTTTAGTGGCCATTCTAGGATGAGGCCCCAGATCTGACAACTGAGCCATTTCCTTCCACTACATCACACTGCCTTGTCTTTATTTTATTTATTTAATTAACTAATTTAATATATTTTTTTAATGTGGGCCATTTTTACAGTCTTTATTTGTTAGAATATCGTTTCTGTTTTTTTTATGTTTTGGTTTTTTGGCCACAAAGCATCTGAAATCTTAGCTCCTAGACCAGGGATCGAAACTTCACCCCCTACACTGGAAGGCAAAGTCTTTTTTTTTTTTTTTTTAATTTTTGGTTGTGTTGGGTCTTTGTTGGTGCACACTGGTTTTCTCTAGTTCTGGTGATGGGGGCTTACTCTCTCTCTAGTTGTGGTACAAGGACTTCTCAATGTGGTGGCTCCTATTGTTATGGAGCATGGGCTGTAGAACGTGGGCTTCAGTAGTTACAGCACATGGGCACAGTAGTTTTAGCATGTGGGCTTAGTTGCTCCATGGCATGTGGGTCCCTTTCCAGACCAGGGATCAAACCCATGTCCCTTGCATTGGCAGGTAGGTAGGTTCCCAACCCCTGGACACCAGGAAAGTCCCTGCCTTGGTTTTATATTAGTTTTTTATTATAAGTATAGACATACCTGTTGTAAGCATTTAAATAGTAACAGTAATTGACCAGACTGAGAAGCAAGTCGCCTGTTATCTCTCCCATCCCTGCTGTGCCCCCAGTTGTCATGCCCCTGACACTGTTGACCACTGTTGGTGTCAACATTGGTGACCACTGTTGACAGCAGTCTCTAATCCTTCCAGGTATTTTCTATGTGTGAAGAAACATAGACACACATATCTTTTTTAAAAACAAAAATTCAAACTTAGATAGTTTTCCTGCAACTGGCTTCTTCACCAAACGTGGGCCTCTTTGCTGGAGTCCAAGTGCATTAGCCTCCATCTGGGGCTGTCCAGTGCTGAGTCTTTGAATAAAGCCATGCCCAATGCTTTTAAAGGATTTAAAGACTCTTCCTCATTTAATTTTTTTTTTTAAGTAGAGCTTCTAGGTGAAAAAAAAAAAATGTTATAGAAGCTTTACTTTTCTGAAATACACTGATGATGTAAACCAAAGTTTAGAAGATCCCTGTTGCTTTTATGTAGATCTTAAGTGTGACCAAACTGTGCACAGATAAGCCTGATAAGCATTTGCCAAGAGAGGCACTTTTACCCTCCATAAGGAGCAGTGTCTTGAACTGGTTGTATTCCGAGCAGTGTTGGCATCCAAGACTTCAAAGAGGAAGAGGAGGGAGACTGTTTCCTCAACTCTGGTTGGTACCCTACTCCTCCCGTCTCATATCTACCCAACAGAATATTTGAGCAGAAACATAAGTTTTCTGTGACATTATCAGTTCAGAGGAAATTAGCCAAAATTTGGCTCTTTGGATATGTGGCGCCTCTCTGGCTGGCCAGGGACTTTGTTGTTGTTGTTCAGTTGCTAAGTCATGTCCAACTCTTTGCAATCCCATGGATTGCAGCACGCCAGGTTTCCCTGTCCTTCATTATCTCCGGGAGTCTGCTCAGACTCATGTCCATTGAGTCAGTGATGCTACCTAACCATTTCATCCTCTGCTATCCCCCTTCTTTTGTCTTCAATCTTTCTCAGCATCACAGTCTTTTTCAATGAGTCAGCTCTTCATATCAGGTGGCTTCACATCAGTATTGGAGCTTCAGCTTCAGCATCAGTCCTTCCAATGCATATTCAGGGTTGATTTTCTTTAGGATTGACTGGTTTGATCTTGCAGTCCAAGGGACTCTTAACGAGTCTTCTCAAGTGCGAGGATTTTCTTTGCCAAAATACATGCTTGCATTTTCCTTCTCAGAATGAGTTTGCTTGCTTTGATTTGAGGTGTCTAGATTAGTAGGACTGATTAAGTGGAGTCCATGTGATAAAAAGACAAAGTCTTCGCTTTCTAGGTGGGGAGGCTTCATGTTGTAGAGCTGTTGGCTGGCTTGACAAGTACTCTCTGTGTTCCTGACAATAAAGCCTAGTCTCACCAGTGATGCTGCCAAGGCGTCTCTTTCTGTGTGGTAGCTGTGAAACTCCTTCCAACATCTCTCCCTGGATGCCTCTCAAGTGCGGACTTTTGGGAGGTACAGTGGAAGTTTGGGGGATCGGGCCATCCCGTTGCCATTGACGTTAAGACCATGACCATAGTGCTCTGTGAAATGCTCTCTCACATACTCGGGAAGAAGCCAGCTATTCCTGGATTCCTGGTGTCACCAGGACCATGCTGCTTGGAAGGAATCTTTATTTTACGCTTAGGAAGTATTTCACAGATTTTTAGTGTTTTATGGTTTCACTTTTCTTTTTTAAGATTTCTTTTTTTTTTTTTTTAAGAATGTGGACCGTTTTTTAAAGTCTTTACTGAATTTGTTACAATATTGCTTCTGTTTTATTTTTATTTTTTGGCCATGAGGCCTGTGGGACCTTAGTTCCCCGACCAGGAATCAAGCCCACACCCCCTGCATTAAAAGGCGAAGTATTAACCACTGGACCACAGGCAAGTCCCAGAACCTTCCTTTTATGCTTAGAAAGTTCTTCATATATTTTCAGTGCTTTATGGTTTCACTTTTTTTTGGCCCTGTGGCAGGTGGGATCTTAGTTTCCCAACCAGAGATCAAACTCATGCCCCCTGCAGTGGAAGCGCAGAGTCATAACCACTGGACCACCAGGGAAGTCCTTCGGTTCACTTTTGAAGGCTTGACTTTGGCCACATGAGGCTTGGCTAAGATGATGGTCTACGTCCATAACTTGCAGGAGTCAGCCAGTTTTTCTGGTTTCCCCTTCCTGGGTCACGCTGCGCCTGCTGAGGGGTGAGGTGTCCTCTCCTGAAGCCCAGCGCCTGGTCTGGACTGAGCGTCAGTGCAGGACACTGTCTGAGTGACTTGGGCACCCGTGGCTCCTTCTAACTCACTAAGAGCTTGTCGTGGACTGACTTGCCCCTTCCAGAAAAAATTTACATCATTTCCATCCAGAAATACGACATCTTTCTCCATTTACACTTGAGTCTCTTCTTTATACCTCTTAGAAAGCTTTTCCTCTTCTTTATATGCCTTGTGGCCATATTTCTTTCAATTGAATCCTAAATAACGTCTATATTTTGTACAGGGGTTTCTGTGGTAGTCAAGAAAACTGTTGCCATTTGGCTAGTTATCTTACGTCCAACTAGGGTCCACTGATGTCTGCTTGTGATTCTAGTTGTTTTTCAGTTGATTCTTTTGAATTTCCTGAGTCGACAATCATATTTTTGGAAAATAGTGAAAATTTAGACACTTTCTAATAGCTCTCCACTCTTATTTCTGGTTTAGGCTTTATGACGTTACTAGAAATTCAGAACAGAGTTGAATAGTGGTGATGTCAGGGGTAGTCTTGTTTTTGCTCCCTGCTGCCCACTTTTTTTTTTTGGAACTCTGTAAGTGGATTCTCAGAAGCCAGGAGTGTTTCCGCCTGCCTCTGGGCCTGAGAGCCTGCTTTTCAGACCCCATGGGAGGCTCTCCCTGCCCCATGGCCTGTCAGCAGTTGACCCTCCAGACTACCTTTGCGAACAGGCCAAGTATTCCCTTGGAGCAGCCGGGGCCCTTGGGCTGGAGTCTTGCCATTCCTCGCATGCCTGCCGTGGCCGGCTCCTCGTTTCTCTGCCTGTGAGTCTGCACTTTCCCAGAGGCAGGCAGGGCTCTCCAGCTGCCCCCCTCCCCCAACCCTGAACGGACAAGGCAGGCCCTTGTTGCTCAGATATTTTGTTCCAAGGCTGAAAAGTCCCCTGTACATGCCCCTGGCACCCCCTCAGCCCGTAATCTAAGTCGGGCCTCATGGTTCGTGGAGAGGAGGAGCACTGGGGTGTCAGCTGGCCAGGGCCCCAGGGTCGTGGGCCTCCGGGAAGCCAGGCCGCCAGGATTCCCCCTGCCGCTGCCTCTGACCTGCATCCCTTTCAACCTCGGCTTGAGGACACATCATCAAAGTGGGTCCTGCATGTGCCGCTGCACCTCGGGGTGTGGACACGCAGTTTGAGTCTGCGTCTTCCCTGTGACCGCCCCAGAGCCCAGGCTTTCTTCACGTGTGATGAGGACTCTCCTGCAGGGGAGAGGATTACAGGCTCCCCCCAGGGCCTGCGGGCCCCCGTGGAGGGGGAGGCTGACTCTTGCTTAGTCCCTGGGCCCTGCACCATGCTGAGCACCACATGTGGGGCGTCACTTAATCCTTGCTTAACCGTGAGGCAGGAGCTCTCATCCAGCCCGTTTTATAGATGGGACAGCTGAGGCTCAGAGAGGTGAAATAACTAGCTCAAGGCTACAGCTAGAAAAAGCAGTGAGTGCCACAATCCAAACCCTGGCTGAATGACTCCCAGCCAGGGCTTCCAGGTCCTGCAAGGCCCTGCCCGGGGCCACCACCTGCTGGACGCTAGGGGCCTGTGTTTCTTGGATCCCTCCAGCTTCCTGATGTATTAAGAAGCCAAGAGCCCCTCCTCCGAGGGTTTCTTATCCTAAGACACCTCTCCCCTCCCTTCCCTGCACCCACGGCAGACAACCGAGGGCTGCAGAGAGCTGAGCATGGGAAAGTCAAGAAACCAGGTTGGGCCCACGCCTGACTTGGCATCCCCGAATCCCCGCTGTGCTTGCTGGTTTTCAGAGGGGAAGCTAGCGCCCTGGGTCAGCCTCACACTGACAGGCGATCTTGCAGTCCCCCTAGCTGAGGTCATCCGGATGGGATCAGATGCCCTGTGACGGTCCGTGTATCGCGGCACACAGGTGCCCGTGTAACCGTGACCTGCCTTCCTTTAGTCCTGAAGGGCTTTCATCGCCCCATCATCCACCGGCCCTCAACAGATCTATGGAGTACCCATAACAAACCCAAATCTCATGGCAGGGGAAGGGGGGCTGCAAAGCAATTTGCTCAAATAACAAACTGCTTCCAAATCTGGAACCCCCCACCCCAAAGCTGGAGCCCTCAGGTGTGGGCAGAGGGGCCAGCCGCTGCCTGGGGGCAGTGACATGGCAGCTCCCACAGGGCAGTCTCGGCCCTTGAAGGGATGCACGCAGGAGCTGACAGTGCTGACTGGCCTGGGAGCATCAGCCCGTTAATCTCCTGTCACCCCCTACAGGGGACCAGGGATCACTGCAGACAGGGTGCTCACTGTGCGAAGGCAGCTTCAAACCAGCTTCCCGGGGTGCCCACTGCCGAGTCCCTCTCTGGGGACCCTCTGTCAGCCTATCCTGCCCCTAGTGCTCACTCCCAGAATAGAGCTGGGCCAGCCTGAGATTCCTCTGGGCCTGGGGCTGTCCCTTGGGACGACCTGTGGGGCAGAGGTATGGTGAGGAGGGCACCTATCAGGGCTAGAGAAGCCTGCAAAGTCTGGGCCTGTTTCCTGGCTTCTGGGAGGGAGCGGGGGGACTGTTCTGTGAAGAACATGCTCCCCAGAACCCAGACCACCAGACCACTCACTTAGCGGGGTGCCTCTAATCCCTCCCTCCCCTGCAATGTTGTCCAGGACTATGTCTGGGGTGCCCTGACTGGGATCTCTCCAGGGCCTGCCTCGATCTTTTTTTTTTAAATATATATAAGAGGAAAGATTGGTAGAAAGAAAAGTTCCCTTTATTTCAGAGGCTGGCAGCCTAGGGGCTGGGGTGCAGAGGGCAGACTCGTGTCCAAAGGCTGACTCCTCCCAACTGACAATCAGTAGGCAAGAGCTTTTAAATTTTGTTTATTTGGCGGTGCTGGATCTTCATTGCTGTGCACGGGCTTTCTCTAGTTGCAGTGAGCAGGGGCTACTCTCTGTTTGGGGTGCAAGGGCTTCTCATTGTGGTGACTTCTCTTGTTGCTGCTTGAGGGCTCTAGGCACATACATGGGCTTCAGTAGTTACGGCACACAGGCTTAGTTGCCCTGACGCATGTGGGATCTTAGTTCCCCGACCAGGGATTGAACCCACGTCCCCGGCATTGGCAGGTGGATTCATAACCACTGGACAACCAGCCTCAGCCTTAACGACAGCCTTCGTGCAAAGGATTCGTGCATTCTGGGGATTGGGGGAGACCCCTGCCAAGGCACAGGAGGCCACACGGACCAAACAGATAGATTCTGACGGTGCTTCAGCGGGGTGTGCCAGCCCCATGGTCACTGGTGCCAAGATGAATGCCCTGGGGACAGACTTGGCTCTGCTCTCACCCAGAGCTCCTCCGTGGGCCCTCCCTGTGATGCTGGCACTCACTCCATCTCTGTGTACTCACCTGGAGAACGGGAGCATTGGCCAAGAGGACATCCAGGTTTCTCCCTATGTAACATGCTTTGATCTCCTGGCTGCAATAAGCAGGAGTGGACATCATGCGATGAGGGTGGCACTGACCTTCGGAGCTGGGGGCGGTGGGAAGTGGCGGGCAGGTGAAGAGCCATGTCCCAGGGGTCAGTCCCTGGCATTTATGCCCGTGTTCTCGTTGACTCCTCTTAACTGGATGCCAAGCAGGGCTCAGGCAGGCTAAGTGACCTGTGCCGAGTCTCAGCTGGTGTGAGGCAGAGCCCAAGGAGCCTGGGCTCCCTGAACAGTCCCCCAGCATTGCAGGCAAGAGCAGGTCCCCCTCTGTGGGCGGCATCTTTTGGTCTCATTCCCCAAGGAGCAGGGTGGGCTGGTCCTCGGGGGGCTGGACTTTGGAATTAAGGGGCTTGCAGGGACCCTGTGGGGCTGTGGGTCTCCCCGCTCCCACCCCCATCCTGGCTCACACTCGCTTTGTACAATGAGGATGTCCACACCCCAGCCAGACCTCTCAGCCCTCCTGAGTGGTATGCCTGGGCATCAGAGTGCCCGGGGTAAGACCAGGTGACCAGGTGTGTCCTGAAGAGTCCCTGTGGTAACCCCCTCTGGCCTGGAACCTCAAGTGGTAAGCCTCAGCCTGGAAATTGCAGACGGCTCAAGGGACTAGATGCTCAACCTGGTAACTGGTAACAATTTCCCGAGCCGTTACCTGGGTTCTCCCAGCCACTGAGGGCTCCAGGGAGCTCCTCAAGGGGACCCAGGGGCTTTTCTCTCTCCAAAGGGGTGCAAGCTGGCCAAGGAGCTCCCTCTGAGTGCCTCTGCACACTCCCCCGCCACCCCAGTTCCTTGTTCCGTGGTGCATTCATTCAACAAATATTTATTCGCTGCCTGTCTCATGGGCTCTGAGTCTGCTTTCTTGGGTTCAGATCCTGGCCAGCCCATTTCTTGTGTGGCCGTGGGCAGTGACTTGACCCCGAGCTTCAGCTTTGGAAGCACTAGCTTCCAGAGGAGCACCTGAGCTGAGAGGCCAGCTTGGGATTGGTGCGCCCAGCAAAGGCTGAGGAAGTGTTGGCCGGAGCAACCGGCAGCCCAGAGGGGCCCAGGGTGCAGAGGGACAGAAAGCTTCCCTGGGTGGGAGGAAGGAGCAGGGACTGCAGAGCGGGTGGAGGAGAGCATGGGAGGCGGGGGTCCGAGGGGTCCTGGGGGCTCACAGTCTCTGCTTCTCTCCTCAGTACGGCAAGAAGAAGCTGAAATACCTGCCTTACAACCGCCAGCATGAGTACTTCTTCCTGAGTGAGTGCCGGGGCGCCCCACAACCACACCCCGACCGCCTTCCCAGTGTGGCTGTCCATCCCTGCTCCCACCCGACACCCTTCCAGACCCAGAAAGTGACGCCAAAGCTGTCAGAGCAACAACAGCCACAAACCCATCCTGGCCCGTGATACACAGAAGGGACACTGGCCCAGACACCTGGATGCCACACTCGGACTTCCTGGGCAGGGTGTCAGCGGGTACTTCCAGCCCCCTTCTCAGGGTGCCAAGGTTCCAGTCTCCTCTGCCCGGGAGCTACAGAGCTGGCACCACATCCTGGCTTCTGCCCTCCCAGTTCCTCCCCATCTTCCAGCCCCGCCGGGTGGAACAGGCCGCTCCAAGCCCCTCTCCTCTCTCTCTCTCTCGCAGTTGGGCCGCCGCTGCTCATCCCTTTGTACTTCCAGTACCAGATCATCATGACCATGATCGTTCGCAAGGACTGGGTGGTGAGTCCAGGGGACCCAGGAGTGTGGGAGCAGGGCGACTCGGCCCTGGGGCGGCCCACGGCATCTCCTCCTGGGGTGACTACCTTGTCACCCTCAGGAAGGGACTTGCTCTGAGGCCAGCAGGAGCCAGTGAGGCTGTAGCACCCCAGCCCGAAAGATCCCCCCATGCAGGGCGTCCACTGGGAGAGCCCCTGCCTTGGCAGAGCCCCCTCAGAAAGTTGCTGAAGGCCGAGTGATGAGTCACATGCAGTCCACCCATCCAAGGCTCCAGCCCTCACCCTCCTGAGTCCCCGTGAGGCCCCTTAGACCCAGTGGTCCGGGTCACACTGCTCTCCCGTTGGTAAATGGAGAGCAGCCTGGCACTTAGTTTGCTAAATCTGTGTGAGAACGTGCCGCACACTGGGTGGCACTTCTGTTAAACGACAGGGTCTTATTGTCTCACTGCTCTGGAGACTAGAGTCCAAGATCAAGGAGCCTGCAGGGTTGGCCCTTCTGGGGGCTGTGAGAAATGGTCTGGGCTGGCCTCTGCCTCTGATTCGCGGATGGCCAACATCTTCTCCGTGGGTGGTTCTGCCTCCGGGTTTCCCCTCTGTCTTAGGACACCAGTCATGGATTAGGGCCCTCCCTAATGATCGCATCTTCACTCATGACATCTGCAAGCACACTGTCTCCAAATAAGGTCCCATTGTGAGGTCCCGGGGATGAAGAGTCATTTTAGGGGACACAATCCTGCCCATCACTCCAGAGAGAGACGGGACCCTGGAGAGGAACGGTCCTTGGCTTGATTTAGATGCGTAGGCGTGGTTCTCAGAGGAGGAGGATGTGCCCGTGATGGGAGGCCCTGGGGGAAGTGGTCGCCCTGGGCAGAACCTGCTTTTGGCAGAACAGGGTTCACTGGGACTGCGACTGGGACAGGGACAAGACCTCTTCCTTCCAGACCAAGCAGACACTTGGTCGGTATCACCGATCTTTTTTTGTTTTATAAAACCCTGTTTCATAAGTGAAGATACTGAAACTCTGAGAGTTTGGGGCTTGCCCAAGGTGACACCAAGGGGTGGATCAGACATGAGAACGCCCCAATGCCACCGCCTGGACTCACCCCGCTCCCACACCCCAGACACTGCTCACTCAGTAACAGGTCCTCGTGCTTGTATAGCAATTGAAGGACTTCAGAGTACTTTGTCTTACATGCTTCCCTGGGTATTATTGGCAGAAGTGCCTGTTGATTCTGCTAAGAGGGCCAGCCTGGGACTCAGAAGCAGGTTGGGGGTGTTTGGGGAAGAGGAGGGATTTGGAAGTCCCTGCCAGCCCTGTGCTGGTAAAACCTGTACTCCACGCTTGTCGGGCATGCTCTTTCATCAGTTCCCGCTGTGCTTCAGGAACAGTTAGGCCCTGCCACCCACAGTGAAAGTCGCTCAGTCGTGTCCGACTCTTTGCGGCTCCATGGATTATACAGTTCATGGAATTCTCCGGGCCAGAAGACCGGAGTGGGTAGCCTTGCCCTTCTCCAAGGGATCTTCCCAACCCAGGGACCGAACCCAGGTCTCCCGCATTGCAGGCGGATTCTTTACCAGCTGAGCCATAAGGGAAGCCCAGGAATACTGGAATGGGTAGCCTATCCCTTCTCCAGTGGATCTTCCTGACCCAGGAATCGAACCGGGGTTTCCTGCATTGCAGGTGGATTCTTTACCAGCTGAGCTATCAGGGAAGCTGTGTCCGGCGCATCCGGGCCGGAGAGAAGGAGTTTCTGGGTCAGTGAGGGGGTGGGAATTGGAACCCAACTCTCCTGCCCCTGTGGTGACTGTTGTTTTCACCAGGGCTCACCTGAGCCCTGGGAGGAGTCATAGTGGAAGAGGATAGCGCTGCTCGGGACACTCTAATCTGCTTTTATGGCAGACGCCTGACATGAATATTTAATCCGCCACCCCCCGCTTTTTTTTTTCCCTGTGTGTGTTCCCTGAAGGACAAAGCATGAAATAGGCACAGTAGGAAAGGGAATCAGACTTTATACCTGAACTGGCTCAGGTGGCCCAGCCAGGGATATTTGATCGGGCCCCTGGGGTCAGGGCTCTCTTGCCAGGGAGTAGGGTGCAACTTTGGGCTTCTAGTGCACAGCAGTAGCTGACTAACCAGGCTTAGCACCAGACGCAAGTGCACCCCTCAGAGGCCCGCGTGGCAGAGGCATGCTCTGTGCTGTGATTTTCTGATTTATGGTAACTGAGCTTAGGTGCCAAGTGCAGATGGGACCTGGGGTGGTGGTCCTCAGTGGGAAGAATTCTGTTGAGCCACTGGCAATATTGGGGAGAATTAGGGGATTTTTTTGGCCACACCTCACAGCATGTAGGATCTTAGTTCCCTGATTAGGGATCGAACCCGGGCCCGGTGCCGTTGGAAGCACAGAGTCTTAACCACTTAAGCTGCCAGGGAAGTCCAGGGTGACATTTTTGATTGTCACAACTCAGCGGGGATGGAGTGTACCTGGCACTTAATGGGCACCATGCCATGCCTGGGACAGCTCCCCCAACCCCCACCCCCCTGCACTGCTGAGAACTGTCCAGCCCCAAAGGCCAACCAGCATTGCCAGTGGCTACATCCTGGAGCTGTCCCCAGGCCTCAACTTCCTGGAGGTCCGTTGCATCTGATCCCACGATCCGCTCCTTCTTGAAATTCTCCTTGTCGGCTTCCAAGTCCAGCCTCTACTGGTTCTCCTCCACCTCTGTCTCCCTTATCACCTTTATCCCTTCACCCCTGACACCAGTGGTCCATGGTCATGTATCATTTTGTACCACAGTTAATAGGCACGCGCCTCCATTAACATATGTGTACATACTACTGCACTGAGCACACACAAAAAAGGAATTAAAATGAATGTGATGAAAAGTAGAAACAGAACTTAAAATACTGGCTTCCCCCACCCCCTTAAGGGCTTCCCTAGTGGCTCAGACAGTTAAGTATCTGCCTGCCATGTGGGAGACTCAGGTTCGATCCCTGGGTTGGGAAGGTCCCCTGGAGAAGGGAATGGCAACCAACTCCAATATTTTTGCCTGGAGAATCCCATGGACAGAGGAGCCTGGCGGGCTATAGCCCATGGGGTCGCAAAGAGTCAGACATGACTGAGGGACTTGTTAGTCGCACATGCACCCTTAAAGACCACCTCTGTCCCAAGGTCTTGCCCTCCACTCACTTCTGGCCCTTCAGACCCCTTCCGAGCCACTCTTCCCACTCCTTTCCTCCCCAGCCAATGACACCGACACCCGGGACCAGCCTGGGTTCACCATGACCAAGCAGTCTCTGCACAGAACTGCCCCTGCCTCCTAGAGTCCTGGAGAATGTTGCCCCCTCGGCAGGGCCAGGGGTCCTGGTTTGGGCCTCTCTCATTTCATCCCTGAGCTCCTGGAATAACCGAATCTCCTCACCTCCAGTTGGCAGGGACCTATTTTTATGATTTAGATGGAACCACATTCTTGTCGTTTAAAGCACAGTGGGTCTTCTTCCTTGCCGCCAAGATAGAGGCCAGTCTCCCCCAGGCGGATGTGACCTGGCCATGGTCTCTTGCCCCGACCTGGAGCGCTTGGGCTGGAGTATGTGGAGCATATAATCTATATGTAAAATAGCCCCTCCCTGCTCGCCTCATCGGACTTTTCTATGCATTGTCATTTCTGCAAACATCCATCCTACTGTTCTTTGCTTGGCCAACCTCTGCTGTGTCCCAGCCCGTCTCGGGCACCACCTCCCGATGGGGGTCTTTCTAAATCAGGACAAGGTTGGACCTCATGCCCTGCTGCCGTCACCCCTGTAACTGTGTTTCCCCTTCCGTATGCTATGGAAGGGATCTCCGTCTAAAGTCTGTCCTTCCAGACAAGGGGCTTTCAAGCACTTCTGTTTGCCTCTAGCACCTAACTCAGCCCCTGACACAGGGAAGGTATTCACTGCATGCTTGTGGAGATTAACTGAACAGAGCTCCTATGAAGGATGAATTTAATGAGCAGATAAGGGGAGAAGGAGCCTCTAGGCAGATCCAGCTAGACACAGACAGCACGGCATGGCTGGGCCGTGGGAGACGTGACAGGCTGCAGGCAAGGCCAGGATGGTGGACAGGCATGTGAGGGACCCGTGCATCCTACTGGGAGGCTGGATTTTGTCCTTTATCCCCCGGCGGGGCAGGAGGCTCGTGATGGCTTTGCGGATGGCAGTGGCGTGATCCAGCTTGCATGTTAGGAAGGTCTCTATGGCAGCAAACTGGTGCCAGGACCAGAGCAGAGTTGTCAGAGCTCAAACTTGCAAGCTCTGCTTATTGTTGCCACACCTTCAGGCAGGCCTGTAGAATCTCAGGGGGATAGTCTTTTCCCATATGGAAGACGGAGGACCAGAGGCACAGCTCAGAAAGTTACTTACAAGCTACACAGAATAGCCACTAGTGGTAAAGGACCCACCTGCCAATGCAGGAGACGGACATTGGTTTGATCCCCTGGAGGAGGGCGTGGCAACCCACGCCAGTATTCTTGCCTGGAGAATCCCATGGACAGAGGAGCCTGGTGGGCTATTCAGTCTACAGGGTCGCCAAGAGTCAGACACAACTGGAGAGACAGCACACACAGAGAACAGGGTGGAGGAGCCTTTGCTGTGACCGCTACCCTGCCGAATGTCTGGGGAGAAGTGATGAGGGGGCGGAAACAGTCAGTGCAAAGGCCCTGAGGTGGGAACGCGCTGGGGCAGGGTGGCTGAGCAGAGTGGTCGCCAGTCCCTGTGGCTACTCTGGGTGGAATGGGAGGGCTTAGCAGGGGAGGACAGAGTGGGCTTGGAGCTAAGACAGTTCTCTCCAGTTGCCATGGTTGCAGAGCCACGGAGGCAGCTGGGGGAGGGGGGTGCTTGCCCAGGAAGAGAGCAGAACAGAAGAGGGGCTGGGAGGAGACGCTGGTGGGGGGAGAGGACCAGCACTGTCAGGCTGCTGGGAGGGCCCTGAGGTGGGTGATGGACGGCGTCCCTGGCCTTTGTCGCGATGGAGTGAGGACCTCTGGGGGCCGATGAGCAGTTGGTGAGCCTGCGGGTGTCGGGGGTGTGTTGGTGCACCTCCAGAATCCCCAGGATCAGGAACGAGCTGCCGACTCCCGGTGTCTGCTAGTCCCCGTCCCTGCGGATTTCCCTAAATGCAGAGCTTGTAGCCCCTCCATGTTGCTAAAACCTCTCAGCCTTCTCCTAGACACAAAGACTGTCATACACACCCTCCTCTGGCAGGCCTTGGATCCTTAGCTGGACCCAGTGTCCAGCTTCCTGGAGGCCCATAGGGTTTCTTGGCCGCCTTCACTCAGCAGTGAGCCAGGCTTGCTGTGTACGCACCTGTGGTTGGGACCCCATGCCCAGGAGGGTGAGATACTCCCATGTCTAACCGTGTTTCTCTCCGCAGGACTTGGCCTGGGCCATCAGCTACTACACCCGTTTCTTCATCACCTACATCCCTTTCTATGGTGTCCTGGGATCCATCCTTTTCCTCAACTTCATCAGGTGCCTGAGTTTTGCTGGCTACTAGCCCCTTGGCCCCCGAGCACCCCGATGGGGGTTTGATGTGAGGCCCCCCAGAGGAAAGCCTCAGAAGTCCCACTTTCTGCCCGGGCCCCTCGTCAAGGAGCTCCACTCAACCCCCTCCACTTGTACCCGCCTTGCCCCGATTGGGGTTGGGAGGGACACTCGGTTCCCACCGATTCCCCGGACCCTGTGGAGGCTGAGCCGCCAGGCTGCACGCTGAGCCGAGCTCCCTTCCAGGTTCCTGGAGAGCCACTGGTTTGTGTGGGTCACACAGATGAATCACATCGCCATGGAGATTGACCGAGAGCCCTACCGCGACTGGTTCAGCAGCCAGGTGAGGGCGGCCAGCGCTGGCTGCTGGGGGACGGCCCACGGAGCCCAGGTCCACGGCCCGGTGCCGTCCTGCCCTTCCCTGGGGCTGCCGGTGTCCTTCCACTGGGAGGCCCAGAGCTGGGCAGGAGAGGGTGGTCGGGAGCTTCTGGAGGGACCAGTGGGAAATCGGGGCAGGGCGGTGAGACCCGGGGAAGGCTGGGCCTCGTGGAAAGGAGAGTGGTCCCTTTGTGCTTCTGCTCCCAGCCACTCAACCCCCTTCTCCCCAACAGCTAGCAGCCACCTGCAACGTGGAGCAGTCCTTCTTCAACGACTGGTTCAGCGGTCACCTCAACTTCCAGATCGAACACCAGTGAGCGCAGGCGCAGGCCGGGGTTGGGGGGGCGGTAGGCAGAGGGCATACCATGGAGGCAAGTTGCCAGCAGCCTCACCTGGCAGAGGGCAGCAGGTGGGGGCTCCCTCTCTCTGTCTTTCCCCCAACAACCCTAGATTGTATCTCCGCCCCACCACCACCCACGAGCCTCCTGGAGGCCTAGAGAGGGGTTCTTGTTCCCTGGACCATGTGATCACAGTGGCACCCACCCCTGCGCGTGGGCCCTGGCATCTCCCTGGATCCCGTGAGCCTGGCAGGGCGGGCGACTGGTCCGTTTATTAACAGGGAGCCCGAGGCCCAGCCCTCCCCCTCTGCAGGCCAGCCACCCCTGCGGGCACGCCGGGAGAGACGGACAGGGTCTCCCGGGCCTGGCCAGACTCCCTGTGGGCGGTGGAGGCGGTGGGCCAGCCCTCACGGCCCCTCCCCCCCCCCCCACGCTCTCCCCAGCCTTTTCCCCACCATGCCCCGGCACAACCTGCATAAGATCGCCCCCCTGGTGAGGTCACTGTGCGCCAAGCATGGCATTGAGTACCAGGAGAAGCCGCTGCTCCGGGCCCTGCAAGACATCATCAGGTAAGGAGGGGCGGGCATGGGTATGGGAGACACCCCAGGTCCCTGGGGGACAAGGAAGGGATTGGGAGGCACGTGGTCGTGGGACCGCCCGAGGTGGAGACCGGAGGGGCCCTGCTGGCACGGGTGCCCCTACCTGGCCCCTGTCACTTGGGATTGCCTGGCCTCTGTCTGGGTTGGACGAGGTCTCTCCCTGGGTCCTTCCGGGGGGCCCCCCGGGGGGCCCTGGACTCCTGATGGAGAGCTGGAAGGAGGTCCCCAGGCCGGCAGAGCCCGATTCCCTGGGGCTCCTTGTCCCAGTTGACCCTTGGCCCCTGTCGACCTGCTCCCTGACCGCCCCTTTCCTTCTCTCCCCAGGTCCCTGAGGAAGTCTGGGCAGCTGTGGCTGGATGCCTACCTCCACAAATGAAGCTGCAGCCTTCGGGGCGCCCACGGGGATGGTGGTGGGGAGCCGGTGGGGGTGGTGGCCGAAGGGGAGGGCGGGGTTTTGTTCAGAGAGGTGTCAGGAGGCCGTGATGCGCGGCTCACAGACTTGAGGCTAGGTTTCTCCTCTCTTGCTGTCTGGTTTCGAGGCGTTCACGCCTCCCTCTGACACCCTCCCTCCTGGGTCCCGCCCCGCCTCCACCCTCCATCCTGAAGCATCAGACACGCACCGCTGCAGCCTATGAGCCTCTGCAGCCTGGCCTTCGGGCTTCACACCACCCTCTTTTCTCCCTGCTCTTGAGGTCCGCAGGGCTGGGTCCCAGCCGGCAGGTGGGATGGCTCCCTGAGCCTGCAGGCCGGCCCCACCGCCTTGGACGGCCGCCCACCCTCTGCCCTTCTGTGGGGTGATGTGCTGGATTCCCCGGGTCTCCTTCCCACCGCCAGGTCGGTACTGGGGGCGCCCCTGCAGGCCCCACTTTCTCTTCAGATGTCTGGCCCTGACGCCAGGCTCCCTTCGCCCGTGTTGCAGCCAGATCAAGCCTCCGGGCCCAGGGAAACGTCCGGGCCCCATCAGAGCCCTCTGACCCAGGGCTCGAGCAGTTCCATCCTGCCGCCTCCCAAGTCCAGAGCCTGTGACCTCGGGTCCATGGGGGCGGGGCCACAGATAAGCTCAGCAGAAGCAATGGCCAGGTCAGGGGTGAGCCGACCTGTAGGCTCAGATGTTTGTTCTGGTTGGGAGACCTGAGATTCTGGAGCAACTGGACTGTCCCCCGGAGCGCTCCGTTCCTGCCAGGCAGTGCCAGCCAGCCCCTGACCACTTGGCTGGTAGGGACTGAAGCCCTCCAGGCTGCGAGTGGGCGCTGGAGCCCAGAAGCTCAGCACAGCCCCTCCCCACGCTGGGGCTGCCCGCGTGGACACGCTCTTCCCCGGTCTATCACGCTCTCGTGTCTTTTACTCATTTTTTAACCTTTTGCTACAGGATGTGTTCTGCCGGGGGTGGCAGTGGGACTGGGCCTTGGGACAGTCTGCCCGTTCCCCCCCCCCAGCCCCTCTGCAGCCTCCCAAGGCCCCACAGTGGGCTGAGCTGGGCTCACTCACTGAGGCCTCCGTGGCCCTGACTGTCAGGAGACAGAAGGAAGGAGCCCCAGAGGAGGGTGACCCCGAGAAGCTGGGAACTTGGTGAGGTGGGGGTGGGGGTACCCAATGGAACAAGGAGGGGTTGGGGCTGAAGGCCAGACAGCTGTGGGGACAAGAAAGTGAGAGGGTGGGGAACCTGGCGGCCACTGGGAGGATCCAGAGCTGCTGCATTTGGAAATTAACCCACTAACCCGTAGATAACTCCAGGGGAGGGCGGGGCAGGAGGGACCAGCTCTGGCTGGTGATGGACCTGAGGATTGCCATGGCAATGAGGGATGGCCTGCCTGAAGCCCTCCCACTGAGAACACACCGGCCCAAAGAGCCACTGTCCCTCCCCTGAGGCAGAATGGATCCATAGGGAACTGACCTTAATTTTTATCATGTTGCTTCCCCACCTCTACACTTTGGGAAATAAATGAAGTGATTTTATTCTCACGTCGTTGTTTCGCGCCGGCCTGATTCTCCCCCACGTCCTGTTTGCCGATGCTGGGTGGGGTGTCGATGGGGTATGGAGAAGGGGGCCTGCTTTGCGCTGGGAGCACTTTCCTCAGTCCACCCCCACACCTTTGCTCAAAGAGAACTTCCTTTCCCCTTCCCTAAAGTGCACATCAGGCCAGGAGTTTTGGGCAAATGGTTCAGATTAGTGAGCCCTCCTTCCTCTTCCTGGGGACTCTTTGGAGTGAGGCTTTCCAAAGGTCTCTGGGGGGCACAGGCCACCTTCCTGACATGCTCATTCACCATCTCCCTCCTCTTGAGGGACCACCCGCAGGCCCCGGGTCACTGGCTTCTGCCAACCTCGGCCCTACCCCTTCCTGGTCAGTGTACTGAGCTCTGGGGGCAGAGTCTCAGAAGGGGCTGAGGAGAGCTCCTGTGCCCACGAACCGGCTCACTGGGTCCCCCAAGCCTGGGAAGAGTCCCAGGGAACGTGCCAGGGCAGTTAGCCTCCTAGTGTCCCCTGTACTGCTCTCTGCCCTCCCCTCTAGGCTGGCTCAGCTTGGCAGATCAAGCTGGGAGTACCAGGGAAGTGCCAAGAGGTTTCGGGGGAGCCAGAACCTCAGGAGCTCCCCACCTGGCCTTGCATCTGCTCCCAGCAGGGTGGGGGAGGGCTCGAGAGTAGACCCCTGTCCTCTCTGCTGCTTCACCTGTGACCTCGATGTAGCTGGCAGGGACACCCAGCTGATCCGGTTAGCGTGTGATTCCCCAGTGGGCACAGGTCATCTCACAACACCCTGTGAGCCCTTGGCCTTGCCCTGCCCCAACACCCATCAGAGGCCTTCGAGTCTGGGAGACCTTGGGGAACATACCTTCCATCCCCCTCACCTGTGCCTGTCTTCTGTCTCTTACCTGGGCTGGGCCCAGCACTATGAGTCTCAAGATGGTACAGTAATAGACACACACACACACACCTCCAGCCAGCTCTAAGTGCAGCATTCATCACCAGTGACAACCAGGATCCCAGCACGGGGAGACTGGTGGGAAGGATTCTGCTGCCACTCTGAGGGCATCTGGTAAATCTTGGCCCAGGTTGATGGGGGCCTAGACCTTCTGTGAATTCTTCCCCCACACTCCCAACCTTGTCCTCTCACATTACCCTTGGGGCCAGGGACTGGGGAAGACTCATTCCTGCTCTCTGCCCAATTGCCCCTCCTTTCCCACACTCTGCTGAGGCTCTTGCCCAGCACAGAATCATGGGCTTCTCATCCCCACCCTCTGCCAAACTCATAGCCCCCCAGGGTGGTCACAGAACCAAACCTCAATTCACAGAGGGGGAGGCTAAAGCCAGAAGGAAAGGACTGGGCAGCTGAATTCCAGCCCCTCACCCCGCCTGGCCCTCCCCTTCCCCTGGCAGGGCTGCCCCACAAGGGAAGGGCCATTTTCCAGAGCCTGGGCTCTTCCTGCCCCACATCAGAGTCAGACTGCTCCCCAGAGGAGCGAGGGGCTGGGTGGAGTGGGTGGAGACGAGGGGAGTTAGTCCCTGTGGAGGGGATAAGAGCTCACCATGGCAAGGTGTCTACTCTGATAAAAGTATCAGCTTTGCGGGTGGCGTGGGCATGCACTGGGCACTGGGCCCAGAGGAGGGGCTGGCAGGGCAGGCCGGGCTGGTGTGGACCTAGAGCCCCAGCGGGTGGTCACTAGCCTGGCAAGTTCCCAGGCTTCCAGGAGGACACTCAGACCCTCTTGACCCACTGGGAGCCAAGAGGAGGCCTTTGGTGAGCCAAGTGGGGCAGGGCGGAGGTGGCAGCCACCTGGACTGGGTACAAACTGCCCTGGGAGTGACAGGCCACCGCTCATGTGATACAGAGCCTTGGGGCAATCAAAACTCAGTTGTCCCAGCCGTGCCATCCCTGGAGAGGTGTGCCCCTCTGGACGGGACGCAGCTTCTCAAAGAGCCCCCTGGTCTGAGTCTGAGGTGGAAAAGATTAGCTATGGATCCAGTGGGGTACCTACACCCATCTGTGAAGGAACCAGGGCCTGGAGGGTGGAGGCGGGCCCCCGGACGGGAACTAGCCCATCATAAACAGAACAAGCGAACGCCTAGCATGCCAGGACAGATGATGTCTCTATTGCCCTCTGCTATTAGAAATACATTTCTTTGAATTCTGAAGACATTTGAGTCTTTTTTCCAAATTATGTTTCAAGAGCAAGTATCCAGGTGACAGATGACAGGTACCGGGGGCTTGGAAAGGGCCAAGGAGACACAGGCAGCCAGGTGCTCTGGAATGGAGGTGTGGGGAGGGGGTGGGGGCATGTGACCCCCCTGTTCAGGCATGTGACCTACCAGCCACTCCCAGCACTACAGGCATGGGCTGGTTCTTGTGAATTTCCATTTCCCCAATCTGCCCAGGCCATCTCGTGGAAGACTCCAAGTAAATAAATGCTGGCTGATTGAAGGGGCAAATGAACAAGGCCTCCCTAAAGACTTTTGCTTTTCTTCTGGGCCCAAGACTGTGCAGACCATAAAGCAGGGACATGGCTTTTCTTAGCAGCTCTACCAAGGCCCTTCCCTCCTTTGTACAGATGGGCCCAGGCCCTGAGACTGCAAAAGAAACCTAGACAGAGGGGGAACTCAGCTAGGGAGAGGGGTGGATGACTTGGCTCCAGGGATTCTAGCATAAGGGACAAGGAGGAACAAGGGCAAAGAAGACCCACCAGTGAAGGATTTCAGGCAGTAGGCAAAGGGATGGCTAATTGAGGCCAGGGGGCTTCCCCAGTGGTCCTTTTGTGGTTGTTCAGTCACTAAGTTGTGTCCAACTCTTGGCGACCCCCATGAACACATCAGGTTTCCCAGTCTTTAATCATCTCCAGGGGTTTGCCCAAATTCACGTCCATTCAGTCGATGATGCCATCCAACCACCTCATCCTCTGTCACCCCCTCTCCTTCTGCCCTTAATCTTTCCCAGCATCAGGGTCTTTTCCAATGAGTCGGTTCTTCGCATCAGGTGACCAAAGTATTGGAGCTTCAGCTTCAGCATCAGTCCTTCCAATAAATATTCAGGACTGATTTCCTTCAGATTCTACTGGTTTGACCTCCTTGCAGTCCAAGGGACTCTCAAGTCTTCAGCACCACAGTTCAAAAGCTTCATTTCTTTGGCACTTAGCTTTCTTTATGGTCCAATTCTCACATGCATACATGAATACTGAAAAAACCATAGCTTTGACTATGGACCTTTGTCAGCAAGGTGATGTCTATGCTTTTTAACACATATAGGTTTGTTATAGCTTTTCTTCCAAAGAGCAAGCATGTTTTAATTTCATGGCTGCAGTCACTGTCTGCAGTGATACCAAAATCACTTGGCCCTTTAAACAAGTTTTTTTTTTTTTTGAAGTCACTCAGTCGTGTCCGACTCTTTGCAACCCCCTGGACTGTGACCCACCAGGCTCCTCCGTCCATGGTATTCTCCAGGCAAGAATACTGGAGTGGGTTGCCATTTCCTTCTCCAGGGGATCTTCTGGAACCAGGGATCAAACCCAGGTCTCCCGCATTGCAGTCTGACACTTTAACCTGTGAGCCACCAGGGAAGCCCCCTTAAACAAGTTATTCCTAGGCAATTAAACAAGTTATTCCTAGGCAATTACCCATTTGCAGACGTGAGGGCGCAGTGCCCGCGGCCACCACCAGGGGCAGCACGGAGCACAGCCTGCTCCACATCGGTGCAGCTATCCCAGGTGCCCCTGGGTGGTGCTGCAGGCCCAGCATTCCTGCTGGGGGCGGGGGCGGGGGGAGGCGCGGAGAGCCTGCTGACCCTGAGTCTAGTGCGCTAGTATTTCCCTGATAAGGGCATCAGGGTCGCCACCGGAAAGGCACTGACCGTCTGCCCTGGGGGGCTGCCATCCCAGGGCCCACAGGGCACCAGGAGTCAGCAGGTGACCACAGGAAGGGGACACTCACAAGGAGAACAAGCAGCCTGGGCAGGGGCCCCAAAAGTGGGACTTACTTTCAAGGTAGGAGGTACTTTTCAAGGACGAAACAGGCTGGGAGGCAGCCACGAGCTTGTCCCAGGTGAGAGCTTGTGATGGCCCCAAGGCCATGGATTGCACACATTTTTAAGATAAATGGCTCACCCCTGTTGCTGCAGGCTCTCAGCAAAAAGCCTTCCACAGGTATCTCTTCTGTCACCCTAGGAGGTCACACTACCACTCCAAGAGATTGCCTAACTTCCCCAAGGTCACAGCCTGGAGTCCAGGACTTCCCCCACCCCTGGCTGCTGGACTCTAGAGAAAAGCGGGACACGGTGTGGAGTGGGACTGGATGGTCCAGGGAAAGAGTGGACAAGAACTGCAGTACCTGCCCCCTTCCACTTTCTGTAGGAAACCCAGTCTGGGGCCCCGGGGACAAAGAGTGGGGGCAATCCTGCAGCTGGTGGGGAGATTCCGGCCCCCGGGCCAGAAAGTCCCTCAGAGAAATCCTAGCTCAGCGTTTCCATTTTTTTCTCAAGCTGCTGACACTTCTAATGAAACCGTCTACTTGGCTTGGAGCTGCTGAGCAGAGGGGTCCAGCAGCCCGGCTCTTCCTCCTTCCCATCTTCAGGAAGCCCCAACAGCCAGCTCAAAGGCCCCCCCAGAAGTGTCCAAACACCACAGGCCCAGGTCAACCACACCCATTTTCCAGATGAGGAGCCCAAGGCTCAGTGAAGGACCACACCTTGTTCTCAGACTCCAGGGATGGAAAGAGCCCCGTTCCAGGGGTCCTTGGACTTCCAGGTGTCTCAGACGGTAAAAGAATCTGCCTGCAATGCGGAAAACCCGAGTTCAATCCCTGGGCCAGAAAGAACCCCTGGGGAAGGGAATGGCTACCCATTCCAGTATTCTTGCCTGGAGGATCCCATGGACAGAGGAGCGTGGCGGGCTACAGTCCATGGGGTCACAAAGAGACAGACACAACTGAAGTGAAATTAATACACACACACAGGGGTCCTGCTTGAATGGTTCACTGCAGCGGCTGGAAATCAGCACGAGGTCCTGGGCAGGCATGGGGCAGGGGGAGATCCCGATCACCTCCTGTGGACCCCCTCACTGGGGTGATGCCAGGTATACTTCTGAGCTCAGCAGCAGACCCCCACTAGTGGCCTTCTAAGGCCCCTCAGCCATCAGGCCAATGCAGATGCCAGACAGGGGGGTGATCCAGGGGGTGCCCCCACACATGGCCCTCGGCCCCTGTCTGCCTCGGTCTCTGTCTCTCTGTGTTGTTTAATCACTAAGTCTGGTCTGACTCTTTTTGCAACCCTATCCCACCAGGCTCCTCTGTCCAGGGGATTTCCCAAGCAAGAATACTGAAGTGGCTTGCCATTTCCTTCTCCAAGAAATCTTCTCAACCCAGGGATTGAACCTGTGTCTCCACTGGCAGGCAGATTCTTCACCACTGAACCACCAGAGAAGCCTCCCTGTCCAACTATGCAACGGAGTAAAGTGGGGTGAGCCTGAAGTGAACTACCAAGGTTGCTGGTGACTGGGTGAAGAACAGGAAGGGACCAGGCCCTCGGGCATCTGAGCTCAGGGCAGATGCCAGCTCCCTGACCCAGGGAGGAGGGCAACCTGGAAAGCCACCATCCATCACCACCCTCTCACCTCCCAACACTCTGATGGCCCAAGGACCTGAACTCCAGTTCTAAGATCCATGCAAATATTCTACTCCATAACATACCTGGGTTTCTTTTTATATAAAAATAACATTTTTTCCCCTAAATTTTTGCTGTAGGAAAACATGTCACGCTCACTGTGTGTCTTTATACACCAGCCCCTAGCCCTGGTCCTGGCGGGTCTAGAGCCACGGTCGTAGGGCTGTGGAGCAGACGGGGAGGGGACCCAAGAGGACAGGCCGGGCCTCCAGCCTGAGGCAGGGCGAGGTGGGGCAGGTGAGGAAGCCTGTCTGGGTGGCTTGGTGGCTGCTGGGGCCCCGGGCGCTGCGGTCTTCACTGGTGGAGGTAGGCTTCCAGCCACACATTGCCAGACTTCTTCAGGGACCTGGGTGGTGGGGGTAGGGAAGATGTGAGGGACTCAATGGCAAGATATTAACCTCTTCCCCCCACGATGATGAGTGTGAGTGGAGATGGGCAGGCAGCTGGGGTGGGGCCGGAGGAGAGGGCTGGGAGAGGCGGCTCCACCCTCATTAACTTGAGTGGAACCTAGACCTTGGGTGGGAGGGGGAAGGGCCCAAGCCACATCCAGCCAGGAACCAGGGTGGGCCTGTCCCTCCTCACCCGGCTCTCTATGTCGCTTCCTCTTGCTGAGCCCTGCGATCCAGAGATTTGTAAGGCGTGGAGTGTGCCCACCACCAGTCTGACATCAGGCGGGGGAACCAGAAGCATCAATAACTTGCTAGCAAAACTCTGTGCCAGGTGTTTGAAAGGGGCCAGGCCAAGTGGCAGGGGCTTCGAGGATCGGGCTGGGAAGGGTGATGAAGGAGGAATTCAAACGCCAGTAAGAGAAGGAAGCGCCTCAAAGTAAAGGGAACAGCCTGTGCTAAGGCACAGAGGTGGAAGAGCTCTGGCTGAGACTCTGGCCTCTGTTCCCCTGTCAAGGCTACCACCAGGGCCGAGCCCGGTCGCCCCTGAACAGCTGCAGGAACCCCAGTCTGCTCTTCCTGCCCCATCAGTTCGTTCCTGCAGTCAGAGCATCTTTCCAAAATCCAAGTCCTGTGTACCCCTCCTCTGCTCACTGGCTCTCCCACACATCTAGCATGCTCCTTCCTCGGGGCCTTTGCAAGGTTATTTCCCAGCCCCAGACCTGCTGCCCCCAGATGTCTCTACGACCAGCCTTTCTCCTGTCTCTGCTCACACGTTGCCTTCTTACCACCACCCTGCCACCCAACTAAAAATTGCATCTCTGCCTGGTACCCCCCATTTCCTCTCCTGTACCCACCCAAAGGTTCTGTGGTTTTGCTTTGCTTTTTGTTGAAGCACTTCTCCCTTTCTCACGTTTTCTGTCATTTACTTATTTTCTGTGATTAACTGCTTGCTTTTCGTTTCCCCCTGCTCGGATGTCAGCTCTAGGAAGGCAGGGATGTCGGGAAGTTCTGCTCACTGATGAGGACCGGGCCTGGGCCTGTGTGTGTGAGCAGATACTGGGAAGGACGGGGCTAGGGTCACAGACCAAGGGCAGAGAGGCTGATGGGAAAGGCCCTGAATGCCAGCTCCCAGAGAGGAACCTGCAAGAACTCCAGAGAGCCAGATGGATGCTCAGGACGGGGCTGACGGGCCCCAGGGGTGGGCGGGGGCCCTGGGGAGCCACCGTGAGCGGAGGGCCCTTACCTGATGATGTCCACCAGGGCGGTGAGGAAGGGCTTCACCTCATAGTTGAGGCCATGCTTGGCACACAGGGCCTTGACCAGCGGGGCCACCCTGCGGTAGTTATGCCTCGGCATCGTGGGGAAGAGACTGCAGGGGAGACAGTGTGCTGGCACCCTTGGACCCGCTCACCATCTCTCCCGGGCCCTCCAGGGCAGATGTCTTGGCCTCCCCCCGCCGGAGCAGATGGGACACGGGATGGGGGGTGCTCAGGCCTCACTCCCACCTCTGTTGTACCCCCGCCCCTGGGTCTGCGCTCACTGGTGCTCGATTTGGAAGTTGAGGTGTCCGCTGAACCAGTCGATGAAGAGCGAGGGCTCCACGTTGCAGGTGGCTGCCAGCTGCCAGGAGCAGGCGGGGCACGGGTGAGGGGGCTGGCACAGAGCACCAACCCCACGGCAGCCCCATCAGTGCCCCCATTCTTCCCAGCTGGGGACCCCACCCCTACCCCCAGGATGGGCCCCACCCCGGCTGCCCACCTGAGAGCTGGCCCAATCCCGGTGCTTCTCATGGCCAATCTCCCTGGGGATATGGTTCATCTGTGTGATCCACACGAACCAGTGGCTCTCCAGGACCCTGTCAGAGGAGGTTCAAGGCACTGCCCCACATCCTGCTGACCACTCAGCTTCCCCATCTGTACTATGGGCCTCAGCTTCCCAATCTGTACTATGGGATTGCAATTCCTCCCCACTGGTGTTTCAAGCAGCCAAGTGGTGTGGAGGCCACTGCCAGGCTGAGCCCAGAGCAGCCCTACTCAAAAGGGTGGATGCCCCAGATGGCTTCCCTGAGACCTGCCACCCCCTGGATGCTGCCACTCAACAGCCCAGGGAGACAGTACTGCTGTCCCCATTCTGCAGATGGAAACACTGAGGTCTGTGATCAGGGTGCCCTGCTGATTGTCATGCCGAACCTGGCCATACCTGACAGCCACAAAGAGGAGCAGCGCCCCAGGAATGCCGTAGAAGGGGATATAGGACAAGAGGAAGCGGGCGTAGAAGCTGGCGGCCCAGAGCAAGTCCTGTAGAGGAGGGAAGATGGGGAGGCCGAGAGGCAGCCGGGAGGGGGAGCTGGGGTCATCCCCATCCTTTTGGCTCGATGTGCCTCAGACTGGCACATCACCACCCCTTCTCGGGGCCTGGGTTTCTCAGCCAGGTAAGGGGACAAGTCTTCGCCCTGCCAGCCTCACAGGGCTGACCATGGATGCTGTGCAAGGATGTGGGATGAAGGAAGCCTTGCGCAGAAGACAAATACCTGGCAGAGGGGGCCCAGAGGGTCCCCACCCTCATGTCTCACTGTGAGAAATGCACACCACACCCTGACCTGGCAACCACACATGCACACACTCACTCCCCCTGCTCTCGAGCACACGTGTTCCACATCACTACATGCACACGTGTTTGCAATGGTGGACTGGGCTGTCCCCGACACCCCACCCTCCGCCACCACAGCTGCATGCCCAGGGGAGCTGGCAGGGCCCCCGCTCACCATCCACTGCATGCACACCAGCATGTAGGCCAGATTTTCCACTTCGAAGTTCACCAGCGTGAGCAGCGGTGGGCCGACTGCAAGGAGGGGCATGAGGGGGGCTCAGGAGCAGGGTGGGGGTGCAGAGTGGGCCGGCCAGAGGGAGGGGGAGGGGGCTCAGTTCCTCCGGGGGGTTGGAGGCTGGTCCCACCCGGCAGGGATGAGCCTGCATCACCCACAAGGCCTGGTCCTCACTCAGGCCCCCAGTGTCTGAGCCTTTCCAGGCTGGTCCTTGCCCCACCGCCTCCCCCATGCCCCTTCTGCAGGTTGGCACCAGCCTGATACATCCCTTTAATCCTCACCTTGTGGCCCCAACAACTGCCCTAGGGCTCGGGATGCCCTGACCAAGGGCAGGAAGGAACTCTGAAAGCTGCAGGCAGGGCTGTGACCGCCTCTGGCCGTATGGGCTGCAGGCTGGGGTGACCAGAGACGTGCAGTGGACAAAGTAGGCCCCAGCGTGACCCCCACCCCATCCATGCCCCCACTCCCAGGAGGACAAGGGGACACTCACTCAGGAAGAAGTACAGATGCTGATGGTTGTAGGGCAAGTATCTGCGCTTCTTCTTGCCGTACTGTTGGGGACACAGGCGGCCGGCTGGGGAGGGCGGCTCTCCAGGCCCTCCTCGCCGCGGGGCAGGGCCAGGGGGCTGGCTGGGCCAAGGGGCCAAGGCAACTCTGGATTCTAGCCACTGGGAGGTTGGGAGGGGGCACCCCGGGGACAGGGGCTCAGCCTAGAATTAGACAGAGTACGGGGCGGGGCCACCGCGGGGCTGGGGGGCTCTGGGGCCACCAAGTTTCCGCTGAAGGCCCGGCCTGAGCGTGTCCCCCCACGCACCTCGACGGACGACTCCCCCAGAAGGAAGACAGGCGCCACGGTCACGTCCGGGTCCTTGTGGAAGATGTTGGGCTTGGCGTGGTGCTGGAAGTGCCGGAAGTTCCACCAGTGCGCAGAGAAGCCCTGCGCGGGAGGGGGCTCTCAGGGGTAGGGGCCAGGCCACACCCACCCACGCGACCACGCCCACCCCCATGCAGCCCCGCCCCCTCTCGGCCCCCTGCTGCCCGCCATCCGCCCCCACCCTCACCTTCAGCTGCCCCATCACAAACTGCTGGGCCAAGTGGTTCCACCGGGAATTCCTGAAGATGGACGTGTGGCCCAGGTCGTGCTGCAGACACCAGCTCTGGGCCTGGGGAGAAGCAGGGTCCAGGGCTGTGGCAGGGAGCCGCCGGGGGTCCAGCCCGGAGCCCTGGCCAGCCAGCCCTCCCAGCTCACAGGACACCCCCGCAGCTGGCGTTCCACTCTAGACCCTAGTGGGCCAGCTTCCTCTTTTTTTTTTTTAATTTAGTTTTTGTTTTCTGGCCGCCCGGCAGGGCATGTGGGATCTTAGTTCCCCTACGAGGGATAGAACCTGCACCCCCTGCAGTGGAAGTGCGGAGTCTTAACCACTGGACTGCCAGGGAAGTCCCCAGATTCCTCTTTTAAGAGACAAGGACAGCTGAGCTTGGGAGGTCCAGGGGCTGCAAGATTGTCATGGAGCTGCAGGCAGCAGCCTTCCAGCTCTGGACCCTGGGCTCCCTGTGGGGTAACTAAATAAAGAGCTTCCTTAGTTCACTTAAAATGAAGCTGGCCTTATGGGGCCACTGGCTAGTCATTCTTTGTTTACAGACAAAGAAAGAAACAAAGAAATGTTTTGTTTGCTGCAGTGATTTTTGTTTGCTGGTCAATGTTTGTTTTCAGCAAACATTTTCCAAGTGCCCACGTGTGCCAGGCCGTGGCTGTTAGTCAGTCTAGGTATCTGCAAGACAGTGCTGGGTCACCTGGGAGACGGCCAGGATGAGGGCGGCCAGGGTGCTGGGCACCCAGCCGGGGCCGAGCATGTAGATCATGAGCCAGGCGAGCACCTCCATGGCCAGGATGTGGCCCAGCAGGAGAGCGAAGAAGGTGGGTTTGGCTTCAAACAGCTTCATGTCCTCGACCGCCTGGCGCAGGGCTCGGAAGTCCTCGATCAACTGGGTCTGCCGGGGTGGAATGGCTGGTCAGCCGAGGAAGCAAGGGAGGCCCCCCACTCCCACCCTCCATCCCCCCCACCCTCATCTTCCCGGGCAGCCCCCCACAGCTGCTCCTCCTAGGGTCCAAGGGGTGTGGCCAAAGGGGATGGGGTTTCCCCACCCCCACAAAAGGAGTGGGGAGTCTGAGAAGCAGAGAAAACCCTTAGAGCTCAGTTCCTCTAAATCCTCATCATAGATGGGGATGCAGGGCCCAGAGCAAGGAAGGGGGTCTGCCTGGGGTCCCCCAGGAAATGCTGGTGCACGCATCCCTACAGCTCTGCCAGCAACTGTCCGCTCGGGAGGGCTGGCAAACCACGAAGTTGTTACCAGCAATGCCCCCATTCTTCCAGCCCCACACGAGGGACTTAGCCTCCACCGGGGCCCTGCTCACATTCTGGGGTCCATCCTGGCTGGGCTCCTCTGGGGCCAGCTCTCCAATCAGCAGAGGCTGCAGGAACTTGCGCACAAAACTGAGGTCCTGGTGGAAGGCATGGAAGGCATCCTGAAGGAGAGCAGAGAGTTAGGTGGACAGACAGCCAGACAGCTGGAGCAGCACCCAGAGGCAGCAGGCAGAGACAGAGCAGAAGGGCTGCTGATGGAAGGGCAGAACAGGCAGGCAGGCAGGCGGGCAGGCGGGCAGCTGGTTGTTCAGCAGTCACAACTGAGCAACAGTCAGCCTTGCCCATGAGCCCTCCCTGGTCCTGCCCAGGCCCTGGGTGCCCTGCTTGGGTATCCCTCGCCTACTGGGCTCCAGCTGCTTCACCCTGCCGTGGGGCGTTTCCCCAAACTTGGCTAGGTATTTTAAAATCTGGATTTACAGAAAGTTTTCCCTGCTTCCGTTCATGAAAGAGTTTGACTTTTCCAAAAAAGATCACAGGTAAAGCTTTCTCAAAATCCTATGCTTTTCTACTGGGTCACAAATGTCAGATCTACCAGCTTTTACAAACATAAGCAGTGAGTAACGTGCAAGTGAGGAAATTGGCAATTGATGACCACTGGGCCACCAGGAGGAAAAAAAAAAAAAATCCACCGAAGACCACACAGCCTGAAGATGCTTGAACAGTTAAACTTACCTAATTTGAAAAGGAGGGGAAAATAAGTGTTTTTTTTTTAAATATAAGTTTAATAAACAATCTAACATTCCTGTTATTCTCTGTAATGGTGGCGAGGGGTAGGGGCAGGGCGCAAAGCAGAAGGGGTCAGAGAAAGAGAGCGACCTCAGGCAAGATAAAGGGCTGAGGGATAAAGATAAAGAGGAGAGGACTGGTCAGGAAGTGACCCCCACCGCTCACGCTTGGCAGCGCTGAACTGTGCGTAAACTTGAACGTCACACCTGGGCTCAGTGTTCCTGATCTAGCCCTCGTCCTTGGCTCTCTGTCATTCACAAATGGGTTTTTATCCTTGGACTTGCAGAGGCTCTCTGAGTGAGCCAGCCCCAGCTGACCAGCAGCCTGGACGGTGGAAGCAGTGCCTGGGGCCAGTTGAGGTGGGGGTGTCCCCAGGAAGGTGACTGCTGGCTGCTATTGTCCTCTCGCTAATGAGCCTAGCAGCACCTGGTGGGTGTTCCAACAGCCAGGCAGGCCCCTTGGAGTTACTGCACGACATCCCCCACACCATCCTGTGCCGGGCTCAGAGGAACCTCAGGCCCCCTTCAGCCCCCGCCTAGAGGCCACACCTGCAGGATTCACCCGAGGGGTTCCCCTTTCCTATTAGCTGCTCTCCCCTCCTGGCCCAGGGGGTTGGACCAGCCTGAGGACCTGGGGGCTCCGAGGCTGTAGCTTCTGGAATAACCTAGGTCCTTGGGAAGGCTGACTTGGGGCCCTTCCCTGGAGCTCACAGTAGGCGATGGGGCTGTATTGGAAGAGCTCTGATGGCGGGGGAAGCACCCCTGGGAGACAGGGGGTCGAGGGGAGGGGGCCCCCCAGGAAGCTGCCATGGCGCTGGCCACCTGGGGAGTGTTGGCCGGGGAGCTAAGAGGAAGAGTGCTCCTGTGCTTGGCTGACCCTGCTCACCATGACCCCGAATGAGTCTGTTCTCCTGCCTGGAACTGGGCAAATCCAAGGGATGAGACTCCAGACCTTTCTGGCTCTAGAGCCAAGAGCATTAACTTTTTTTTTTTTTTAATTATAGTCAAACATACATAAAATTGACCATTTTCACCATTTCGAAGTGTACAGTTCAGCGGCATTAAATGTATTCACATTGTCCAGCAACCATCCCCGCCATCCATCTCCAGAACTTCTTCATCTACCTCAGCTGGAACTCTGTCCCCATGAAACACTAGCTCCCCATTTCTACCTCTCCCAGCCTTCATAGCTCAGTTGATAAAGAATCTGCCTGCAATGCAGGAGACCCCGGTTCAATTCCTGGGTTGGGAACACCTGCTGGAGAAGGGATAAGCTACCCCCTCCAGTATTCTTGGGCTTCCCTTGTGGCTCAGCTGGTAAAGAATCCGCCTGCAATGTGGGAGACCTGGGTTTGATCCCTGGGTTTGGAAGATCCCCTGGAGAAGGGAAAGGCTACCCACTCCAGTATCCTGGCCTGGAGAATTTCCATGGACTGTATAGTCCACGGGGTCGCAAAGAGTCGGACACGACTAACGACTAACGACTCTCACAGCCTCTGAAAACCATAGGTGCTGCTCTCTGTGAATTGACTTGAAGGAAATTCCCTGGTGGTTCAGTCGTTAGGACTTTATGCTTCCACTGCACAGGGAACAGGTTCAATCCCTGGTCAGGAAACTAAAGTCCTGCAAGTCATGCAACTTAGCCAGAAAAAAAAAAAAGAATTGACACTTAGAAGAGGAATCATATAGTCTGTGTCCTTTTGTCACTGACTTGTCACTTAGCATAATGTCTTCAAAGTTCATCCATGTGTAGCATGTCAGAATTTCCTTCTGTTTTAAGCCTGAATGAGCATTGACTCTGATTCTCATTTCCTCTGAAACCCCCCTGGTGGTGCACGGAGCCCACATACAGAGGCACACGGCACGCTCACAAAGGGTGTAACACCCGAGGCTCACAGGTATCACAGGATCAGTGCCATAAGCGTGTGCCTCTACACAACCAGACACCACCACCAACCCACGAAGGCTCACAGCCACGCTCTGGAACAACACACACGGGCAGTCACCCAGACACCCAGAGAGACACAGCCTGGCGTGCGCGTGCACATACACACACACACACACAGAGCAGATGTGTGTCCTGTGGGTACGGCCCCAGCATGTCCACCCTCCCAGTCCCCCTTCTCTCCCTTCCGCTGGGTCTGTTCTGGGGCCACCCTAGGACCCAGCAGACCCCAGATGCTCCGAGGCCATGCTCTTGAGCCGAGCAGCTGGGGCAGCCGGTCACCTCCCCGACTCCTTTCCCCTCGCCCAGATGTACCCAAGCCAGGCCTGGAGATGCCCCGAGGGAAAGGCCAGAGCCAGGACCGCCCGAGATCTCCAGCCAGATGTGTCCCTTACAGTGAGTAAGGAAGGGGTGAGCCCCCTCAGGTCCAGGTGGGACTATCCCGGAGCTCACCAACAAGTCTCTAACTGATGGGCGGGAAGGCAGTGCTGCAGTAGGCACTGGGAAAGCAGCGCAGGTTCCTGGGGCTGGGTGAGCACTCCAGAGCCTACACTTCTTGTGGTCTGAGCAGCAACAGAGTAGATCCCTGGCTTCAGACCCAAACCTCAGCAAACAGTTTTTGCTTTTTTTTTTTTCCCTGGACTATTGGCTGGGGCCGTGTGACCCAGTCCTCTTTGGTCTCTGTTTAAACATTCAGGAATCTCAATGGGCAGAAGACTCAGAGAGGTTGAGCCGCTTACCCAAGGTCACACAGCTCCATCTGATGAAGGCTGGACCAGAACTTGGTCTGACTGTAAAATGGTGCTTGTGGCCTCAGGGTGGCCACTCCCCGGTCAGAGGGGAGGCAGTGGGTCTCCTAGGTGGGAGGCTGGTCACCATCCTGAGCAACCAAGGATCTGGCTGCTCAGAGGCCGGGGTGTGGGGGTCAGGAGGGTGGTCCTGGCATTTCTGGGGCTGCACTGACCAAGTCTCAGGGCACTGCAGGAGGTCCCAGCCTTACACTGCACCCCACCCCCGGTGCACCTGGAAACATCTTCTCAGGGGCACGGGTGCAAACCCTGTGACTTTCCCCCACGGAGGTGACAATTTAGGCCCCTCACTAGTTCTTGGAACAGACTTGGGTGAAACTTCTAGAACTAAAATGGTGTCTCTAAACATAGACTGCAGGTGGCAGGGACAGGCCCTGTTCACTCGGGGACCTCGGAGCCCTGCACAGAGCAGGGTCAGGATGGCAGGCGTGAACATGTGGACAAGAGCCGACCCTCCACAGCCCACCAGACGGGGGTCTGAGCCATTTTGCCGGGGAGGGAATGGAGGCTCAGAGTGGTGAGGCCACCCGCCCCGAGTCTGCAGTGGCAGAGCGGGGATTCAGAACCAGGGATCTCCTGTGAGGTCCATGCCCTCCCAGGGCACAGCTCCCACCCAGCCCTGCTTCAGTGCCTGGAAGCCTCAGAGCTGCTCCTGCCCAGGCCCCCAGCCCTGCCTGGCTTGAACTCCAGGGAGCAGCTGGTTAAGGGCAGGCGTGGGGAGACTCAGGAGGCAGCCTGCAGAGGGTAGGAGCCGAGCCATTTATGAGCCACGCCAAGCCGTGGAGCCGCAGGAAAGATCACACCCCTTCTCCATCCTGTACTTGGTCATCAGTAAATCAGGAATCATTCATGCCCATCTCGCAGGGCTGCTGGAGGACTGAGTCAGTGCAGGCGGAGCATTGCGAAGGAGCCCGGCATCCAGTCCCCGTGGCCTCAGCTGCCCTTCCCTGCAGTCCACCCAGAGATCCAGGCCCGCGGGCAGGAGGCAGGAGGGCGGAGGGCGGAGGTGCGCCCTGCTGGTCATGTTCTGGGCAGCCTGAGGCGAGCAGGCAGGACACCTTCCGCCCCAGAGATAAGGTGGGGGCGGGGAGCATTTCTGGTCACTTCTTCAAAGAATCTGGACTGTTCCAGATCAAGAAAGGGGTGGAGCAGCTGGGGGCTCAGGTGGCTTGGGTCTGCTCCTTTTAACCTCAGCACAGGAGGCGCCAGTGGGTTGTGAGGATGGGGGTGGACACACTCAGGAACTCGTCTCTCCCTCCCTCCCTCCCTTTTGAGTGGGAAGATTCGAAAGGAGAGCCGGATCTCACTCCCAGTGGCCAGATGCTCCTTCCAGCCAATGAGGAGGCACCATCAGTATCCCCATTTTACAGATGAGGAAACTGAGGCCAAAGGGCACACAGCTCTGGACAGGAGTATCCAACTCCTGCCCAAGCAGCAGAGTCCCGCTCAAGGGCAGATGCCCCCAGGAAGTTGCCCCTATCCCCCTAGCACCCCTGGTGTCCCTGGTGATGACTGCAGTGGCCTGGGAGGGGACGGTCTCCTCCATCCAGCACCCTTGGCCTCACAAGTGCCGCTGACTCAGCCATGGCCTGAAGTGGACTCCTGGGTCCTCTTTCCACCACTGAGCTCTGGTTCTTTCCCGCTGCTGTTTCCTGAGAAACCCATGGCTGCTGCTTGGGCGTCCTTACGAGGAAATGCAAACGGGCTGCCAGGGTGCTTAGGCCGCTAGCATCCCCACATTCCTGCCCAGCACCACACAATCCTGACACCTCCCCCAAGGCACGGCAACCCCCCTGTCGCCCCACCCCCCAGCCCCACCAGGGGCCTGGGTGGGTGAAGACATTGCAGAAAACGCCTATAGAGCCCAGAGAGGGCACGCTTCACAGGAAGAGGCCATTAAGCAGTTTTCAAGGCAGCCAGCGTGGTAGGTGGAAGCAGTGTGGGCCCTGGGGCCAGGTCATCTGAGTCCCCCACTTTCACTCCAGAGCCTCAGATCTGCTCAGACCTGCCCCTACCCACGTGCCAAACACAAACCCCACCTTCCAAGCCCAAGGACAAAGGTCCTGCCCTTTGAGGGTTCCAAGAAGGTCCCTTTAAATCACTCATATTCAGCCTCAGTCTCCTCATCTGCAAAATGGGCTAACACTGGAATCACCTCTGAAGTTTATTGTCTGAATACCACCCAGAGTTAGATCCTAATGGTTCCCGTTGGTGTTCAGAGAGGGCAGTATCACCTGCCCTCTCCCCTGGACACACCTGCACCTCAGGGCCCAGGTGAATGGCCACCTCTTCCAAGTGGCTTCCCCTGGCAGGGCGTGGGGGGAGGTCCCCATCATCTCTTAACACCTCCCTCTTCTCCTGGGAGGCTCTGCCTTCCCCTTCCTCACTAGGGATCCTTTTAAAATGTATTGATATGTCAGATTCCCCTGTCTTCTCTGTTCTGCCCTGCATTCTCCCGTTAGAATAAAACCAAAGTCCTGCTTCCCCTGCTACCTCTGGTCCTCAATGCTGGCCCTTCTCGCTGCTCAGCTCCAGTCACGCTGATGGTCTTGCTATTCCTTGAACACACAGAGTATAGCCCCACCTCTGAACCTTTGCCCTAGCTGTTCCCTCCACCAAGGAACATCCTAGCAGATTTTTTTTCTGCTGCCTCATGCAGCATGAGGGACCAGAGTTCCCCAACCAGGGATCAAACCTGTGCCCCCTGTAGTGGAAGTGTGGAGCCTTAACCACTGGACTGTCAGGGAAGTCCCTCCCAGCAGATTTTCTGTTCATAGCAGTATCTTCAGAGGTTAGGTCAAGGTTTGGCATATAGGATATGCTTGCTGGTATCTGCTGTTGAATCTAGCGAGTTAATAATTGAAGAATGAATGAATGAAATAAACAGCTAAGTGGCAGTGGGTCAGGTGGTTAAGAGCATGAGTTGTTGATTCACATCCGAGACCCATCACTTAATTTCAAGTCATTTTGCCTGAGTCTCAGTTTTCTCATCTGTAAAATGGAAATAATAACAGTACCTGTCCCATAGAAGTATCATGAGGATTCAACGAGGGACTGTCTATAAATCAAGTGCTGAGTTCGGAGCCTGGCACATAGTAGGGGCTCAGCGCCCAGCCCTGGTCAACTTATGACCAGCAGCAGCTGGGCCTCACCCCTCCCTGGCTGGCTCCACTAGTCTCAGACCGCCTATGACTCTTAGACAAACCTGGCTCAGGGCCCAGAGCACTCTCCCCAGGGTACCCGGCTTTGTATCCCAGGATGGCCACAGGCTGACTTCACGGCACAGGAACTCTGGGAATTTCCTGGCAGGAAGGCTTCTGTGGCCTGAACAGGAGAACAGCTGATGGGCTGCAGGGGCTGGTAAGAGGTGGCTGCGGGAACATAGCCCCTGCGACATGGCTACCCCACCCCCACCAGTGCTCCAGGGGAGGGTCTGGGGTGCCTGGGGGTCTGGACTGGACCACACTGGGCCCTGGGTGATCTGAGCCCCGCTCTGCCATGTGGGCTCACCACAGACAAAAACTGGGGTCCCCCACCCCCAATCTCTTCATAACCCCTTTGGCCTGAACAGACCAGGTATTGGTGGCAACTCAAGCCCAGTGTCTGGGGCCTTGGGAAAGCTAAGAGATGGCCTAACATCACGGTCTGTTACAGACATGAATGAACCAGACAAAGAGGTGGCTATGTCATGGCTGTCCACTGCACTCTACGGTCTGCAGGGCACACTCACACTTATCAGCCGGCAACACACGCTGACTGGGAACAACTGCGTGGCAGCTGTGGGGCCGCCGAGTTGCAAAGGCGCAGTCCCGCCCTCAGCTGGCTCACTGTCTGTCCCCGCTGTCCCCACTTTACAGATGAGGAAACTGAGGCTCAGAGGAGTGACATGCCTGGTTCAAGGTCACTCAGAGCCTCCAATGGCAGAGCCAGTACATGGCCCAAGGGAACAGACAGCATGTTTTTTAATGGAAATGGGAAAATGGACCCTGTTGGTGAGGAATCAGTGAGAAAGTGGTCACGTGGGGTCTCAGGGTCTAGAGCTAAATGGATGATGGGGTTCCCGCACAGGAGGGTCCCCAGCACACGCCTGGGCACCAAGCAGGAAAAAGTGATTCACAAACCTTCTTCATCAGCTTCCTCTCGCCAGCCTCCATCCTGTCTGCCAGGTCAGAGGTTGAAAAAAGGCCAGAGCGGCCACCTCCAGGATCCTGGAGGGGTGGCTAGCGCTCAGCCCAGGGAAGCAGGGAGGAGCTGCAGCTCCTTACCAGCGCACCCCCACCCCCACCCCGACGCCCTGGCAGCAATACGCGCATGTGTAACCATGTACACAAACATAGGCCTCATTCACACATGTATAGGCCTGGAGATGGTCACACACTCACCAGCCCGCAGTCAGCTCACACTCCCTGGCCACCGCGTGGCCCCCTGGCAATGCGCAGAAGGGTTTCTCTATCACCTTCTAGAGTTTCAGGAGATGTCTGATCCCTAACCTCTCAGCTTCCGGGGAAAGTGAGGAAGAGAGAGTTTTTCCTTAAAAGAGTCCCAAGAAGATCGCCCAACCCACGAGAGAAGGCAGTGGGCAGAGAGGAGATGGTTCTGGCAACAGGGCCACTGACCCTACTGGGACAGGACACAATCTCTTTTGTTATCTAAAGCCCCGCCAGTTAGAGATGCATCCCCTGGAATCTTGAAGAACTTCCTGGTGCCCAGGGTGACCATCCTAGAATTTGGGATAGTCAAGGACAGAGCGTCATGGCCCCAAGTCCTATTGTTCAGCTGGGGGCGGTGGGGGGTGGGGGCCGGGGTCGGTCTGTGGGAAAAGGGGCTGGTAAGGAGTCTCACCCTGATGGCTCCTCTGCCAAATGGTCCCACTGGACAGACCACATTCCTCCTTGACCAAAATGTCTCGACATGGCTGCAGAGGGGAAGCTGGGGTCCACAGGAGCCCGCCTGTTCCTGGGGTGACTGTGCTTTCCGAAGAGGCCCACCCAGCCTGACTGGCAAAATTCTCCCACACGCAGCTGCTAGCCCAGGAGAGGTGAGTCACTGCCCCTCAGAGCCATTCACAGCAGCTCCTGGGAAAGCCACAGACCTCTAGGCCCTGCCCAAGCTCTGCTGCCCTGCCGCCAGCCTCTGAGGGCACATCCTTGCCAGCCTCTAGGGAACCCGCCCTACCTCTGGCATCCAGCAAGCACCCAGCATGAAGAGCCCTCTCTGGGGGGACCCAGAACCCAGCGGAGGAACACCAGAGCATCAGGGAGCGCCCTCACCTAGGGCCAGCGCTGTCTGCCCGGACACACCCACCTCTGAGACCCCCTCCCTCCCACAGACATCTGCTGCAGCCCAGCCCGGGTCCACCCCCAGGAGTGCGGGTCCTCTTGCCGGGCTGTGGTCTCCTTACTCCACATCAGGACCCCCGTCAGTCCCTCCCAGCTCCGGGTCCCCCGCCAGGAGGTCAAAGGTTAGCGCGAGTAGGAAGGATGCTAAGCCCCCACCCGGCTCCCACCCCTCCCGCTCCCACCCGCGGTGAAGCAGGGCACGGTGCCCAGCGACCAGGCCCCAGCCTAGCACCGGGGCTCCACCCGGCCGGCGGTGGGCGGCCTTACCGTAGCGTCCTCGGCGCCGTGGTGGCCGATGAGGCGGCTGCCCCCCGGGTGTCGCTGTGCCCAGCGGCTGATGTCGTAGACGCGACGCTCAATGACCAGCCACTTGTCGCCTGGCAGGTTGTGCCGGCGGATCTGCTCCCAGCGGAAGGTGGGGAGCGGCGCCCCCCGCTGCTCAGGTCCCCAGTCTGGCTCCCCGACGCCGCCCATGGCTGCGCGCAAAAGTCCTCGCGAACCCGGGACCTCGCCGAGCGGAGACCCCGAGGGGAGCGAGGCCGCGATCGGAGACTTCCTCCGCCGCCACCCGCTGCTCCGCTGCTCCGCGGCCCCGCCCTGCCGCTGCGGCCGCCGTACGAGCGTGCGCCTGCCCGGCTGTCCGCGGGCAACTTTTCCCTCCCTTATAACCGCGCTGACAGCGCTCGCCTAGCCCCCTCCCCGCGCCCCGGCCCCCGCCGCCGCCGTTCCAATCCCGGCGCAGCGGCTCGGCCCCCATTGGCTGCGCCGCTCGCCGGCGGGGTCGGCGGGGAGGGCGGCGTCGAGGCGGGCGCGCCCCGCCCGCGGGGCTCCGCGGCCACCACACCCTGGCCTGTGGGGGGCACCGGCACAACCCCGCTCGTGCCCGGCGGGGCAGGGAGGGCGGGGCCGGAGGGAGGTGAAGCCGGCAGCCGGTGTCCGCTGTGCCCTCGGGGGCCCGGCCCGCTCCCGGTGGGGCCCAGAACTAGAGTCTGCGAAGAATGGGCTTCCCGCTGCGCCCTCTGGAACGTTAAATGCTGAGCTCTCAGAGGTAGATACACTACCTTGAGATGACTGTAAAGAGCTCTCGAACCAGGGGTCCCCAGCATTCGCTCAGCGAGGTCCCTCGGTCGGGGCTGGTCCTGGCCTGACCACCCCCACCCACCGGGGGACCATCTGTGGAGGTCAATGGCCTTCTGCCTTCGGAGATTCGGAGTTGGGGGGGCCGCGGGATGGCCACCGGGTCAGAGCAGGGGCCCGGGAGCGGGGAGTAGGGTCCTGTCATTCACCGGATGTGGTTACTCAGTTGGCTGGCTTGCTCCTTATAGTACCCTTCCCTGTTTTTTACTTAAAATAAATTCCTTTTCAGAGTGTAGGTTGCTCCCCTACACTTTGTCATTTGTCAGAGACAAGATTTTGTTGTTGTCTAGTGGCTGAGTTGCGTCCGGCTGTTTTCCAATCCCATGTGGACTGTAGCCCGCCAGGCTCCTCTGTCCATGGGATTTCCCAGGCAAGAATACTGAAGTGGGATACCATGCCCTTCGCCAGGGGATCTTCCTGACCCAGGAATCGAACCCGCATCTCTTGCATGGCAGGCGGATTGTTTACCACTGAGCCACCTGGCAAGCCCCGGAGACAAACATACCTGTTTCTAAAAGTTAAGAATTCACACCTGACACAATTTCTCACACCTGACAGGGCATGAAATCAGGCTAAGTTTTATGCTGCAGGGCAGCAGGGATCAAAGCTGAGCCCACATCAGTATCACCAGAGGGTGTGTTAAGGCACAGACTGCTGGGCTGTGGCGTCCTCGGCGCCTGGCAGGTTGTGCCGGCGGATCTGCTCCCACCGGAGGGTGGGAGCCCCAGGAGGGCTCAGCAGGTCTGCTTTGGGGGCAGAGAATTGCTTCTTAACAAGGTCTTAGGTGATGCTGATGCCAACGTTCTGGTTTGGGGGACACACTTTGAGAACTCTAACTATAGTTTTCTGATGTGCTAGCATTTTATTTTCATTTAACACTTCGTAGGAAATCACTCAGTAATATTTGTGGGACCAGGTTGGCCAGGGTCCAGAGACGGGTTTGAAGAGGCCTTTGAGTTCTCCTTGGTACCCGGAGCACCTGCATTCGGTTACCAGGACAACCAGTAAGAGCTTGTGGAAACCACGGCTGAGGGCTGCCTGAGCTGTCTCTGCTGAGGCGTCCTGGAATCCCCTCCCTGAGTGTGTGTAGGGGTAGAGGAGCGTGGCTGGCAGCTAAGCAGCTGGAGATGGCTGCTGATGCCCCTGCCCCATCATATGCACACATGGGCAACAGGAGAGAAGAGTCGTGGCCCTCACCCTGTCTTCAGCTGCCATCACTGGTCAGTTACTAACCCCTGACCCTTTCCCTGGGCCCTCGCCTGGTCTCAGCTCCTGTGAGGTAGCAGGGGATTGAGTGGGTTAGAACCTCCGCTTGCCCCAGCTGCGCCCAGAGAGGTGAGGAAGATGAAGGCCAACAAAGGATCCCCTAGGAGGGAAAGCAAGGACAGGGCTCAGGGCTAGGCCACTGCCTCCAGCTACTTCATCCCAACAAGGGGAGAAGGGCAGCTGAAACTTCTTGCCACCTGGAGTGTGTGCTAAGTGGCTTGAGTCGTGTCCGACTGTTTGCGACTCTGTGGACTATAGCCCGCCAGGCTCCTCTATCCATGGAATTCTCCAGGCAAGAATACTGGAGTCAGTTGCCATGCCCTCCTCCGGAGCATCTTCCTGATCTGGAGATTGAACCTGCATCTCCTGAGTCTCTTGCTTTGCAGGCGGATTATTTACCACTGAACTATCGGGGAAGCCAGTTGCTTTAAAGCCTGAACTGTGCCTTCTCCCTGGAGCTCCCCGAACAGCTTTCACTTTTCTGTGGGCCTCCGGACCTTCCGTGGCCTCTTTGGGCTTCAAACCAGGGAATCTGGCAACTTTCCTAGAGTCAGAGGCCCTGGGGAATCTTGGGATTCCATTGTCTCCAAACCCCCACCAGGGCAGCGAGAGGCCTCAGGCTACTTGGAGAGAGAGAGGTACCACTTGACATTCCTGAGCTGCCTTGGGGCTACTGTCAAGGCTTTGGTTTGGGGCAGGGGGAGGGGAAGTATACAAAAGGCAAAGGAGGGTCTGACCGGCTGGGGCATTTTTTTTTTGCGGGGTCGGGGGAGTCCTCTGAGTCCCTGCTGGGCTTCTCTAAGAGCTGCTTCACAGCCTTCTGGACACGCTGAAGTCTCCATCCCCCTGCGGAGCCACCAGCTACTGTCCTGGAGCCCAGTGATGCTTGTGTAGGCCAGTGGGGCTCAGGCAAGTCACAGAGGGGCAGCAGTGGCCCAGTCGGGCAAATTTCTGAGAAAAGCTGTGGGCCTCCCAGAAAGAGCAGTCACAAACCCAGGCATTTGTTCTGCAGTGGACCCAAGTCAGAGGTTAGTAATTTGGCTTTGAGTTAAAACTCACTGCAGGTTTCGCATGTGGCTCAGTGGTAAGGAATCCACCTGCTAATGCAGGAGCCCCAGGAGATGCAGGTTTGATCTCCTGGGTCAGGAAGATCCCCTGGAGGAGGAAATGCCAACTGGATTCCAGGATTCTTGCCTGGGAAATTCCATGGACAGAGGAGCCTGGTGGTCTACAGTCCACGAGGCCGCAGTCAGACACGACTTGGCGACTCAATACACAGACACACAAGCTCACCAAGCTGAGCTTGGTTATTAGGCCCTAGACGCAATTTCTCAGTGAAGAGTTATCGTTTGTTGTTCAAGAGTTGTGGCCCTACCAGGCATGAAAGACTCTGGAAGCATCACTTTGATGGTGTAGTAGAGCTCCTTAGAATACACCTTAGTTAAAAAAAAAAAAAAAAAAGGCTGTATACAAATGGCCAATGGGCATATGAAAAGATGCTCAACATCACTAATCTCAGAGAAATGCATATCAAAACTGCAGTGTGGTACCACCTCATGCTGGTCAGAATGGCCATCATTAAAAAGTCTACAAATAACAATTGCCAGAGAAGGTATAGAGGAGAGAAAAGGGAACCCTCTTACACTGTTGGTGGAATGTGTAGCCACTGTGGAAAATAGCAGTGGAGGTTCCTCGGAAAAATAAAAATAGATTTACCATATGATCCAGCAGTTCCATTTCTGGGCATATGTCCAGACAAAACTATAATTCAAAAAGATACATGCACCCCTATGTTGGTAGCAGCACTGTTCACAACAGCCAAGACATGAAAACAACCTGAATGTCCGAATACTACTCAGCCATAGAAAAGAATGAAATAACGCTATTTGCAGTAACATGAATGCAACTAGAGATTATCATACTAAGTCAGAAAGACAAATACCATAAGACATCACTTATATGTGGAATGTAAAATATGACACAGATGAACCTATTTATGAAACAGAAACAAAGTCAGGAACAGAACAGATCTGGTGGTTGCCAAGGACAGGAGGTGGGGGGAGGGGGAGGAATGGGAGCTGGGGATTAGTCGATGCAAACTGGTATATATAGAATGGATAAACAGCAAGGGAACTATATTCAATAGCACAGGGAACTATATTCACTATCCTATGATACATCATAGTGGAAAAGAATATGAAAAATATATGTATCAATGAGTCACTTTGCTGAATAGCAGTAATTAACACAATACAGGAATTGAACTACAATTAAAAAAAAACATCACAGTGAGATATCACTTCGCAGCCATTAGGATGGCTATTATCAAAAAACACCAATGAAGCAAGTGTTGGCAAGGATATGGAGATATTGGAACCCTTGTGCCCTGCTGGTGACATTGTAAAATGCTGCCTCTGCTATGGCAGACAGTATGAAAGTTCCTCAAAAAAATGAAAAATAAGAGGGCTTCCCTGGTGGTTCACTAGTGAAGAATTCGAGGCAGGAGACAAGGGTTTGATTCCTGATTTGGGAAGATCCTACATGCCATGGAGCAACTAAGCCCATGTGCCACAACTACTGAGCCCACACGCTCTAGAACCCTGCGACGTGAGAAGCCACCACCGTGCAAAGTCTGTGCATTGCAGCTAGAGAGCAGCCCCTCTCTCTGCAACTAGAGGAAAGCCCGCATAGCAGTGAAGACCCAGCACAGCTAAAACTACAGAAATCAAAAATAGAACTACTATATCATTAAGCAGTCCCACCTCTGGGTAAATATCCGAAAGAAGTGAAAGCAGGATCTCAGAGATACCTGTCTCCCAGGTTCAGAGCAGCCATTATTTAATCACTAGCCTAGAGGTAGAAGCAGCTCAAACCAGCATCAACAGAGATAAACAGAGAGATAAAATGTGGTCTCTGCATACAGTGGAGTATTATTCAGCCTTAAAAAGGATGGAAATCCTGATGCAATGCAGGTGAACTTTGAGGACATTATGGTAAGTAAAATAAGCCAGTCATCAAGAGACAAAATGCCACCTGATTCCCTGGTGGCTCAGATGCCTACAATGTGGGAGACCCAGGTTCGATCCCTGGGTTGGAAAGATCCCCTGGAGAAGGAAATGACAACCCACTCTAGTACTCTTGCCTGGAAAATCCCGTGGACGGAAGAGCCTGGTAGTCTACAATTCATGGGGTCACAAAGAGTCGGACACGACTGAGCGACTAAACTTTCCACTTAGAGAAAATCACTAAGGTAGTTATAGCCTGGTGGTGGCCAGGGGTGGAGGGAGGGGAGTTCTTTAATGGGTTCCTGGTTTCAGATATGCGAGATGAAATCTTCCTGGAGATCTGTTTCATGGCAATGTGAACATACTTGATGTTCCTGAATTGTCCAGTGAGAAATGGTTAGGATGGTAAATTTTGTGGTTTGTTTTTTAAACCACAATAAATTAAAAAAAAGGGGGGGGGGTGAGTTATGGTGCTGCAAAGGTCATTTAGTCCGATATTCCCAACTCAAAACTGAGGCCGAGAGGGGAGTGACTTGCCCAGGTCCTCAGCCCTGGTGAGATCAAACAGGAGAGGCTGGGAAGATGGGAAGATGTGACACATAGTATGAGGCCAGGGTGGGGCTGGGCTCAGGCTCAATGACTGTGGCTGGTGTTGGCTTTTAAGATGTGGCTGTCTGTGCCAGCGGCACTTAGCAAGACCTGAGTGGGTTATCTAGAAAGTTCGTTTGAGAGGAACAGCTCCTGTGTGGCTGATGTCAGCTAGCCTTCCCCTCCTAACTCCCAAAGCCCTGAGAGCCCCCGCCCCCTGCCTGCAGGTGCAGCTGTTAGGAGGTAAATGTGAGAAAGAAATCTAGATTAAAATCCCCATCTGCCACCACCTGACCCTGATTCTGCACAACTGAAAAGCACTGAAGGGCCTGAGGCAGCATCAGGAACTCAGCAGGTGGTGAGAGGAAAGCTTCTAGGAGGCTGACTGATGCCTTGGGCTCTGGGACGGGGTTCATTTATTCCTAATCCGGGGCCACTTTTTCCTGTGCGACCTCTTGGTGCCTCAGTCAATTCATCTGCAAGATGGGAGAAATGGTACCTCACAGGGGTGCCCTGAGTATTAAGTGAATTTGTTCATGTTGTCGACTAAAAGGAGAAGGAAATGGCAACCCACTCCAGTGTTCTTGCCTGGGGAAGCCCGTTGACAGGGGAGCCTGGTGGGCTGCTGTCTGTGGGGTCGCACAGAGTCGGACGCGACTGAAGCGACTTAGTAGCAGCAGCAGCAGCAGCAATCGACTAAAAAATAAAGTCACAACTTGCAAGTAGAGTTATTTGGTGGGAATGCTTAGGACTCCAAGCCAGGGAGACGGCATCTCAGTAGCTCAGAGAAAACTGCCTCCAAGGAGGCAGGAGTGGAAGTCGGGTTATATTCAAATTTGCAACAAAGGGTACAAGCAGTCCAAACATTAAAGATCAGGTATCAAGTTAAGGTGGAGAAGGAAATGGCAACCCACTCCAGTATTCTTGCCTGGAGAATCCCAGGGAAGGCGGAGCCTGGTGGGCTGCCGTCTATGGGGTCGCACAGAGTCGGACACGACTGAAGTGACTTAGCAGCAGCAGCAGCAGCAAGTTAAGAAATTTAGCATTCTATGTATGAAAGTGAAAGTGAAGTCACTCAGTCGTGTCCGACTCTCTGCGACCCCATGGACTGTAGCCTACCAGGCTCTTCCGTCCATGGAATTTTCCAGGCAAGAATAACGGAGTGGGTTGCCATTTCCTTCTCCAGGAGATCTTTCCAACCCAGGGATTGAACCCCGGTCTCCCGCGTTGTAGGCTTTACCGCTTTACCATCTGAGCCACCAGGGAAGGGCATCACTGAATTCATTCCTTTCATACACACCTCAGCTCTCTGGGGCCAATCCTGTTTGCTTGTTCACCTTGCTTTTTGTATTCCCCCAGTTCTTCAGCAGTCACCATGGGGGGGTGGGTGGCAGCAATCGCTGGGTCGCATCCCCATTGACATTTGGAGGTCAGAAATCACTGATGGCTGTGACATTTCTAGTTTATTAACATGGCAAGAGGTATTTTCATTTCACAATGTAAAGGGCTCGGAACCCACCCCAGGACATAATAGTGCTCATAAATACTGAGCTACTGAGCCAGCACTGTGTGGGTCACATGCGCCTCCAGGCATCTTAGCATACTGTTTGCTGACCTCGCCTCATCTGGGCCTGACAACAGAAAATGCTATGCAGCTGCAGGCAGAGCGAGTCTGGGGTGGGGACCCTCTGCCAGGGCTCTTAAGTGTTGCCTGGTGTCTCCTTGGTTATGGGTACGGCTGGGTCAGGAGCACAGAAACTCGGGGCAGGGTTGGGGCGGCTCCAGGGCCCAGACCTCCATCCTCCTTAGTCCTCCAGCTGACCCAGGGTTGACCCAGGACACAGAGAGACTGTAGGCAAGAGAGGACATAGGTGACTCCATGTAACATGTCCTTCCCTGACACCCTCCATCGCCCTCCTCGCTTCACTTCCTCCATCTGCCATGTTGGATGTTCCCCCATGCATTATTTTTATTACCAGCCTCCCTGTGAGAGTCTCAGCTCCAACAAGGTACCCCCAGCACCAGGAACGGTGTCTGTGCACGAGCTGCCCAGTGTTTGTTGAGTGAATAAATGACCGTATGCAACAGGAGGCCTAGCTGGCGAGCATCCCAGGGGGGATGGGGAGACAGAAGGTATTCAAATCACAAGTGGAGTGGAGAGGAGGGTCTGCGGCGGAGGGAGAATCGGGGAGGCAGGAGAGCAAGAGGGAAGAGGCTACTGGCTGGAACGAGTGACAAAGTGGGGGGCCTTGACCTACCAGCTGAGTGGCCCGAAGGTCTCAGAGAAGTCCCCTCGAGGGATCACCAGCCTCAGTAAATACTGACCCAGAAGCTGCCATGCCCCCCCCAAGGAAGGACACCCACATACCAGTAGGGAGCGGACCGGGTACCCCAAGACACCTCTCAAGGTCCACCATGGGGCTTCAGAGGCCTGGGCCACCCCCACTTTCTTCTACCTCTGACCACTACTGTCCCTTGACCAGGGTGGGGAAAACCAGGGTGACCACAGCCCCTGCTGTGCTGCTGGCAGACATCACCAATCAATCCTGCCTCCATCCTGCGTGCACCCGGCAGCCCTCGATGCCTTGACTCTGAGCTCCAGGCTTCCACGTGACACCGGGTGGAGGGACCTCAAGGGGATCTGCCCAGGATTCCTGGGGAGGCCGGGGCAGATTCCCCTGTTCTCCTAACAGCAGACCCCTCCTCACAAGGAGGGGGAGCTGGGGCTCACCACCCCCTCCCCAATAACCCACGGGCCCACGGAACACTGGGGAGGACTTCGGGGGGTGCTGCTTCCAGCAATCCCTTCAGGATTTGGGTTTAATCCCAAGCACGAGGGTGGGCAAGGAAAGGATTTTGTTTCATTCCTTCAGATGCCCAAGGCTTGGCCCAAGCCCCAGGGCGCAGGAGTGAAGGCGCGTGGCTGCCCAGCCTCTACCAACAAAGCCATCCTTTATTAAATAGACCGCGTTACATTCCATTCAGAGGAGGAAATTGGACATGGTGAGGGATGTGTCCAGGTTGGCTCCCCGGCACCGTGTGGGGTGAGGAGGGGCCCGGGTCCTGCCCGCCCCACCCCAGGCCTGCATGCAGGGCTGGGCGATCTCAGCCCCCGTTGTCTGAATGGCCAGGCACAGCTGAAAAGAGGCCTGGGTGTCCTGTGGCCCAACTGTGTTTGACTCTGGGAGGACAGTGCCCCCATCCTCCCAGCAGGGCTGCGGGCAGGGCTCCCTGCAGCGTAGGGCTCAGCCGGCAGGGAGGGAGGGGGACGAGGGCCCGATCAATCTCTGGCAGATACAGGATGGAGTGGAAGACAGCCGGGGAGGCCCTGCCCGCCCCTCCTAACTCTGCTGCGCTGTGGGCACCTGGGATGGCAGGCCCACTAGGCCTTCAGTGGGGAGGCCATTTGGGGATGGGGTGAAGCATGGCCACTAGGGGGTGCTGGTGCCCAGGGCTTGCGAACTGGAAGGATGAGGACGATACCCTGGAGATGGGACCAGCAAGGCACCAGCAGGCAACAGCTCCTGGGATAGCAAGGGGGTGCTGGCTGCCCCAGGGGTCCCCTGCCAAGGCCTGAGCCCCTTTGCAATGGTTCCCAGCTCCTTGGTCTTTGGCGCTTTCTTGAAAGTCTCCTGGTGGCTGCAGCACTACTGTGGAGGAGAGGAGGTCACCTCCTGAGGTCCTGTCCAGGGTTGGACATTTGGGGCCGGCTCAGTGCTGCCTCCGAGGCCTGGCCATTTGTCCCTCCATTCAGCTTCTGGCTCAGGGCTGGCTCCAGGACCCCGTCTGTCAGTCTGTCCTGGGGCAGGTGTTGTTTCCAGCTCAGAGCCGCCCTCCAGGCCTGGGCCATGCCCTAAGCCTCGTGGGGGAAGAAGCCTAGCTTGGCCAGTGACATCTCCTTCCGCAGCCTCGTGATCTCCCAGAACATGGGCTCCGCTGTAGGTAAAGAGAGAAGGTGGACAGCTCAGTGACCCCCAGGGTCACCTCAGGCAGATGGCCTGGCCCTTCCTCCTGGTTTCGGGCACAGCAGCTGGCAGGCACCCCTAGGACTCCCCAGTCCCTCAGGACAGATGACCTCTGTGAGTGGCCGGACCTCTTAGAGGCTCCACTCTGAGGTCCTGCAAACTGTTGAGTGCTGAACGCCTGGGAGGCTTGAAGGTGACTACGGTCACTTTCATAGCCTGACACAGACATGCACGCACACACTGCCACACACTTAAGACAGGCTGCAAATGCTCTCCAGCCACCGTGAGCAGGACCCATCCCCTGGCCTGGCAGAATGGGGGCGGGGGGACAGCGGGTGGGCAGAGGACTTGTCCGGCAAGGGTGGGAGAGTGTCTACAGAGGAATGTGGGCAAGCCACTGTTCAGCCACCACTTGGAGGCCACGCGGCAGGGAGCTGATTCACAGGGGAGGCCCCACCCTGTAGGGCCTCGGAAGCCAGGCCAGTAACAGGGATGCTGTTCGTTCAGGCCCCGGGGGCTGGGAGAGGTTTCTGCACAGAAACCAGCAGGATCCAGGTATGCAGGGGCTTCCGGCTGGTTTTCCTGATGAGGCAACGCCCAGGAGGCTCCATCCGCTCTTCCTCTCTCCACCGGGCAACAGACGCTTCGAGGAGCCCTTTGCTAATTCACAAGCTTTCCTCTCGCAGAGTCCTCCCTCCGAGGAGGGCAGCAAAGTGCTGGGGTGGGCCCGGGCCACCGCTGACCCGCCCCTCCCCGCCCCGCCGCTCCCGGGCGCCACCCCAATCGGCCACTAGGGGGCGCTCACCGTCCTGCCGCACCAGGCCTTGCTGGATGTAGCGGATGTAGGTGAAGAAGTTGCACACGGCCGTGATCTGTGGGCAGAACGGACAGGCTGTGAACCCCTTGGTCCCTGCCACAAAGGCCAGGAAAGATCGGAGACCACACTGGGAAGTCCCACGTCCTGGCAGAGTCAGATTACCGCTGGGCTCTAACGTTACAGTTAACAGGAGCAATACTATTACTCCTAATAAAAAACGATGCCGGCAACTATAGTGTAATCAAGCGGGCGGATCCGAAGAGGCCGACGTGCCTACCATTCCCATTCCACACGTGGGGGGAGTGGAGGCTGCGAGAACTACCGGACAACAACTGCGGGGGCCACGGAGCTAAGAAGCGGCTGAGCTGGAAGATGAAACCCCGGCAGGCTGCCAAGAATCCACGCTCCGTTGAGGGGCCTGCTAGGTCTGAATGCTGGAGGCCCCGGGGCATCCAGTCCTTAGGAGGTGCCATGCGTGATGCCAGGAAAGATGAGGGATCAGAAGCTGCCCACCTGGCTGCCCTGGATCCCGGCCTGAGGCCCCCAGCTTTGCCTAAGGCTGCTCCATGCCAGGCCCTCTCTGGGGCACTGGGGACCCTGGGCTGGCTCAGATCTGATGCCGGTCACAAAGACTCAAACCCTAGAGAGGGTGCTGTTGGTGCCTCGCCCAGGCCCCCTCCCCTAGGCTGGGGTTCCACCTCCCCACAGCTAAGCGTGCTGGCTAATACCCCCTGCACCCTAGTACCCTCACAAACCTGGGCCAATGACTGGCGTGTGGAGTATAAAAGGCCACACCCTTGTCTCAGAGTAGAACCCACTCTGGGCTGTAGAGCGATGAAGGCAGACTCCAGTGGAGACCTCACCTTTGCCTGTCCCCGCTTCTGCCTCCCTCCCTCGCCTCCTGAGAATTGCACACTCTCTCCATCTTGGGCTCTGCTTCTAGGGAACCCAACCTAAGACAGGGTGGAAGACCGCTGGCAGCTGTGTTCACAACTGCCCCTACTGAATATGGAGTGCTTTGGGGGACGGACATCAAGTGGGGGGCGGGGGCACCAGCTGGGAAGTGGAGAAAGCTGTGGGAGGCGTGATGCTCCTCCTGGACCCTCAAACACATAAGAGCCCTTGCCAGGATGACAGAGTGGGTGCGCTGGGTTGGTGGCCCTGGCAAAGGCAGGGAGGTGGGAGAGAGGCCAGGTCAGGGGTTAACCCAGGGTGGCCAAGGCGCCGCCTGGGAGGGCTGCACAGGGAGGGGTGGGGCGGGCCAGAGAAGCTCGAATCCCAGGCCGTGGTGTTGCCTAGTGGCCAGTGGGCCCCACCAGTGGACCCCTGAGTAGGGAGGGGAGGAGAGCAGTGGTCCTCTCTCCCCAGGGCCGCGGTTTGGGGACAGAACTCTCTTCTTTCTATGGATTCCACACTCCTTGGTCTCCTCAGGGCAGGGTGGTGGTGGTGGTGGTGGCTTAGCTGCTAAGTCGTGTCTGACTCATGCGATTCCGTGGACAGAGGAGCTGGACAGGCTACAGTCCATGAGATTCTCCGGGCAGGAATACTGGAGTGGGTTGCCATTTCCTTCTCCAAGGGATCTTCCCAACCCGGGAATCAAACCCGGGTCTCCTGCATTGTAGGCGGATTCTTCACCGACTGAGCCACAAGGGAAGCCCTTCAAGGTGGGGACCACATCCTAAAACTTCACCCCCTCCTCTCCCCTCCTAGCTCTGGCCAACACAGTAGACACACAGGCCTGGAAGAACCGATGTTCTAGATGTAATTTTGTAGGCCTGGGAGCGCCTGGCATGGATCTCCTGGTTGGGATCAGAAAGAACAAAGAGGGGACTTCCCTGATGGTCCACTGGTTAAGACTCAGTGCTTGCACTGCAGGGGGCATGGGTTCCACTCCTGGTTGGTGAACTAAGATCCTGCAAGCCACAGGGTGTGGCCAAAAAAGCACAAAGGGGGCCCATGGCCACTGAACAAGACTCTGGACACAGACGCAGAGGGTGAAGGCTGCAGCAGAGACTGGATCCAGGATGGGGAGACCCGAGGTCTAGGCTGAGTGGCCCAGGGTGCACCCCTTTTCCTTTCTAAGGTTCAAGCTTCCTCTCTGTACTGGGAGCTCAGCTCGCTGCTGGGAGGATTCACCAGGACACCCATGCTGGGCTGCCCGGCAGAGGCATCAGAACCAGATGAGCTGCCCTGGCTGGTCAGTCTGCTGCCCCTGACGGCAAACAGCCTGCTTCAGTCCCATGAGGCACCTCTAGAAGGTCAAGGGGAGGAGATGGCTCCTCCAAGAGGGCCTTCCACACTGTGTGACCTTTACACCAAGCTTCAGAGTTTTCCACGCTTTTGTTCTTCCCAGTCTTCCTCACTGTCTGGGGTCCACCCATCCCACCCTCATCCCAGCTCAGTGACCTCATCCTGGGTCACCCGGCATGTGAGGGCAGAAGCTGGGATTCCTGGAGGCCCCTCGGTGCCCATGGCTGACTGTCAGACAAGCCTCAGAACCTTCTTTCTCCAAAGCCTGGGGCTAGAGCCAGGGGTCAGGCATGGAACTTTCCCCTGAACTCTAGTGTCACTGGAGTGATTAATCACACTATTCACAATCCCTTAATAGGTTACATTGAATGACAGAGGTGATGGGTATCACTCCCATGATTACTTTTCAACAAGGAAGAAAATGACTACCTCAGTCCTTCAACCACAAGGAACTGACTTTTGCCAACAGCATGTGAACTCAGAAGAGGGCCTGGATCTCTAGAAAGGATGCAGCTGCTGACACAGTGACTGCAACCCATGAGACCCTGAGCCGAAGACCCTAAGCTGTGCCTGGGCTCCTGACCCAGGGAGTCTGTGAGATAATTAATAGATACTCCACTAAGTTTATGGTAACTTGTTACACAGCAACAGCAAACAAATACACCTGGCTTGGCTGTGTGGCCCAAGTCAGTCTCCGCACCTCTCTGAGCCTGTGCCCTGATCTGTAGATTGTAGGTTGTGCAGCCTGGGGTTCAGAGTTCCAGCCCAGGGAGCCCCTGAGGAACCAGATTACACTCCCACTGGATGACTCACCCTGGCCCGGGAGGACGGTGAGATGTAATAGTGGCTCTCAGAGTCCCCGAGCCGGATTCGGTGACGGCAGGCGCAGGCCAGCCCACTCAGGGCACATGTACTGTGAAAAAGCAGAGGGGGCCGTGGGGATGGCTGGGGCTTGCCCACCCAGTTCATGCAGGGAAGCAGCAGCAGCCAGAGAAGGCACAGGGAGAGGGCGGGCAGACAGACGTCAGAGTGGAGACTGGTGCCCTCTCTCCTAGCCCCAGCTTCCCAAGGAGCCTAGAGCCCAGCCAAGGAAGGGGGCAACCCGAGAAGTCCCCAGATGAGACTTTTAAGCCAAGCTGGACCCCATCTCTAACCCCCTCACCTCACCCCTGTTGGACAGGAGGGCTTGGTCAACCTCAGGCCAGGTATACCAAAGCTCCATCCTCTGCAGCCCCTAAAAATGCACACCCCCCCTTCTTTCCTGGAACCCTGAGACCCAGTCACCCCTTCCTCCAACTAAGCAGGAGTCTTCTCTCTCCTCCACTTAGGTCACCAAGTCCTAGGTCCTGCCAGTAGGACCTTTGGCCTGGATGCCTTCACTCATTCCAACAGCTCTCTGCCTCATCTCTACCCTTCTTCTCCATGTTACAGCCAGGGGCTACTCCCCAAACCCACATCTAAACCCCCTACCGTTCCCTACTGCCCAGGAAACAGTTATGGAGAATCCCAACTAAAGCAAGGTTAAATAGGCTCCTTGGCTGCGGGACTTATCAGGACCTTTGCTGCCTCCAGGATCTGAACAGGGAATCCTCTTTTCAGGCAATGTTAATCGATGATCTGTGAAATGCTGGCTTTAGTGGGTTAAAGCCCAAACCTCATCTGAGGCCCTTCACACACTGGTCCCATATGCGCTCTGTGGCCTGAGCCCCAACTCTGTGCCTACCCACCCAATGGTGTTTTCCATTACTATTCCGGCTTCTCATACCTTTACTCAAATTCTGTTGCCTCTGTTTCAAAGGCCCTTCCCTGCTTGCATGCATACATGCTTAGCGCTCAGTCATGTCTGACTCTTTGCAAACCCATGGATTGTAGCCTGCCAGGCTCAGTCCACAGAATTCTCCAGGCAAGAATACTGGAGTGGGTAACCATTTCCTTCTCCTGGGGATCTTCCTGACCCAGAGATTGAACCCACATCTCCTGCACTGCAGGCAGATTCTTTAATCCCCTTGAGTCATCAGGGAAGCTTGCTTCCCTGCTTGGGAAATTTATTCATCCTTCAATACCCGGCTCAAATATTCCCCTCCATGACAAGGCTCCCACTGTGGGCCTCCCTCACAGGCTCCAGTGCCTGCCCTCGCTCCAAGCTGGCAGCTTAGCTCTGACGCTGGCCCTGCCCAATGCCAGCTAAGAAGCAAGGAGGACCAGATCCCAGGGCCCTTAGGTCATTGTCAGGAGGTGGAGTCAACAAATGACATCACTTACGTGTCAATCGGGGCCCGGAACCCACTGCAGGAGAGAGGGAGTGGAGAGGGAAGCACGTCAGGCCAGCCAGGAGGGGGAGACCCCAGCTCCAGGACTAGAGGCGACATCTCGGCCACAGATGCCTCCTTGCCCTGCGTGGGGGCAGCCACTGTCCCTCTCTGGTCGGGTGCCCCTGCCCACCCTCGGGTCCCACTGCCGGACCCAGCATAGCAGCTCTGAGGTTCAGCTCTCCCCGGCCACCCGCTTGATGCAGCCCAAAGCTACTCCGGGCCTTTCCCAGGGGGCAGGAAGGTGCAGGGCGCTAAGCTTACTTGGTGCGACCACACTCGACGGCGGCTACCTTCACTGCGGGCAGGGTTTGCGAAGCCACGGGCTCGATGGTGAGCGTGTTGTCCTCCACGGCGGCCCGGACGAGGGCTGAGAGCTGCGGCAGAGCAGGGAGGCGAAAGGAGGCGATGAGGGGCTGGCGTCCGGTCACGGGGCCGGGACGCCCTCACCTCTGCCTGCCTCACCTCCTGCATGGTGAAGTCCAGGCAGGGGCCCACATCCTCCCGGTATACCCTTTCCAGGAATGGGGAGGTCTTGTCCAGGGTGGGCGATTCCCTCCAGGCCTGGAACTCCGCAAACAGGGTTGTGTCCACCTGTGGGGGCGGGGGAGCCGGGTGGGGGGTCAGGGCGCTGGTGGCGGGGGCCAGGGGGGGCAGCGTAGCAGAGACAGGCAGAGCCCAAGGAGGTGGGGAGCCAGGGAGGATGAAGCTCAGGGCCCGCTGGGCCTGAGGACGTGCAGGGGAGCCAAGTCCTCGAAAAGGACTCTTCTTTTCCCTCTGCACTGCAGAATTGAGATACGAACTCCCAAGTTTCACTTCCAGGTATGTTTATAGTTTCTTGGCACTAGAGAATTAGACGTGGGCCCAGGGTCTTGGGCCTCCCTTGTGGCTCAGCTGGTAAAGAATCTGCCCGCAATGCAGGAGACCTAGGTTCAATCCCTAGGGTGGGAAGATCCCCCTGGAGAAGGGAAAGCCTACCCACTCCAGTGATTCTGGCCTGGAGAATTCCATGGACTGTATAGCCCATGGGGTCGCAAAGAGTCGGACACGACGGAGCGACTTTCACTCACTCCAGGGTCTCACCCCAAAGACCCTGGCTGCCTCCTTGAGGAGGGACAGTTGAAGAGTGACTCTGCAGGTACCCGCCCGTACATGTGGGGACCTGCTGGGAGCCACGGCACACACAGGCGTGTGCACACGGAAGGGAACGTGCACAACTTGCCGGCTGCCCCGGGGGCACATGCAGAATGAGAGGCTGGGGGGCGGGGGGCGGCCCCCCTCCAGAGCCATTACCTGTCGGGAAAAGGAGAGGGAGGTAGCGGAGGTGAGGGCCACGGGCAGCTCCCCAGGCGGGAGCTGCCAGGCCGGCTCGTAGGTGAGGTGAGCCGCCTTGCTGGGGACCACGCAGAGGAGCAGGGAGAGAAGGGGAGGCAGCCCCGGCTGGGCCGGCAAGACAGACAGACAGACAGACGGATGCACAGAGAAAGACAGAGGAAGGAGACGTTAGAGGCCAGTCGGCAGCTGAGAGCTCAGAAGGGGGTGGAGAGGCTTGGCCTGGGAGTCCTCCCTGGAGGCCTGGGGCAGGATGGAGCTGGGGCCACCTGGGCCTCAGAGACCCCAGGAACCCGAATCCCACTACAGTCCTTGTGGGCATGCAGGGCGTTCACTGGGTGTTGGCCCTGAGCTGAGCTCCCATGGCCCCAGGAATCCGCATTTAAGCGAGGAGACTGAGGTGCTGACAGGGGTCCTGCTTGCCCAAGACCCACAACCAAGGACATCACAGCCGCTGTCCCGCCTGAACAGGGACCCCCCCCCCCATGCCCTCCTGAGGGTCAGACACCTCATACCACAAGGAACTCACTCGGCCCTCACGACCAGAGGACACAGAGGCCCAGGGAGGGCAGGACAGGCTCCTGGTCACACACTTGGGGGCAGGCGGGTCCCCACTGGGCACTGCTGTCTGCCTGACTGGGGGCGCTGGCTGCCTTTACCGTGACCACTGCCCGCTCGACGCCCCTCACCTCTTTGCCCTCCTTGTCCGGGGTGAGGATGTGCCCGGCAACGGGGCACACAGCGGGGCAGAGGGCGCTGCTGGTGCTCTTGTGGCGCAAGTGGCCCTTGCGGGGTCCAGCCTTGGTGGGGCTGAGCAGTTGCGGGTGGAGCTCGCGGTTGGGAGAGGCTGGTGTGGACGTGATGACCAGTGTCTTCAAAGCCGTCACCTCTGCCTGCAGCATGTCAATCTGGCCAGGATGAGACGGCCGTTAACGTCAGCCCAGGGCTGAGGCCACCCCGGCTGCCCTACCCCAGCTCAGGACTGCGACCAACACCTCACCCCACCCGTGACCCTTGGAACAGCCTCTGATGTAGGGGCTGAGATACCCATTTTACAGATAGGGAAAGTAAAGTGAAAGTGTTAGTTGCTCAGTTGTATCTGATTCTTCGCATCCCCATGGACTGTAGCCTGCCAGGCTCCCCTGTCCATGAAATTCTCCATGGCAAGAATATTGGAGCGGGTTGCCATTTCCTTCTCCAGGGCATCTTCCTGACCCAGGGACTGAACCCAGGTATCCTGCATTGCAGGCAGATTCTTTACCGTTAGAGCCACCACAGATGGGGAAACTGAGGTTCAAAAAAGAGATACAGCCTGGCGAAGGTCATCCTAGAAACCAGGACTCTTGAGGTGCATGGGTCTGGGAGCAGGCTGGGCCTTCCAATGAGGGGTCCCCAGGAGTCAGAAACAAGCCTGGCCCTCACACTTCTGCAGATGGGCAAACAGGCTCCAAGGGATAAAGCTACTTGTCTAGGCTCACACAGCCAGTCTGATGTTGCTGCTGTGTAAAAGCGGTTTGGGAGGAGGGAAAAGAAGTTACAGGGGCCACAGGATCTTCCCAGCCCCTGAAAAGCCCCCAGCACGGTCTCTGGTGCGTGGAAGCTCAGCTAGAGGCTCAGATCGCTGGGCTCCCACACCAGCCGGCACGTTTCAGCGGGATTGTCTCAGACCTCTGCCCCTCCCTGCTGGGCCTTGGTTGGCCCATCCCTGCCGGCCCCCCAGGCCACGCGGGGGTCCGATGAGGTCTCAAAGGCCAGTGCTTGCAGGGCTGGCAGGTGGGCAGGAGGTCCGGCCAAGGAGGGCCTCACCTTGCCCCGGGCCTCCTTCAGCTGCTTTTCCGACGCCGCCTGCTTCGTGTTGGCCTCACGCACCATCCTATGGGCTTCCTGGGCAAAGGGTGGGCTTGGGGTGAGTTGGTGGGCGGGGGGGGGCGCCATGGACGCCCAGCAGGCCCGTTCCCCACTGCGCCCCGGGCCGCACCTCGAACAGACTGGCTGTCAGCTCCTCCAGCTCCTGCTCCAGCTGTTCCCGCACCTTGGACAGCCGCTCACACTCCTCATCCTTCAGCTTCAGCTCCTGGGGAAATGAGGCCCCGTGCCCGGGGGGTCATCTCACACTGGCCTAGGGGCCCGAGCTTGCTTCCTCTTTGAACCCCAGCTGTCAGTTCCTTAGACCTTGGGACCGGTTTTCAGGGACGTCAAGGCTTATAAAGTCCTTTAAAAGTCACAGGAACTGGTTTTGTTTGCACTGCCCTCACGCCCAGCACAGGCCTGGCATGCAGGTGGCCTTGACAGGAGGGTGACATCTCTGGGTGCTGGGTGAGAGCCAGCGGCTACCGGCCGGCCCCTTGCTTCCCCCGGCCCCACCCCATGTCTCCCCCTGTCCCCCCGCGCCTCGTCCCCCACCCCACCCGGTGTCTCGCCCCGCCCCCACCCACACCCCCGTGTCTCGCCCCGCCCCCTCCCACCTGCCGTGCCCCGCCCTCAGTGCCCACCTTCTGGGCTTTGTGCAGCTCCTCCTTCAGGAACTCCGAGCCCTTCTCTCGGATCTCCATGGAAGAGCTGCGCAGGCGCGACACGTCCAGCTGGGTGGTTGCAGCGCCCTCCTCGCCTTGGGCTTCCTCCCCTGCAGGGGTCTCCGGCAGGCCTCCCAGGGACTCCCTGTGGCTTTTGCAGGGGCCCACGCTCTTCCAGGGGACTGGGACAGCTTCAAGGGGCGGCGGGTGGCCCTCGTCCGGGTGAGGCTGGCTGCAAGGCAAAGAGCAGATACAGGGGTGGGTCCTGAGGCCTAGAGAACTGAGCCCAGGGACCAGCCCTGGGCAATGCACCTGCAACCCGGGGCCTCAGTCTCCCCATCTGTAAAATGGGGCATCACTGAGGTAGTCACAAGGGCAGAATGACCAAGCATAGTGTCTCCTGGGGACAAGGACAGGACTCATTCACCTTTATCAACCACCCCCTCCAGCCTAGGACCACGTAAGTGCTCAGCACACAGCAGGTACTTGTTTGCCCAGCAGACACTATAAATGCATCCATGTTGACAGCCTGAGTTTCTCCTACAAAACTGGGACAATCCCAATGGCCCTACCTCAAGGGCACTGAATGGATCAGTTCAGTCGCTCAGTCGTGCCTGACTCTTTGCGACCCCATGGACGGCAGCACGCCAGGCTTCCCTGTCCATCACCAACTCCCGCAGCTTGCTCAAACTTGTGTCCATCGAGTCGGTGATGCCATCCAACCATCTCATCCTCTGTCGTCCCCTTCTCCTCCTGCCTTCAATCTTTCTCAGCATCAGGGTCTTTTCCAATGAGTCAGTTCTTTGCATCAGGTGGCCAAAGTATTGGAGTTTCAGCTTCAGCATCAATTCTTCCAATGAATATTCAGGACTGATTTCCTTCAGGATGGACTGGTTGGATCTCCTTGAGTCTCCAAGGGACACTCTGAATGGATCCGTCTCAGCACACAAGACCTTTAAGTGGGAACTGCCTTCATTGCTAGCACTCATACAAATTTTATGCAGATTCAGTCCCATTTAGGGTGGACCATAGAGGAAGGACCCAGCCAAGGGCAGGCAGGGCCAAGACAGGAAGATTGTGCAAACGGCCTGGGAACGGCAGCCCCACTTCCTGCCTTCTGGACGGTGTAGAGGGCACTCCCAGCTCTCCGCTTGGTCTGCCTTGTGACCTCAGGCAAACAGCCCCCTCCCTCTGCCCGCCCCCACCCCTGCCCTCAGGACCCCCCCTCCCTGAAGCCGAAGACCCTCGAGGCAGTGGGAGGTGCGGGCCACCGGCCTCTGCCCCCGTGCAGCCCCCTCCCCTCCCTTCCACGCTGCCCCTTCGCAGCAGACCCTGAGGACGGAGGGAAGGAGAGGCCCCGACAGTGGCGGTCTGTGCCAAGACAGCACCTCTGGACTTGCTCACTCAGCACAAGCTGAGCCAGCAGCTTCTGAGCGGCCCTGACGGGGCTGAGGGTGGGGGGGCTGGGCTGCTGATAGCAGTGGGGAAGTGCAGGGGAAGGAGGCCAAGAGGGGCCCACACCAGAGAGAGGAAAGACAAGGCCCAGGGGTCATAAAATCCAGGACCGCGGAGGGGAGGTAAGGCAAGGCTGGGGTCTGTCCCTGCACCCTGGGACAGTCACTAGGCAGCCCCTGAGCCTCAGTTTCCCCTTAGGAACACCAGGCACCCAGGGACCCTAGCAATGAGCCCGTTCCCATCCCTCCACATGGCCTCGTCCAGCTGCCCAGCCTGGCCTGCCATATGCTGGAACTGGCCCCGAGGTTCCTGGCTCTGGGTTCTGCCTTCTAGGGACAGGGGGCTTTGATGAATAAAGTGGGAATGCGCACCCACCACTCCATCAACAGTGTTTATGCCAGATGGGGTCTCTCCTAACACCCTTGTGTGTATGGGGGGGGGTCTCGTTGGCAAGGGGGCCCAGGAAGCTTGAAGGGCTGTGGCAGTGCTGTGGAGGGCCCAGGCTGGGAGCTGCACCCAGGGGACTCATCACGGGGCACTCTGCCCATGTTATCTCATTTAAAACTCTCGATAGCATTCGTTGTATTGCCCCCATTCTACAGTTGTGGGATGATGCTCAGAGAGGTGATGGGACCTGCCCAGGGTCACACAGCTAGTGGGGGGCACTGGTGGGACAGACGGCTGGGTCTTCAGCCCAAGCCCAAAGCTGCCAGCCACAGCCGACAGGAGGCTGGGGAGCGGGTGCCAGAACCATGCATCTGCTTGGAGATCAAGGGCCACTGGGCCCCCAAGCAGTCAGGAGACTCCTCCTTGGCTGTGACAGAGAGAGCTGACCCATTTTTAGCCCAAACTGCCTCCCAGAAGGGAGTCCAAGACTGGGGGAGCTGTGGCTGAGTGCACAGGCTAGTCGGGCACAGCGGGGTCCATGTCAGGTTCCAACCTGGGGTCCACACGAGCCCCTGGGAAAGTCACTGAAATTCTTTCAACTTAATTCCTTGCCTGTGGGATGGGGATAAAACCTGCAGGGGACTCACCAAGAATCTACTGAGGAAGTCACTGGCCACGGCCCCGGGGAAACAGTGGGGCTGTCTGCACCCACATTTGTCATGTACCCCACCACCCTCACCATTCCTGCCCAGGCTGTGTCCTGCATCTGAAACCCCAGACCCTGAGGATGCACCCACGGGGGGAGCCTGGAGACCTGGGGCCCAGCCCCACTTCCTCAGTTGAGAGGATGGCCATAATCACTCAGGCTTGGTGGCTGAGCCCACCTCGGGGCTGCCCACTACAATAGAACGAGCAAGAACTATAGGCCAAGGGCAGGGGGTGACTTGTAGGGACAGCACGGGACACAGGGCATGATCTCAGGTCTCAAGACACCTACCATCACCCTGCCACCACCCATACCCCCCGCCTAGGGGACAAAGAGAAGGAAATGGCAACCCAATCCAGTATTCTTACCTGGGCAATCCCATAGACAGAGGAGCCTGGTGGGTTATAACCCATGGGGTCGCAAAGAGTCAGAAACAACTGAGAATGCACAGGAGAGATGGAGGGGACCACAGGCCGCCAGCCTCTCCCACGAGGCCTGAACTTCATCCACCAGTGTGGTCTGGGTCTCTGGCCACGGGCTGGGGGTGTGTCCAGAAGCCACGCTCCCCCAGCCTTTTCCTAACGGGCTCACCTGGCCTGCTGCTGGGGGGGATGGGCCCCTATTTTGAAGCCAGAGGAAAGAGTGTCTCGGGGAGGCCTGAGACGGAGCATCTGTGATACCCACCCCTCTCTCCCCAGTGGAAAAGTCCACGAGCAAATCCTCATGGTAGAAAGTGTGGGGACAGCAGGACCACGCCATGGTCACCAACTTCCCTGTGCCTGGGCCCGGGGTGCAGGAGCAGGAGGGGAGGGGGGCCCACCCTGCACTAGAGTCTGCAGACCCTCTCCCTCACACTTGGGGCCATGGGGCCAGCTCCTGTGACTCAAAGTTCAGATGAAGGAGGGACCCCAAGCCCCTCGGGTCTACCTAAGCCAGAATCCGCTATCATCCATACACTTCAGCACGGGAAGGCCAAAAACTCAGGTGCGAGCACCTGTGGGGGTGGGGAGCTCACTCCTTGGACAGCATGGGTCACCACTTAAGTCCTTCTGCCCCGCCTCTCTGCCCCCAGTCCAGGCCCATGGCCTTCTCCTCAAACCTCAGCCCCCATATTCCCTGCAGAAACAGAGGTCGGTGTCCAGGACATGCTGCAGGGGCCGCTGGGAAGGGGTCTGCCCCGGGGGGAGGCAGGTAATGAGTCAAGGTCAGGGGTAGGTGGGGGTGGCCAACATCCCCCATCCCCAAGCCAGCTCCGCAGCCTAGAGCTCGGGGAGTTCATACAGGAAAGGCCCCGCTGGGTCACTTCCCCAGGAAGCATACAGGCGGTGGGGGCGGGAGAGGGGGGAGCAGTAACTGCAATCCTCAGTCCCCAGGCCACCCCTAGAGGGGCCAGCAGGGCTCTCATCCGTAACCAGAAAAAAAATGGCCAAATGAGGAGCAACCCCGGAGGCTATGGTCCCTAGTCACCCAGCAAGCCCTACCAGGCCCAGCCTGCCATGCGGTCCTTTTGCCCTTCCCCTCTCTGCCCACCAGTGCCCAGGTCACCTCTGTGAGTTAAAGACTAACAGGGCACAGTGGGTTCATTTAAACAGTCAGGGGAGGTGCCAGCGAGGGAAGCGCTGAAAACCAGGGAAGGGAGATAGTTGGGACCCTCGCCTTCTGCCTGGGACCACGAAGCTCAGGCAGCATCTCTGCCTCTGCAGGTCTGGTCTACAGGAATCCTGACCCAGGCAACAGCCACAGCACAGCGGCCCGGTTAGGAAGCCTGCTCTGAGGACACTAAGGCTGGCAACCAAGTGACTCCCGTCCAGGGGCCAAGGGGGTCCTAGGAAAGGTTTCGCGTGTTGCCCAAGTCTTCAGCTCCAGACCCAGATCAGATTCCCAAGCTCCTGCTCACATCCACGCCAGCCCACTTCTCCGTGTCTCCACGGGTGAACTTACGATGCTGCCACGGCGAGAGGCTCTCCCCAGTTCGGGTGAACGACGAGGTACCCGAGGTCCAGAGAGGGACAGTGAGCTGGCTGAACGCACACAGCAAGGAAGCGGCAACGGGGGATCTGAACCCAGAGCCCAGGCACTAGTGCGTCATGTGAACTGTCACCCAGAAGAGGCGGGATGGGAGGAAAGGGGATGAATGGTGGTTTCAGAGAAGTGAGGCGGGATGCAGACGGGGTTTTGAGGAAGTTGGAGCCAGTGCCCCAGTGGTGCTGGGGATGGTGGTAGTGGTGGGGGGTTCCACCCAAGGCTGCTGTCCTAGCCAGGCAGGCTGCAGGCTAGGAGGGGACATGCAGAGAGGACACACAGACAAAAGACTTCTGGGTGGGGGGGAATCAGTGGGGGGGAATCCCAGGGGCTGGAGAGGGGGACCAAAATAGCTAACAGTAATTAATATAATTAAAAACCAAGGACGAGGTGAATGACAGCAGCGGTGCCCAGGACAGGAATGAGGAACTGGGAGGGGGTCTTTCAGGGAAGGAAAGGGGGGTGGCCGAGGCATTTGGGAAGTGGTGGCTGAGGGGAGGCACCAGCCCAGAGGAAGCAGCTGCAGCCCTGAGCCTAGACGAGGGGATGGGTGGCAGAGGAGCTGAGGGCCAGGACGGGAGGGCTGCAGAAGAATCAGAGAACAGGGTCACAGATGGGCACAGAGGAATGCCGAGACTTGAGGCAAGCGGGACCCCCGGGGTAGGAGACGGTGGGCGTGGACCACTCCGGGAAGGGGGACGCAGGTATGTACTGGGTAGGGAACAGGAGGGCAGAGGAGGAGGAGGAGGGCAGGGACAGCTTCGGGATGGTAAGCAGGCAGCTCAGAACACCCGAGGCAGGTGGCCCAGGCCAAGCCTCTCCCGGCCACAGCTCCAAGGCTGCCCGCCCAGCCCAGCCTGGATGTCTCCACTGGGAGCCGGCACAAGGCCTAAGAGGATGGAGGGCTCCCTCGACGACTGGGGCAGAGCAGGGCACACAGCATGTGCCGCACACTTGCCTGTCTGGTCCTAGAAGAAACGGATACCCCAAGGCCTCAAAGACACGACGCATATATATGAGCACCTATTCTGTGCCAGGCACGCCACCAGCCCACCCTCATGCAGTCGGCACAGATTCTGGCAGCAACTTCACCATGCCCCCTTCTCATCACAGCGGAATTCATTTTGCTTCCCTTCCCCCACTCAGTTGGGCACAAATCCCGTGCAGATGGGAGGACAGTCTAGGACAAGCAGGACTCTCTTGAGCATCTGAGCCCCACAGACTGGTGTGGGCTGATTAACAGCAGGAAAGCGATCTTCACCTGTTGAGGGGGGAGGTAGATAAATCATGGCGGGCTTCCAGGAGGAGGTGACAGGGACGGTTGTACCCTTTTCCCCTGCTCTCGACCCTGGAGCCCCTAGGCCATACTTCAGATGCCATCTCAGAGCCCAGAGCTCCCTGTGACACCTTAAAGCAGGACCTCACAGATCCAATCCCGTTAAGGTAGCCAAGTCCCAGAGCAGTTAGGTGACTTTCTCAAGATCACACAGCCCATCTCTAGGCCTGCAGCAAAGACACGGTCCCCCATCCCTGGGAGGCTGGGGTGGTCTCTCTCCCCTTCCTGGGCAGCACATCAGAGCCTGTCCTCCCCCAGGGATGGGTATGATTACCCCTATCTGGCAGATGGGGAAACCGAGGTGCTACGTGGCCACTTAGTGGCAGGAAACTACCCCAGAACCAGAACTCTGGCCTCTGATGACCAAGTCTCAAGCACTTACTGCTGTGTTAGCAGCAGAAGTATCCCAAGTATCCCACCATCCTCACCCCATCACTTCGGAGCTGGCTAGGCATCCAAGACTATGGGCATGGGACTCTGAGGGGGCGGGGACAGAGCTCTGTTTCAGGGGAGCCACCTCTGAGTTCTGAGTTCAGGGCCCACACTCAAGGAGTCCTAAGGAAGAGGGTCCACTCGAGCTCCTGTAGAGTCCGGTCACTGCCACCCACCCTGGAGGAGCGGTCCATGGTCCAGGGCCAAGAAGGTGAACTGGCACAATGACCAAGCCATTAACAGAGCAGTCACCCAAGACATGCATCTCAGTTGTCTTCAAGATTGGGGAAGCCAAGCCCCAGAGACATCAGTGGCTTAGCCAGGGTCATCGACTCCTCACCACCCCACCTAGTCTAGGAGGAAGGATCCCAGGTAGGGACTTGCCCAGAATTGTCACAGCAGCTCAATCAGTTACCTGGTCAAGCATGGTCCAAGTAGTATCCCTCCCCGCTGCTGCTGGGGTCTGTGATCTCCCAGGACAGCAGGCCCCCAGTGGGTGCTAGTAGCTTGACTCCTGATCCTTCAGTCCTTGCCTTCAATACCCGAGTGAAGGGTCCATGAGAAGGCAGTGCTCATGGTAACCCCCAAACTCTGCCTCTCGATCCCCAAATGCCTCATTCTGTCTCATGCTTTCCGTCTGCATCTATGAAGCACCTAGTATGTGCTCTGCATTCAGCTAAGCCCTGGGGAATCCAAGTGAGCCACACTGAGCATCAAGTGAGGATCAGCTGGAAAAGCCTGGTCCATCCAGAGGGTCCTGGGACTCTGATTCTGTCTTTAAAATGAGCATCCATCTACTGAGAGGTCCCAGACTTGTTTGGCAGGCCCAGCCTGGATGCCTGCGGGAAAGGACACACTCTGGGCCTGGATCAGTCCCACCACACAACCTAGAGGCTCAGAGAAGTGAGGCCATATCCTCAGGATCACACAACTCCTCGGTGGCTATGTGTGTGCCTGGGTGCACCCAACGCAAGGAGTCACGAGCTCCCTCCACCCAGGCTCCTCAAACACGGTTAACCCCCGGCAGGCTCACCCTAACCTCTCCAACTGTCAGCAGCCCACCTCAACCTCCTTCTCCCTGAGCTCAGTCTCCTTCCCCCAGGGCGCAATTCCAAAAGAATCCACGCTCTGCCTAACTCTCTCCCTTTTAAAAGTTCTCACGCCTCTCCACACCTCACCCCTACTGGAGCCCATTCTCTCAGAGCCGCTTTCTGGAGATAACTCCCCCCTCCCCCCATTCCTCCCCTAGCATCTCAGCTCCAGCTTCGCTAGGTACCATGGAGTAAAGTGGATCCAGCCTGCATCAAACTCCCAGCCCGCCAGCCTCTCCTCTGGGGCTTCCCTCACTCCCCAGCTGCGACTGGGAGGAGCCCTGTCCTGGGACCACCCATCTGGCTGGTTCCACCCAGGAATACCAGCCCCCCACCCCCACCACCTCTGGCCACATCTCCGCCAAGACCTGGTCTCTCCAGGCTCATGAGGAAGAAGTGTTTACCCCACTTGGTGAGAAGACCATGCAGTCTTTCTGCACATACAGGGAAGGGATCCCACATCAGGTCACCCAGGGACCCTTGAGCATCAGTGAACAGATATGGGTACCAGAGCCACTACCCAGGGCCCAGAGTCCGTGCTGCCGGCTGCCAGCCTGCAGGCAGGTCCCAACCCACACCTCTGAGCCCAGACGCTTCAGGAGCCCCAGACGGAGGTTCACCAGCTTGCAAGCCAACTTAACACAGACCCAGTCCCCCTTTTCCCAAATGCACTGTGTTTCAAGGGTTCACCCAGCCTGGGCGGGGCGGCGGGGGTGGAGGCGTCCTTCCTCTAGGTCTTTTCCCAGGCTTACTCCGGCTTGCATTCCGCCGCCCACTCCCTTCCCCCAATCTCACTTGCGCTCCCAACTAGCTCTGAGGAGTTGGTGCCATCACTTCAGGACGGTCTGCAGCCCACCCTTCACACTCCCTGCCCTGCAGAGAAACCCCTTGATCGCTCTGGGCCGGGTGTCCTTCCACCCCCAGTCGCGGGCAGGTATGGGGGCGTGGAGCACCTCCCGGTCAGGGTGCACACACGGCAGGGACGCCCCCCCCCCCTCGCCTACTGTCCCACCCCCGGAGGCAGCCGCGGCCCAACCCAGCGGGGACCTACCCGCTCCACATCCCGGCGCCTGGGGGCCCGCCGGGCGTCGGTTCCCTGCGCCGCCGCGGCGATCTCCGCTAGCTCCTCGCGCCGTCCCCGCCCGCCGCCGACTCCGCCCGGGGCCGCCGGGCTGCCCCACCGCCTGTCACTGCTGCCCGCTGCCTGTGGGTCTGCGCGGCCCGGGCCCCGGGTCCCGCCGCGACCCTGCCCTCGGCGGTCACGTGGCAGAGGGGGTGGCCCGAGGACACGTGCCCGGCCCCGCCCCTCCGGCGGCCGATGCGGAGAACTCGCGCGCGCTCCCGGCCCAGCCCGGCTCCGGCCGCCAGCCCGGGACTGACAGTGCGACCGCACGAGGCGGGGAGGAGCCGATCCCCAGCACCCCGCGGCCCGCGCGGCTCTCGGATGCTCCCAGCTGACTCCGCTCCGCCCAGCGCCCCGCAGCACCCTCGCAAGACCACCCTTGCTCAAGCACCTACCATGGCTCCAAGCTTTCAGCTCGCGGATTCTTAGAGGACGCCCTCCCACCCCCTCCCTCTCACCCGGCCCTCTGGCCATCACTCCTTCCCTGGGCTCCTGACTCTGCAGCAACATCCTTCCTGGTGAGAAGGGGGGCTCACCCCAAAACCAGTTTTCTCCCTCCTATTAAGTGCTTCTTCTGAGGGAGGCCTCACCTTTGGCCCAAGTCTCCAGCCACCTCCCCCCACCCCCAAACTAGGGGGCCTCCCTTTTTGTTCTGAACAGATTCTGCCCACCCCTGCCTCTGCCCACCACCTACTTTCTGGGGGAATAGGACCCACCCACCCCTCCCCCAACACATACACCTGTCAGGTCCCTCATCTGCAAATTCCCTAAACATTGGTCTAGCCTGTCCCTCAACCCCTCTGTCCCTTTGTCACTTATCTGGAGCCCTGATCATCGGCCTCGACTCCAGCCTGGGGATGATTCCTTGAGAGCATAACACCACTTCTTGTGCCAGGGACCGTGGCTCCCACCCTCCTTGTCTAGAGGAGGCCTGGGAGACTGGGGGGAGCTATTTCTCTTTCATATTGCTAGAACTTGGGGCACTACCCTTAGACCCAGAGCTAGGGCTGGGGCCCCAGGCTTGAGTTTTGTTGGGTCTTCCTCTGGGGACACATGTTGTTCATGCATGCATTCAACTCATTGGACTCAGTGGAAAAGACCCTGATGCTGGGATAGATTGAGGGCAAGAGGAGAAGTGGGCAACAAAGGATGAGATGGTTGGATGCCATCACTGACTCAATGGACATGAGTTTGAGTAAACTCTGGGAGTAGGTGATGGACAGGGAGACCTGATGTGCTGCAGTTCATGGAGTCGCAAAGAGTTGGGCACAACTTTGCGACTGAACAACAACAATGCATTCAGCCACCCCTTCTGAACACAAACTATGGGCCATATGAGAGCTGGGGAGCGAAAAGGAAACTGCATAAACCCAGGCTCTGTCCTCCTGGGGCGAGGAGGAAGACAGTCCTCAGTATACATGTCCTCAGTATTGTGGCAAGATAGACAGTGGGGACCTGCACTCCCAAGGCACACCTTGCAAAGTGGATAGTGTCTTAGTTCAAAATAGAGAACAACAGTCTACTGGAACAATGGATCCAGTGGTTAAGAATCTGCACTTCCGCTGCAGGGTGCATGGGTTCCATCCCTGGTCAGGGAACTAGAATCCTACATGTTGTCTGGTCGGGCCAAAATGAAAAAAGAGAGAGAGAGAACAGTCTTCCTTTCCTAGGCGGGCAGGACTAGGAAGGAACAGGAACAGGACTTGGTGAGTGGAGGGCAAGCCAGACTCGATGCCTTGCTCTCATGCCCCCTGGCACCTTGTGCAGTGAACCTGACTTGTGCAGTCCTCTGTGACTTTTTCATTCTGCCCAGATCTCTCTCCTTCACTCTGTAGGGCATTCATTTCCACAACTGTGGTTTCCCAAGGGCAGCGACCAGCTCCTCCTTGGGTCTGTGTTTCTCCACCCACCGCAGTCCAGCCCAGGGTCTCACCCAAAGCATCTGTCATTATGTTTGTTGACAAATCCTTCACCAAATAAGTCTTGAGCAACTGCTGTCCTCCTGGACCTTGCTCTGCTCACTCTTCAGGGGAGCGGGAAGAAGGACACAGAAGGAGCTCTGGACAGGGAGCTCACCCTCCAGGTCTTCACAAGCCCCGGCAGGAGATAAGACCTGGTCCAAGTCGTGGTAACCCAGACTCGTGGGATATAACGGGTGGAGGGGGTGTCAGCCCAGGGCTACAGCCCCAGGGAGAGAGTCTTCAGCTGGGGAGACCCTTGAGCGAGGTTTTGAAGGACAAGTGAGGCGTCACTGTCACCACCCTAATTACCAGCCAAAAATACCCCATGATCTATGCAGCTGCTTAGGACTCCCAAGGCCTCACTAGCTCCTCCAATGAATGTTCCTTGGTTGAAAACCATGGGCTCAGAGAAATTAAGGAACCTTCTGGATGTCACACAGCCAGGGAAGGAAGGGCTATGGCCCCTTATGCCAGTTTCCTGAAAAGACAGTCCAGAAACCAGAGGGCTCTCTGGAAGCAGCAGCTCCATGCTATCGGGCAATGAGGGGAGCCCATTAGATGCCTGGCAGCCAGTGGAGAGGGAATATAAAAGGTGTGTCCTCTGCCCCCCAAGTCACTGCCTTCCCCCAAACGCCCCCTCTCACCCCTGCCATCCACAGCCTGGCAGCCCTGGCCACAGACCCCATCCGGGAGAGACTTGCCGGGATGACGTAGGCCCTGGATCTAGACTTCAGTTCACTGTGTGACCGAAGATGGGTGTCTTGCCCTCTCTGAGCCTCAGATGCTACATTTGTACCACAAGTCAGAGGACACAAATCAGGGCCCTCCCTGGTGGCTGACCTTGTAGAAGGCTCCTGAAATTCCTCCTAGTTCTATGCTTGCCAGGAGGCGCTAGTGGTAAAGATCCCGCCTGCCAATGCAGGAGACGTTAAGAGTTCAATCCCTGGGTCGGGAAGATCCCCTGGAGGAGGGCGTGGCAACCCACTCCGGTATTCTTGCCTAGAGAATCCCACGGACAGAGGAGGCTGGCGGGCTCACAAAGAGTCAGACACGACTGAAGCGACTTAGCAGCAGCAGCCCCTGTGTGGAGCCCCGCCTCTCCCCCTCCCCCAAGGCCTCTGCTGAGTGGCGAGATTCCCCCTTCCCCAGGTCACTAGCTCACCTGTCTGTGTCCCAAGGCCGATCTCCTAAGTTCCCCTCGAGTTCAGGGCCCAGACCTGATGGAGCGTAGCGGACAGTCCCTGAGCTCACTGCCAGGAACACAGGACAATTTCCTCGGGCCGGGCACTCAGCAGGCTTCTCTGCGGGGTCCATGGCTGGAGGGCCAGACCCAGGGTCCCTCTGGAGTCGGCCGGGCAGGGAGGTGGCAGGAGCCTTCTCCCCACCCCCAGGCTGAGGCTCACAGTAACCTTTGCTATCTCTGAGGAGCAGCGGCCTGTGAGGGAGGTGCCTCTCCGACAGGCCTCTATCTCCTTAAACCCAGTAATTATTAACTCCCATGGCTCAGCGGGCAGTGGACGATGCCGGGCTCTCCTCCCAGGGAAGGTTAGATACCTCAAAGGGAGGCGGGAACCTCGCTCTAGCGTGCCCACGGCCCCCGGCTTTTCCAAGGCCCATGGCTGGGGCAGTCTGTCCCCTCCCTGCCCAGGTTGGCAAGATGGAAAGAGCCTGTCCAGCCCTGGCCCTGTCACTGGCTGGCTCTGTGGCCTCATGTAACACCGCCACCCCGGCCTTCCTGTGGTCCCTGCCCTCAATATCCCCTTAAAACTTTTGTGTGTTAGTCACTCAGTCGTGACCCATGGACTGCTGCCCGTCAGGCTCCTAAGTCCATGGGATATTCCAGGCGAGAATACTGGAGTGGGTTGCCATTCCCTTCTCCAGGGGATCTTCCCAACCCAGGGATCGAACCCAGGTTTACTGCGTTCAGTTCAGTTCAGTCGCTCAGTCGTGTCTAACTCTTTGCGACCCCATGGACTGCAGCACACCAGGCCTCCCTGTCCTTCACTCTCTCCCGGAGCTTGCTCAAACTCATGTCCATTGAGTCGGTAATGCCATCCAACCATCTCATCCTCTGTAGCCCCTTCTCCTCCTGCCTTCAATCTTTCCCAGCATCAGGGTCTTTTCCAATGAGTCAGTTCTTCACATCAGGTGGCCAAAGTATTGGAGTTTCAGCCTCAGCATCAGTCCTTCCAATGAATGTTCAGGACTGATTTCCTTTAGGATGGACTGGTTGGATCTCCTTGCAGTCCAAGGGACTCTCAAGAGCCTTCTCCAACACCACAGTTCAGAAACATCAATTTTTCAGTGCTCAGCTTTCTTCATAGTCCAATTCTCACATCCATACCTGACTACTGGAAAAAACATAGCTTTGACTAGACGGCTCTTTGTTAACAACGTAATGCCTCTGATTTTTAATATGGTGTCTAGGTTGGTCATGGCTTTTCTTTCAAGGAGCAAGCGTCTTTTCATTTCATGGTGGCATTCACCATCTGCAGTGATTTTGGGGCCCTAAAAAATAAAGTCTGTCACTGTTTCCATTGTTTCCCCATCTATTTGCCATGAAGTGATGAGACCTGATGCCATGATCTTCATTTTTTGAATGTTGAGTTTTTAGCCAACTTTTTACTTTCATCAAGAGGCTCTTTAGTTCTTCTTCAGTTTCAGCCATAAGGGTGGTGTCATCTGCATTGTAAACAGATTTAACTACCATCGAAAGGGACCAGTCAGTGTAGCAGTTAGGAGGAACACAGACCTGGAGTCAGACAGGCTGGACTCAACCACTTCCAGACATTTGGGCACTTTAGGCTCACCATGCTTCTGTTTCCCAATCTATGAAATGAACCCTCACTCTCTAAGCCACACCAGGCTAGCTGTTATTACCTAGACATGACCTGTACGCCCCTCCTTCCCACTATCCTCACAGTATCCCCTTCTCTGCAGCCTCCACTCCATCACAGCCCTCTCTGATAAGCTTCTTTCTTTTGCTCATATCCCCTCCTCCAGGAAACCTTCCCCTCTGGATTGCTTTTTCCTCTGCGGGCACTGGACTGGAGCCCTCAGACACATGGTCCACCTTGTGTCATGATGAGTGTCCCATAACACCATCAGACGCCCCTACACAAACGGAGTGAACCTGTGGGCAGAGGCTGGCCTGCACTCATCACCAAATCCTCAGTGGCCCCTTGCCTGGCTCATAGTCAGCCTCAATCCACCCGTGCGATGGTTTGAATGTTCTATCTTATCTCATTTGGCCTGAATTCTAATCTGGAGTTTTGCCATTCCCTGGCTGTGTGACCTTGGGCAAGTCACTTAACCTGTCTGGGACTCAGTTCTCACAGCTATAAAATGGGGACAACTCTCCCCTGTGAAGTTGTGAATATCAAAGAAGATAACGTTCAGATAACTTCCCTGGTGGTCCAGAGGCTAAGACATCAAGCTTCCACTACAGGGGGTGTGGGTTCAATCCCTGGTGGGAGAACTAAGATACCGCATGCTGCATGGTGCAGCCAAAAAACAGAAGATAACATTCATGAGATGTCAGCCACAGTGGAGACTGAGTTTCCTGTTGTCTTCTTCCTTGCTTTCCCTCTTCTTTCCTGTTAGCCCCTGAGTTCCTGCGGGGAGAAGCTGCCAGTTCCTGACTAGCAGTCACACCCCGCCTGCCCTGTGGATGGATAACAATATCTCCCCCTCAGGCTCTGGCCTTCGAAGCTCTCTCAGCTTAATGCAAACCAGATGCTGGCCTTTCTTTCCTGGCAATGAATTTTCCATGGCCTGCTCCCAACCCCTTCCTGTTTTTGCTCCTCACTGATCCCCCTGCTAAATTCTCCCGTGCCTCCACCTTCCTCTGCAGGGCAACCTCTGGGCCCACCTGGAAACAATTAATGAAAAACAGGATGTGTGAAGGAAGGGGAGGGGGTTGCCTCTCCATCACCCTGACATGGCAGGAGACAAAGGGTCTGAGCCTGGCTGGTGACAGAGTACATAGGCGATGGTCCCGCTCTGCCAAGTCCTAGCCATCCTCTCTGAGGGGAAACAGTCAGAGCTGTTCTGAGGATTGTCGACAAAAGTCTGCCACTTCCTGGACTTTTAGGCACAGCTGGCACTGCAGGGGGCAGCTATGAGGACCTTGTCCTTGGCCGTGACTTAGGAAAATCAGAGGCAGGAGCAGCCCCAAAGCCCTTCCTGTTGCAGGTGAGGAGACTGAGGCTTGGAGACTCGTCCCGGGTCACTGGTGGGTCAGACCCACGAGGCAGCCAGGTCTGGGGCTGCTTGCCCGGAAAAGCTGTTGTCCTAAGTCAACTCTTGGGCTGCTCTCTCTGTGTCGTTACCGCCTGCCCTTCCCCCGGCCACCACGCCGAGCCCAGTCACGAGGGGATGCTCACGAGGCTGCCAGCGCCCGCTGCCACCTCCCAGGGTGAGGCGGCCACACACACCTGGATCCTCCCCACCAGGGGAAGACCACTGCCTGACTTCTTCCTTCCAGTTTAGCAGGAGGGTGTGTTGGGGGCTCTTGATCCTCCTGGCCCCACGAACCCCCTTAAAGCAACCCATGGGCGGGCCCTCCGAGTGAGAATGCAGCCATTTCCAAGAAAACAACAGCCCGAGGGTGAGAGCCGGGCTCTGGCCCCTCCCTCCACCAGCTGTGCAGAGTGTTTGGACAACTGGATGGAATATTTGGCAGGGAGAGTCCTCCCTGGATCCCTGAGCTCAGATTTCAAGAGGAGGGGACAGAGAGGATGCTGGCTCCAGAAAGAGGCTCAAGAGGTCATTTGTGGGCTTGGAGGCCCCCCGCACAGGCCTGACCAATACCGCCGCCCGCCCAGCCCCCTGTGTGGTGGGGAGCTGGAGTCAGGCCCCTGGGGGAAGGACAGGACAGAGGGTGGAGGCAGCAGAATGGTGTCAGAGGTTTGCTGGGGCCAGTCGGGTGAAGTCAGGCTCAGGGGACAGTTTGGGCTCAAGGAGTGGCCGGGCCGGGACAGCGTTTTGATCTCATGACCACGGTCAGTCCATCCACCATCACACTTAACAGAGCAGTTGGGGCCCAGAGGGGGAGGCGCTCGTCCCAAGGGACTCAACATGCTGGGTATAGAACTGGGCTGGAACCCAGGGCTCCTGACCCCAAGCTTGCCCTTCTCACTGTCCAGATTATCCTCATCCTCACCCCCAACCTCCAACACACACACCCACCCCAGCCAGTGCATTGTCATCCTTGCTCTCCCCAAACAACACAGGCAAAACAAGCTACTTGAGCACAGTCCTGTAGGGTCACGAAGAATACACGGACACTGAGCCCCCCACCAGCAGAGAGTGGCGCTAACCACTTGTGACAAGGAGCGGAGGCCTTGAGAGCCAGGGCTCCTGTGCCGCCTCCTGCTCTGGGGCTGGAGCTCCCCCCAGGTCTCCCACTGCAGCTGCCCAGGCCTCCCAGAGCCCCTTGAGAAGACACACAAGTTCTAGACCCAACTGTCTGGAAGATAGTCGGAGCCTCAGTTTACCCACCTTAAAATTGGGAGGATTGCCCTTGCTCTGCTGGACCCAGCATCATCCCAGGTGCTGATGGTAAGGGGCAGAGCACACTGGGGGAGGGGGGGGGTCTCTTTGGAGACTTAAATATTTCCCAGGGATAAAACTACTGAAATTCACAAGTCCCACCAAGGTGCCTGGAGGCCTGAGCTGGATTACTTGAGGTGGAACCTGTTTGCCCACTCCATGCTCCAAAGCAGGAAAGCTCAGGCTACCTAATGGAATTAAAACCCGTCAAACCTTGAGGGCTTCCCCACTGGCTCAGCGGTAAAGAATCCACATGCAATCAATGCAGGAAACTGCATTGAGACACGGGTTTGATCCTTGGGTCTGGAAGATCTGCTGGAGAAGGGAATGGCAACTCATTCCAGTATTCTTGCCTGGGAAATCCCTTGGACAGAGGAGCCTGGCGGGCTACAGTCCATGGGGTTGCAAGAGTCAGACACGACTTAGTGACTGAATCACCACCGCTACCACCAAACTTGATGGACAAATATGACTGGGAGAGAGTATGACCCCAGGGCAGCTGGTGACTCCCTTCTGAAATGGCTGCATGGGAGATGGGAACTATGCTTGGATCTTTGACTTCATGTTATCAGACTTGGTTCACTCTGGCAGCCACCCATGTGGTCCTTTCATTGCATTCTCTCTACATTTTAAAGAGCACTCCCTGGTGGTTCAGATGGTAAAGAATCTTCCTGCAATGCAGGAGAGCCAGGTTTGATCCCTGGGTGGGGAAGCAGGAGATCCTGGAGAAGGAAATAGCAACCCACTCCGGTACTCTTGCCTGGAGATCCCATGGACAGAGGAGCCTGGTGGGCTACAGTCCATGGGGTTGCAAAGAGTTGCATGTGACTGAGCGAGTTTCACATTTTAAAGATGAAGAACTGAGAGCTGGAAAGGTTAAAGGGTTGGGCCATCGTGAACAAGGGGAGGAGCTAGGGTTTTCATCCAAATTTGTCTGATTCCAAA